>NC_071087.1:156911997-157252497 GCF_027358695.1 Spea bombifrons
AAAAGACGATTTCGTAGAGCCCAGTATTTTGGGGATTATCCGGTTTGTTATTGTATATCCTAACTCCCGAGCCGTGCAAATATAAGCAAATATACACGATTGGTAAACTCAACAAATCACCGTCTTCTGGAAAAGATTAGCGCCGAGTTCTCTGCGATGCCACGGAGGTGCTTTTGGAAAGTAAGTTATGTCTTTGACGCCTCGCAACATTATATTATTATTTTTTTTATTATTATTGTTTGCACTTGGTGCCCATTTCACAAGAATTTTGGAACTTTTCCACCCAGAATGTGTAGGTTTCATCCAAAATAAATGAAGTTATGGAAAACTCACTTTTTCACAGCGTGTTGTCATAGTCAATGAAGTCACTCGCAGAAGACATTTAAAAAAAATATATATATATAGAGAGAGAGAGAGCGTTCTCTGACCAGCGAGTGAGTTATATATTTTCCGTAATGCGTTCCGAGGGTTTAAGCCAAACACATCTATGATCGTAACCAATTTCCTCAAGCTGATCCGTCTTAGAAGCTCAAATAAGTATTCAGAGTTTTTTGGTCTATTTTTTTTTTAAGCCTGTTTGCTTCCTCCCTTAAATTTTGGAAAGAAAAAAAAAAAAAAGCAAGTTGGAGTTAATGAAGAATTTTTTTTTTTGTCTCTGGATAACCTCCCCCCCCCCAGGCTACCCTAATTTTGTTTCCCCTGTAGTCCTGATCGGAAACAGCTGGCCTTTGTTTAAAAAGCTGTTTTGTGAAAAACGTCTGGATCTTGAGAAGCAGAGCTGAGGTCATCACTAAAAACAGGTGCATGTAAACGCGCTGGAATGCACCGCGGCCCGCTCAACTGCGGAGGCTTAACGGGGCCGTGCACTCAGTTCCCAACATACATGCGAGGGGACTCTCCGGGATCCAGCACATGTCAGCCACGAACTTTCAAAAAGTAAAAAAAAAGAAAGAAAATATATAAAGTTTCTCCGCTTTGCACATCTTTAGAAACCCACATCGCGGTATCTCGTGTCCAAGCCCCGTCACACATCATGGGGTCAAGATTGTCCATACAGGACACGTATGATGAAGAATGCAGCGTAGAGGAGCTCCTTGGAGAACACGCATACAACCGATTGCTACTTTTTTAATGTATATATATATAAATATATCTCTATATATATATATATATTCTTTTTAGGGAGATCTGACCGTTATTGGCAGCTTACTGCCCGTAGGGGGAATGAATTAAGTAAAAAAAGTTATTTTGGAAGGAAGTTTTGTTATCGGAGTTGGCTCTTTATATCACATCAATAAACATTTGCTGCCAAAGAAAACTTCCTTTTGAAAATCCTCCTGTGTTTCCATCCGACCGGCACAGAAATCCCAGATCCGCAGAGTTCAGGTCGGTTAGTCGGGACGCGGGGAGTATAGACGGACGCATGGACTCTATAACGTGGCACGGTTTTGCTCCGTTCCTCTTAGAGGCGCTTAGACGGCTTTTTCCGATGATTTGGGGTTTAATGCCCTTTTCCCTCACTATTTGGAAAAGCTGCTTAGTGGGATTTTTATTTTTTTTTAGTGTTGCAATTTTCTTTTTTTTTCTGATTTAATGCCACTTTTAATGTCATTTTTTTTTATTAAATCCTTTCTTGTTGCGTTTGATCTTATTTTCAGCAAAGCCCCTCGACATATGGAATGCATTATTGTATAGAAGCGAGATGAAAGGCTCGCTGCGTCGGGAAACGTTTAAAGTGGCAACAGATTCGGACTCGTGGAAGGCATTCTCTCTGTTGACTCATGTTGACTCTGTTGACTAGTGTTTACTCATTTTGCAGCAAAGCGGTATTTTCTGCGTATTCCGCGAATCTATTTATCATTCCGACGGAATATAAACTATATTAATCTCATTATAATGTAACCCGAGCGGCATATATTTATCTTTTTCTTGGTGTTCATTTACACTGCGTGATGGTTTTCCACCCAAATGTATGTTGTCTTCGGTCTCTCTCTGGCCATGCTTTGCAAGGAGGGTGGTAGATAAGTGGAGCTACTCCTCGACAGAGGTGTCAGAGGTTAATTCAGTAAGGAAATTTAAACACGCATGGGACAGGGTTACGTTTATCCTGAATGAACATAAGTGCAAGGACTATTAATAGAGAACCAAGCGGACTTTACATGCAAGAATTGTTTATTCTTTGCATTGGATTCAGACTCGTCCTCCATGTCTGGATGCTTTTGGTCTTTCGTGGGGTGCTAAACACTAAAGATCAACCTAAAACACACAGAATAAAAAGCATCCCGCTCATTCTGCGTTTCTCGAGAGCTTTCATCTTCCTCGTTGGTAGCGGACCGAGTGCCCGTCTGTGAGCCGAGGGTCGCGCACTCACTCTCGGGCAATGGTGAGGATGCACTCGAAACTCTGAACAGTCCTCGTCGTGTTCAGGGAGGATCGGCTTAGTTGCCCGCTCTGCGCGGAAGAGATATTGGCGAGATAATTGAAACTGAAATTTTAGCGCTCTTGACCCGTTGTGTGTAATTGATATCGCATGGAGAGATTATAATCCTCGGACAGTAGAACGGTTTGGTACGCTCGGGGTAATTACACGGCGAATGCGTCAGTCTAGTGGGCCGAGGAAAAAACAATACAATCCGAAGACACTTCACATGAACGTGGTGCGTTTCGGGCAGGAATGCCTCTGTGTCGACGCAGAAAGAGGGCGAGGGAATTAGCTGCTTGGAAACAATAAGGGCAGCAAAAGAACGTAATGCCTCTACTTCCAATTATTTTTTAACCCTTCGGGGGCAGACAGTCGAGCAATGCGCTGTAGCGCTTGACTTACGTTTATACAGAATAATACTTTTTTTATATATATTATTTTAGCCTACTCATGCGGAACCTCTCATTTTTTTAAACATTTTTTTTTTTCTTATCTTCCTTTTTTTTTGGCTTATTTTGTAAACGAAGATTCAAAAAAATGAGCCCCTAAAACGTTCTCCGTTGTCTTCAGGGCAGGGGAAAGGCGAATGCTGGTGTTTTATATGTCGGGACGCACCATTAGCAAAGCATCAATGGTTCACCTGTCTGCTTTTAAATGCAGTCATATAGCGCTATATATAACAATAAATAATAATAATTATTACAATGTATAGAAATAAAACATTTTAAGGATCTAAGATAAATCTTTACAAATCCTTTTTTTTATGTATATGTATTTTTTTTTACAAAAATGTATTTCATATACAATGTAGCTGTTACATTTTTTTTTCCAAGCAATTCTCATTTGTGGATTTCATACTACCAGGTCAAAAAAAAAAAAATAGAAAAATGATTATAATAAAAATAAGGAATAATTACTTCCCCCCTTTTTCTCCTAAATAACATTTACTCCTACTCAAGGATAAAAACCTATTTCTTTCAAACTCAAATCAAATAACTAATATATGTGTCACTTTTATTACTAACGTAACCAGAGTTAACTATTTGGTGCAACTGATTTTTTTTTTCTTTATTTATTTTTTTGTGATACAATTTGTCACTGAATCCATCCAGATGGGGATTAGGATAAACTTAGCTGGCAGCTGGATATGAATCCAGCAGTCTTAGAAACCAGTGTGATACAAATCCGAACAAGAGGAAAAAATACTAATTAATCTTTTTTTTTTCTTTTCTTCATAATGCGAGATAAATTCTACTTCAGCTCGACTCGATATGCCATGAATTGTAAGCAATGCGCTAGCCTAGCGTTAAAATACTTGGATATCTGATCGATCGAACACGTGTTCACATTTTATATGGATTTTTACGTTAAATATGTTTATTCCCTCCATTATGATATTTTTACAATGGGGAAAAAAGAAGCTGATTTTAATTGCGTAATTTAAAATAAATTAAGCAATAAATAGTACAAAGAAAAAAATTAATTTGTTAGTTTTTGAGGTCTCTGACAAACCAAACTTTTAACTAAAAAATTAATAATAAAAAAAAATTTAAATTATTACATTAAATGGATGCATGCTACCTTGTATATAGTGATATTCTTACGTGGTTTTTAAAAAAAAAAATAAATTAGTTAAGGAAGGGTTTGTTTGTGTATGAATCAAGGTGGTGGTGTGGCTGCCACAAACAGAGGATTAGGAAGCATTGTGGGAAAATGGCAGCCCTGAGAATTTTATCCCTTGAAATGAAAGCTGAATGCCAAGCGGAAATTCCTGTAGGACTTCTGATAGCAATGGGGGACTCGAGAAGCCCACAATTAAGCATATGGGCGTTAAGATAATTGTCAGATCTGTTGGCGGACATGATGGAAGACAGATTGGTACGAATCGGTGCGCTCCGCTGCAGCACCCAGGGAGACAATTTGATGTTTTACCTGCCTGAGTTACTCTCCCTTTTTTTGTGTCACTAAATGCTCGTCGCAGCGTCTCGCTGGGTGTTAAGTGCTGTTTGCGGAGCCGGGAAACGCGGCCGTCTGGTGGCGCAACAGCTCCCCCTAGTGTATTATTTACAAAAAAACCTGTTAAGTTTGGGTGAAAAGGGTCTCGTTTAAAGCAAAGCAGGAGCAACTCTTATGTATCAGAAACTTAGCAATAGAGGAGAGATGACTTAACAGGGAGCAATAATCGTGAAGATGCGGAGAACAGGGAGTGAAGATGACGGCTCTCGTGGTATACACACCGTTTCTAACGCATGGATGTTGCCTATTGCATTCAATATCAGTATTGAGAATTTGGGAGGTTACTGGTCATCTTTAATTGAAATGTAACACAGCCAGTGTGGTATTCTTAGCGTAGGAAGATACAATGCTTGGCTCACACGGGTTCTTTTTGTCTCTATCAGGTGGGAGCACATCGTGAGGATGGCGTTGGCCTGAGAGGGGGTCACTCACTTGTGCCGAACCAGGTCTCTGTGCCACAATTACCCGTCCAGTCTGCCACATCTCCGGATTTGAATCCACCGCAAGATCCATACAGGGGTAGGCAAAGCTGCAGCGTATGTAACAACGACACAACGCATAGCCTATTTCTACACTGTTGACCATTAACGGTCTCCATCCTACCCAAAGAGCCCTTGTGTGCTCTTGCATTGCACCGCTAATTTAAATTATCCCCTTGCCAATATATCAAGTCTGATCAGTTCAGTGCACCTCCAGTTTAAACGTTCGGTGACGTTCCACAAGTTGACTTTACACTTTACATCATCCTTCCAGCCATGTTGCCCCTAATTTGACATAGCGGCTGGAGGCAGGTGCCACCACGTTCTCTGCCTTTGGTTGCTTGGATGTCTGGTTACATTTTAACTATGACTGCCTGCCTGTAAACTTTTATACTCGGTTTTTCCATGCAGGTATCCCGACCGGCCTGCAAGGGCAGAATTTGTCTCCAGGAAGCACCGACATCAAATCAGACGACGAAGGAGACGAAAATCTCCAGGACTCCAAATCATCGGACGACAAGAAGCTAGAAGATGACAAGAAGGATATCAAATCAATAACGAGGTCAAGATCTAGGTAACAGTACATAATAGTGTCGCTTCATTTAATTCCTTTACTGGATTTCGATGAAGTGAACAGAAAGGATTATGGAGAAACCACAATTTCTTTCCCCAACGGCTCAAAAAAAAAAAAAAAATGACCGCCTGGTGGAAACAAAGGGCCTCTTCTGATGGAGCCAAATGCTGTCACTTCAGAGATGTACTCTTCAAATCAAGTCTTGCAATATCTGATTAATATACTTCTGTGAGATGTTTGACCCCCCCGTTCCACGTTGAAGGGCAAATGATTGAGATATATATTAGTACAGATACTGTACTTGTAAGACGGAGTACAGTTACCTTTGCGTGGTCCCTCTCCATAATCAAGAGTGTAGGCTAAAATTATGCCCCAAAATACTGCAAAATGAAGTTTGGGCATCTAAAGAAATAATTTCTATGTAAACAGTATATTGTTTTATGTATATTTATGTATTGCGTTTGTTAACGCTGAAACAATTTGGAATCAGGTTAATGTAAAGCGTATTCTGTGATATCTGACTAAAGTCATTCAGAACTGAGCTATGGTTTTTTATATACATTTAAAGAATTGGTTTTGCTTAAATGTTTGTTGTATTCCTTTTAAAATATGTTTATTATTATGTATATATTATATGTATATTATCACTCTTTCATGGTCATGTAATAATCATCATTATAATTGTTATAATATAATCCTTTTATACAATATTCCACCATACTGCTTTTTAATGAACACCGGACAGAACTTTGTAGTTCCACAGGAAGGTTTTTTATTTTTTTAATTAAAATGTCTCATTTGCATTCCCAGCAATAACGATGATGAAGATCTTACACCTGAACAGAAGGCAGAGAGGGAGAAAGAACGAAGGATGGCAAACAATGCTCGGGAACGTCTACGTGTGCGCGATATCAACGAGGCTTTCAAGGAGCTGGGGCGCATGGTCCAACTTCACCTGAAGAGCGATAAGCCTCAGACTAAGCTGCTAATACTCCATCAAGCCGTCGCCGTCATCCTGAGCCTAGAACAACAAGTCAGAGGTAGCCACCAGAACAGCACCTTCACATATCCTTCATATGAACGGGAACGAGTAGCTTAGAACATTCTGTAGGTCAGGGGCTTCCAACCTGCGGCCCTCCAGCTGCTGCAGGACTACATCTCCCATAATGCTCTTTCAGCTAAGGGGCTGGCTGAGGAGGATGGGAGATGTAGTCCTGCAGCAGCTGGAGGGCCGCAGGTTGGACGACCCTGATATAGGTTGTGGAAAGCTCAGGCTTTGAAGGGATGATTAAAGTGTAGTGTACACTCAATATATTATGTGAACATGCTTAATATACTGTAATTGACCCCTGTCCCTGTAATGCATAAATGACGTGTAGCCAAGTAATAATTTGATTATTATGGATAATATAAAAATAGTTTTGATTCTTTTGTGACGGTTCGTTTTCATCTCCGTGAAAGTCGTAACCATTTATTTATTTATTTTAAATTGTCTTCTAGAAAGGAATTTGAATCCTAAAGCCGCCTGTCTGAAAAGGCGGGAAGAAGAGAAAGTTTCCTCTGACCCTTCCCCGCTGTCGCTGGCTGGACCCCATGGTGGAATGGGAGATGCATCAAGTCATTTGGGGCAGATGTAAAAGGCAAGCATCTGGATACACGCTATTGAATCCTTCTGGGATAACCCCAAAATCCTAGATCAGGGGTGTCCAACCTGCGGCCCTCCAGCTGCTGCAGGACTACATCTCCCATAATGCCCTTTCAGCTAAGGGGCTGGCTGAGGAGTATGGGAGATGTAGTCCTGCAGAAGCTGGAGGGCCGCAGGTTGGACACCCCTGTCCTAGATTATTATTATTATTATTTAAATCACTGCACTAAGCATTATGGAACCTTTATGGCCCTTATGTTCCACCGTCCTACACTTATTTTTTTCCCTATGCGTTCCTTAATTTTAGTAATTTATAAAATCTATTTCTATTTTTAACTTTTTTCTTCCTATTTTTCATCCTTAGGTCCACGTTTTTTGCGTTTCTCCATTTAGACGAGAAGTCCCTTCCCCAGCAACCGGGTTAATCTTCAAAATTCACACAGACGTCTCTCCTGTGCTCCTTTTTTTCCCCCCTTTTCTTTTTGTAAAATAAGACAAAGTCTGCGTAGTTTCCGCATCACAGACGCAAGAGGTTTCAGCATTCCGGACGCAAGCAAAGTGCAAGCAGCGGGAGAAGTCACGGCGGGTCGTTCAGAGACAGAATGGTAATCGCCTCCGCACTGTGGATCGATGCATTTGTGCCTAAACTTCTTTTGGAAAACAAAAAATAAAAGTATAATTAGTCGGAAAAAAAAAAATATTTAAAATTGTAAACTTGCAATAATGAAAAAGTGTACTTCTGGGGGGACAAAAAAACCCGGCTTTTGTTGGCGTCATATTCCTCTAGCGCTTATACCTACTGGATCGCGGGGAAGCTTTGCTACCCAGATACTTACAAAACCAGCAAGTTACGAAGTCGATGACATTAGCCATTCCTTAGAGTAGGAGGAACAGATGGATCTTACAGACCTATGACAAATATATAAATATATATATAAATATATATATGAGAATTGTAGTGAAATATGGTAAACTTTGTTTCATTTTGTTTGAAAATTGTTTTTGCTCCTGTATAAATAATGAATAACTTTTTTTTAAAAAAAGAGACTTTACTGTAAATAGTTTTTTGTTTTTTCTCCTTTTCTTTCTGATGTATTGTTCATGTCTACTCTGTCCCCCATCCCTGTTTCCGTGGCAACCTTTTTTTGTGTGTGTAAACTCTGCGGAGACGTAATGCAGGATTCTACAATCGAGCCCTGAGTTGCTTTTCGCTCATTAACAGAGTATTTTTTGGGGGGGGGGTTGTTTTTTTTTTGGCTAGCTTCTTCCGAACGCAGGTCTAAAGTCACAACGTGTATATATTACAGGCAGCGAATACTTGGCATGTTGAGTTTGCCACGGCGTATTGTTGCTCACGTGAAACTATTCTGGGATTTTTCATAGGTACAAGGTTAGAACGCTACAAAATGTTACCACTGTGCCTTCCAATGTTTCTATCATCATTAAAATAAAAAAAAATAATAAAAAAAAGACAAAAAAAATACAAAACATACTTAGTGGCTGTGATATAGCTAACTAAATTCTAAGTGTTAACTACATATGTAGCTAAAGTGGTATGCAGCAAGACTTTTTCTGATAAAAGGGGTCAGAATATTTGATAAAAGTAGAGAAATTGCATTTAGCATGAGTGGCTCTGGGCTGCCGCCTCCTTGGTTCATAAGATGCTTAATATCCGATTATAATGCAGCATTCCGGTAAAAATTCGATATCAGAACGCATCATGGTGCACTTTCCACAGGAGGCTGGTAGCGATCGTGTTTTTTTGTTATTTTTTTGTGGGGACCAGTATGAATGAAGCTTATTTTTTTTGGGTGACAAAAGTTCCATCCCAACCTGACATTTTAATGTGTTCCGTCGGGGGTTAATAGTGCCCCAAACGCCAGCTGCAGACACTTGGCACAAGTTTAAATCATATCGCTCATCAGTATAGAATTTCCACCGCTTAGCCCTGGAAAAAAAAAACAAAACAGAAAAAAAAAAACGCCATAAAAAATGGTCTAAGTGTCCATCTGTTCTCCAATGATATACATTAGAAAGGACGATTTGCATTTGTAAAACTTATGCATCAAATGTTTCATTATTTTGAAATTGTGTATGTAAAAGTTTATATTTTTACATGTAGACTTAACTTGTTATTAAGTGTTTTAAATACGTTGTTTTCTGTGTTACAAAAAAAATTTGTTGTTGGGAAAGAAAAAAAAAAAAGAAAAAAATTTGGAAATGGAAAAAGTAAGATACGGAAAAATTGGTCTTGACGGCTTCCAAGACCTTAAAAGAACAAAACCTTTGTTGTGACCTAATAAACAAATACCTACCCATAAACATTTCAATGTGCTACATAACTACCATACAGACATGTAAATATATGAACTGCTGGAAAGGAAACACACCTTTTTTTTTTTTTTTTTTTTTTTTTTTTTTTTACAATTTATTTTGATTTTTTTTTTTTTTGTAAATGTGGAGGTGGATTAATGTCGAAAATCTTTAATTCCTGTGCGACTAAAACCATAATAACCACTTTTTGTCAGCATGATTTTACAGACTGATTAAAAAAAAAAATCTAAAGAAACGTGTTGACAATTGTATTATAAAACTTATTTTCAATTTTACATTTTTTCACCAAATCCGTGTTTGTCTGACAGTTTGGGACGTACGAATAAATGGCAAATGGGTGATAACAGGACGTCTACTAAAACATAAAACGCTGTCATTCATTTACGTTTTTTTTTTTTTCTCACAACTGGAATTTATTATTATTATTATTATTATTATTATCATTATTATTATATTTTCACAAATTTGAACTGCCTGGCATTATTTAATAGGCAAAGTACAGCATGTGCGCGTATATTGAAACATCGACGGGTGCTGACATTTTCTAACTAAAAGTGGATGTTTTGGGTTTTTTTTTATGAGCCTTGAGATATTGTATTAATGTCTATTCTGTTCTCTTTAGTTATAGGCGATTAAAGTCTGTGAACAGTAGAGATGCCAAACAGCGTGAAAAGGCGCGCTGTTGTCGCTTTTAACTTTCGCTACATTTGCTTAATGATTTAAGAACAAATTCTAGAAATTTAAGTCAACTTTTAATTTTGAACATGATTTTACTTTTTTTTTTTCTTTTTTTTTTTTCTTCTTCAATGCTGCAGAAATTTGTATATTTGGTGTTTTTGGGGAAGGGAATTTGAGCCAAGTAAACAGACACGATGGGTCTGGAATATTCCATAGTGTTATCTTAAATAGGAAGTCTTACCGATCCACCTCCACATTCCCGTCATTAATGGATTCACGCAAGCATCTGTCCACGCAAGGGAACTCTCCCAATTCTTGGTGCAAGGAACACTAATGTCAATACAACTGTTAATTCAGCCAGTAATGCAACTTGTTTAGATTCAGTCTTCCGACTTCTGTTTTATTTTCATAATATTGTTTTTTTTTATATATATCTATATATATTTAAAAATGTTAATATTACTAGACGGGCAGAAGCGCCATGTGGTTGAACGGAAGGTAGAAATCCAAAATGAACAAACACAACCAGAAGGTCGAAACAGTGACCGGAGCAAAGACCCATCACGGTGGCATATTGGGTACCATTGTTTTTTGGCCGTCCTTTTTTTTTTTTTTTTACTCTTTTTCGTTTATTCCCCCCTTTTTTTCCTTTATGGACTTGAAATCGATACATCTTTGTGCAGTGCTGGGTTGACCATATTCATTTGAAGTATTATAGACATACGTAATGGTGAAAATATATGAACTGTGGCCTTTTTTTCATTGTTACTTGTGATGCAATTAAATGAAGATAAAGGAAAAAAAAAAACAGCAGAGATTTACCATGTATCAGTGCCTGGCTTTTGTTATAAAGCTTCTTTTGTTTAGTGCTCTTTTTGCTATAATAAAAACTGTAGTATTCCCTATTGCATAAAACCGAAATTTAGGTAGAAAAAAAAAGTATATTTGGCTTATTTTCACAAGATCAATCATTTTTTTTACCATGAATATTCCAGGTTAAAAAGGAAAAAAAAAAAAAAAAAACACACAAATATTGGAATGGTCTTATTCTGAATACTTCTCTTTGTAGATTTTCTGGAACAACCAAGTCAAATGTATTTTATTTCAGTATTTATAAGTTGATATTTACCACGTGTTATTAAGATGAATTGTATGTTGGGGTTTTTTTTTTTTTCGATATTATTTTTTTTGTTTGTGACTGTACAAAAAGGTTTTAAAAAAAAAAAAAAGGGAAAAAAAAAAGAAAAAAGGCAAACGGGAAAAAAATGAACAGTTACACTTTGATCTCAATGTGTGGCTGAGTGCCTCGACTTTTTTCATGTTTTTTGGTGTGTTCCTGATGTGTAGAAGTGTCCAAAACAGGTTGTGTGCTGGAGTTCCTTTGAGAAAAAAAAAATGCACAGCTTTGTGTAGCCCATTACCTGTTTCTCATCAGTAGTTATTCAATGCAGCCATGTACATAACCGTTCTGTAGCAATAAATGTGCCATTTTTATAAGCTGTTTTGTACTTGTTTTATTGTTTTTTTATGCGTTATCTTATAAATACTCTATTCCTTCTTCTTTTTTTTTTTTTATTAGAATTCCCAACCATAGTACTACAGTAAATAAACGATTTAGAGCTATGACAATAAATTCATGTGTTTAAGGTAAGTCCAGGCCCAAGCCGTAGGTTTAGGATAGCTCGCTAGTTGAGTTAAAGTGCCGGATTCATGTAACAGTAACCTTGCGCTACAGTGCTGTGAAAAAGTATTTGCCCCTTCCCGATTTCCTCTATTTTTGCTCTCATGTCACATTCAAACGTCTCCGATCGTCCAACTAACTTTACTGTAAGACAAAGACAGAAAATGCAGCTTTCAAATGACCGTTTTATTTATCAAAGGTAATAAGTTAATCAAAACCTAGATCGCCCATGGGAAAAAAGTCATTGCCCCCTAAACCTAATAACTAGTTGTGGCAACAACTGCAATCCATTGTTTGCGATAACTGGCAGGGAGTCTTCACTGTGCAGGGATTTTAGCCGACTCTTCTTGGCAGAATCATTTAAATTCAGCCACATTGGGTGGTTTTTGAGCATCAACTGCCTTTTTAAGGCTATGCCATAGCGTCTCAATCCGAGTTAAGTCAGGACTTTGACTCAACCACTCGAAAACCTTCATTTTGTTTCTTTTGGACTTGCTTGTGTGGTTCTGATCATTGTCCTGCTGCATAACCCAACTGCACTGGAGCTTTAGGTTAGAAACTGATAGCCGAACATCCTCCTTTAGGGTTTTATGGTGGAGAGGAGAAATTCTGGTTCCATTAATTATGGCAAGTCGCCCAGGTGTAACTCTCCCATGGATGCCATTTTTGCACGGTCTCTTTCTTATTGTGTAATCCTGAACATTGACCTTAACTGAGGCAAGCGAGGCCTGCGGTTCTTTATATGTTAGTCTGGGCTCTTTTGTGACCTCATTGATGAGCCGTTGGAGGAATTTTGGTCGGCCGGTCGCTCCTGGGAAGGTTCACCACTGTTCACCGTGAGTCATTGGAGCCCCAGAGCCTTATAAATGGCTTTGTAACCAGGCTGATAGATATCACTGGCTTTGTTTCTCGACGGTTCTTGAATTTCTTTAGACAGCAGCATCATAAACCCAGTTATCAATTAAATTGTGTTAATTGGCTGATTCAGTAATTAAGAGGGCAATTACTTTTTCACATAGAGATGTCAGATTTTTTTCCCCCTTCTATACACGGAATCATCCTTTAACAATCGCACTTTGTGTTTACTCTGGTTACGTTTGTCTAATATTAAAATTAGTTTGATGATCTGAAACTTTTAAGTGTTACAAATATAAAAAAATGGGCAAATACTTCTTTTTCACAGCATTGTATACTTAATACTTAAAAAAATCCGTGTTCCAGGTATTGGAATGAGAAGAGAAAATGTCTATGTATTTTGTACTTTAATACATAAGAAGTTAGAACAATTAGACACATGAGAATAAAACCGCCTATGATACACAAATCTCTGGAAATCCAATAAATCCTTAATGCATTTTTTGTTGCTGAGATCTAGTGATTTAACCAATGGGAATCCAGTATTATCTGATCAATTTTCTGTCCTACTATTCACCCACCAATACAACGGCTGCCTGAGCCAATCAGCTACAAGCAGCAACTTAACCATAGAGGAGAGATACCTTTATCGAGAGTAATAATAATCCTATAGTATGCAACTATAGGAGATCACAGATCTTAGACCAGGTTGTAAGTCAGCGACCGGCTGGGGTTAATAGAGAGAAGAAAGTGGACCAGTAGAGAAAGTCATGGCAGGTATTCCTATATTTCGTCTTGATTAATATTTATTATATGGAAAGAGCGTTTGGCACAGTAAGAGGAAATTTCCAGATCTAAGCCCAGATGCATTATGTAGCATTTATAAAGACTAAAAAAACTGATTATAAATAACTTTAAGAAACTGAAAATTTCACTACAAAGCTTGTATTAACGGTAAAATAGATAGAACTGCTGCAAAAGGGATGCTATCAAGCGGATGATTTGCTCAGATGTGGCTACGATATTGATAAGTGTAAAATAATGTTAACTTTGAATGTAAAAATTTAAAGAAAAAATATGATACTGTACATTCAGCAATTAATTTGGTGAAACGATTTGGGAGTAATATTAATGGGGACTTAAAGTTGGGCAGGTAATGTTACAATGTATCCGGGAAAGCAACCACGGTGTTGGGGTTTATAGCTGGATGAATCGCAAAAAGATTTCTTAACAGATCTCTGGTCAGACCTCACCAAGAGTGTTGTACAGCTCTAGAGACCTCATCTCCAGAAACATTGACGCATTGGACGGAGTTCAGAAGAGGACAACTGAAACGGTGAATGTTTTGCACGATAACAATTGTCAGTAAAGACCTGAGAATCTCATCACGTAGAGCTTGAAGGAGGGGAGAGAGATGTGATAGAAACAGTTATATACATTCTGGCATTCATCAAAGTGAGTATAGATTCGTATTTCTTAGGGGCCGGAATGTTGGGATAAGAGGTCATAGACTGAAACTAGATGGTTGGAGTCTAAGATATAAGAATGTTTTAATTCACTGAGAGGGTGGCAGGTGTATAAACAGCCAGGAGATTTAAATATAAATATATTGAATATTAGGCAAGACCATGGACCAAATAAAAATACTAAATGGACCAAATGGCTCCTATCTGCCATTAGATTCGATATTTATTTGTTTTCAACCAATTTACCCCCTTTTATTTCCACTCGAGTATACCCCGTTTCATCTGAACCCCAGGGACTACAGGTAAAAAAAAAGTAGAAAGTTACTACATTAGCGTTTAAAAACCTTAAAGCGAGACCTCAACCACCAAGCTTCCCGTATATCTCAAGAATGGGACAATTCAACAGACTATAACTTTTTACATAAATATTTCAAATGTGGAGGTTTAATTAAACCACAGCCCTGACCTCCATGGGCTCTGCATTCCAAACATTATATAACAGCTGACTGTATACGTGAATAGTATTATTTGTGAAACATACAGTAACCCCTTGTAGTGGTTGGTAAAGCCAGACTGGCCGATGAGATGTGCCAGGTAACGAGAAGTGACAGGTGAGACCAAGGGGTACCGGCTTTTACTGCAGCACATAAATAAAGCATTAAATAGTCTAGAAAGTTCAGATACAAAATAACAAAAATGCCTCTTGTTTTTTTTTTTTTATGTTCGGCCCCTTTCTGTGGCGAGGAGATATTATCCAGAACGTTACGGAAATAGCTCTTGCAGTTAATGTACGATCTCTCGGTTTCAGAAACCGACCATCTGTTGGGTGAGTGGGGTGGCAAGCAGGACCGGACAAGGACCTCTTCTCAAGGCTTTTTTAGTAAATAAGCTATATTGATGATCAGGCTCCCCAATGTGTGGAAGTCGGAGATCTCACTCGTAGCCATCCTATTTACTCTGAAGAAGTCAACAGAAGAGAAAGAGACTACTGTCAAGGTTGATCTTGAGGGTGTTTGGCCTTGGTCAACAGAAAGCACATAAATACACTGTTGTAGACCGAGACTGGACTAGGGATATCATGGCGGCCGTGGCACTTTAAGGCCAATGGCTGTGTTATGTTTTTATGCTCAAGTAGCATGCAGATAGGCATGGCCATACCCTTGCACACTGCAACACCCTACCTGGTGAATACAAAGCATTTGCGGCCCACCTGGCAGGTGATCAGCCCGGGCTTGTTATAGACTACAAAACACATCTTGGCACTTAGGGTGCTCTTCCAACTACGTCTTCCTTTAACATTTTGTTTTTAGAAACCCCATCACTAATGAAATGCCCATGTGATTGTAAGGGATATGACCAGACACTGGAATTAACTCTCACACTCGCGAATAAATAGACACTTGAAACTTTCAATTGGATAAACAGGCCGTGGTCTTTTATTTAGCTTACCATTAAATTAACAATTTACACACTTAACCTTGCAACACTGTAACCATAAAAAGCAACTCCTGGCCCAAGCCCCAGAGTGCCAATCCACTTTAACCCTTAGCATGCCATCCGCCCTAAAGCCAGGACAGCAAAAAATGCACCACCGGTTCACCCCTTCTTTCATTTCTTTTTTCTTTTTTTTTTATAAAAAAAGGGGCAACCTTAACTCAATAAAAGCCACGACATAAATAGTTAATAGATAAAGATTGACCCTTGGGTGGGAGGGTGGGCGCCTCAACAGCAGCTCTTCCATCTTCCAACCTTTGGCTCTCCCGCTATGCCGCTGCTCACCAGACTCTTATGAAAGGTCAGTGCAGACAGCTAGCGGTTCGCCGCAGGTAAGTGAGGTGTACCTCAGGGGACGCTCTATTTTTAGAGCAAATTCCCGCCCTTAGCGCAGCGCGAGACAGCCGCGAGCGCAAGGCGCGCAAAAGGGGGGGCGTAACTAAGCGGCGCGCGGCGCCCTCGAGCGCACCTAACATGAAAAAGGCGGCAATACTAAGCGGCGCGAGCGCAACTAGAAACTTCTCCACACATTTTTTTTTTATATATAACCTGCCTGACCTGTATGCTGACCTTTACATGACCCCAATCCCCACAACCACATGCCGCCCTGTCATCTAAATAGAGCCAGGGCTTTCCAATCTCTTCCCAGAGATTTCATATTATTTTAAATTATTTTTACATTATGTAAAATGTTTGTCTTAATTTAGATAATTTTGCCAGGAACACTTAATTGTCATGTGATCCGAAAGCAGGCGCAGAATGGTTGCCATAGAAACTGAAAAAGCATCTTATATTTTGTAGTTTTTTTTTGTTTTTCTCCGGAGGAAAGAATGAAATGACAAATCTGCGTTAAGGTTAAAAAATATTAAAGAAAACCTCCCCTTAGATCTTAACGTGAAGCCAAGACAGATGCCACTTCCACCGACAAACACAAAACATTAAGCATATTAATAAGCCGGGTTCAGCGCGAGGCTCTTCCGGGCATAGAAACCACAATATAAAGGCCGGGGAGAATTTCATTATGGGAGAATTTCTAATCAAAGTGCGTTAATTTGCTTTTACACATCGAGCCACCAAAGTTCCACCTGTTTAAAGACGAGACCATGGCGACAACGTGAACAATGTTCTCGCGCATTAATGTGCGCTGATCAAATTAAATTCTACAGCTGAGATTTATTTGCGACTTTGAAAAAAAGCAAGAAAATAACACAATTAATTTGAAGCGAAATGAACTGATTTAAGCTTTCTGTGTTCGCCAGATCCACCTCATTCATCCCAGATGTATAAAACCTACTCAGTTTGCCCTTCTGGATCCGCCGTCCTCTACCCTGCCCTTGAATTTGGGTCTAAGTACCCTTCCTTGCTCTGGTGGATCACTTCTTTTTTCTAATATGAAAACGCCCGAAACAAGCCCAGTAAAATACCTGATTTTCTCAGCGATATTTATCAATGAATAATAATATAGGATAAGATAGAGAGAGAATGCAAAAACCTCCAGTTTTGTTTTGTCCACAAATTGGAGGTTTGGCGTAATTGGGCAACCGTCTTAATGAACAGGAACAGAACCGTATTTAACAGACACATAATCTAATTTTATCACAAATATATATTTTTTGGTGTTGACCAAAAACTAGAGGTTTTGTCTGCTGCAGTCAGTAAATAAGTATATAACTGAAATAGTACCGCAGTCACTACAGCTTCTCCAATCCATCCCACAACAGAACGATTTCCGCGCTGAAATTAACTATTATTATTTAATTAATTAATTTGCGCCATGGTAGGTGACCGACTCCCATCAGCCTGTAACTGCTGCTACTGACGTTACAATGGCGGCAGCGCACTTCTATATCTAACGCTTGTCCCCGCCCCTTGTAAATGCTGATTGGCCAGAGTGGAAAAAGATTTAAAAAAAAAAATAGGTTGTTGGTCCCATCAATCACAGCCATAACCAATAAGAAGACCCCTGATTCTACCAGTCATTGATATATACCCGACTGCACACAGTCCCCTCCGACTCAAACGCATCAAGGAGCGCCAGAACAACTTGTAATGTCGGCGGCTACCCCCGGCAACAAATGACGAATCCTAACAAAATGTCAGCGCGCTCGTAGATCATTTTTGAGCATTTGGGGGGGTTCCCAAAAACTCCTTCGTCCCTGTGCTTCTATTTAACACGCACCGCCCCGTGTTGCTTTACATGTCATAATTTTATCATAACGTGTTTTTCTATATCTATGCATGGCTTTAAAAACTCTACTGCACCAAACAAATCTCTATCCGAGTTCCTGAGATCTTTTTTACACATTCACACCTTTTTCACGACTTGCATCACACGTGATTTCGAAGACTTCTTTATAAATGTCAAAATAACAGGCACCTCGCCAAAAATTCTTACTTTGTTTTTTCTACTACAAAGGGAAGCAAACAGATTGTTTCTCTTCAATCTTCTAACCTCTGGTGTTTATCACGCTGGGTATTTTAAAAAGAAAGTATGGTATCGCCTGTCAGGGTTTCTATACCATAAACGTGGAAAGATCTCCGCAGGTCTATCGTTACTTTTATTTTATTCTTAAACATGATGGTAATGTGACTGATTGCGTAACAATTATCCTACAGATCCAGCCCAGAACCTGTATGTATCTTTGGCTGGGGATGTAGATGGGGGCTGCCTGCACATTAGGGGCAGGGGTATTAACAACACGTCTATAAAGGGGCAAGAACCTGGGGCGAGTGTGAGTGTGAGCGAACACAGATACCCCGTTGGGCGATTGAATCCAGTAACCCTGAGGCCCAGGTAGACTCCGAATGAAACCGGGCAAATTCCCAACTAGGTTTAGACCATTTAAGATGCGTGATATCGTTCTTATAGAAGTCTTTGTATATGCAAAGCCCGTGCAACTTGGAACGCTTCTTCTGGGAGGCATCCCGGCCGCTCCGGCTCTTCTCATTTCAATTCTATTTTTATTACTCGGAAACTGAGCGGTTTGGAGGCCGAGAGAGCGAACGAGTCCTAGGGATAGACACTGAGCTGCAGCAAAGCGAGTGGAGTAATTATTATGCAGCAAAGATGTAGAACTTTGTAAACAAAACCCACAATTGTTTCATTTGTCAAATGCTAACAGTGTGTTGTTGTTTCTTATTTGGAACTTAGCACGTTAATTACTTGTTTTCTGCATCTGGTCTATTAGTTGGTCCAATGTATATATCAATGAGAATTAACACTTTCCCTCTGCCGTGGTATGGATTATATTAGTAGGTAAAGAATCAGGAGGAGACTAGTGTCCTATTTCAGTAATTCAGTCATTTTAACCCCTTCATGACAAAGCCTGTACATGTACAGGCTCACAATGCATTGTTTTTAATGGGTTTAAGGACAACCCATTGACTTTAAGGGGTTAAAGGTGCTGTTCCACTTAGACCAAGCATTTATTGCACTCTCTAGTATGTTAGGCAAATAACCCTTAGCAAATCAGTCATATTATTATTAACTTCTAAGTTTTAATTAAATAGAAAACACAAAAAGCATGAGTTTCATGCATGTGTAAACTGTGTGCAGTGTATGTATAGTTTGTTATATTGGCATTTACCAGTTTAAGTAACGTTTTCACTTTCTATGGCAACAGCCTATCAGTGCTTGCCAAATTGCCATTGTATCACATGATAATTAAGTGGGCCCAGCAAAAAAAAAGACACAACAAAAAAAGTTTGGCCATTCTACAATACTAAGAATTCTACTTTAAGTTATACAGTATGAGAGAAGGCAACTTTAAATGGCAAAATAGGAACACGTTTGTTTTAAGGGGTATTGTTAGATGGGTGACTATGAAGCTTTAATGTGACCTTGTGATCTATTCATTATTATTATTGTTGTTATTATTATGCTTTATTGATATAGCATCAACAATTTACTCAAACTGTATGACAAAACTAGAACTGGCAGACTAAAATGTAAGACTACATTAGGTAAAGAGGGTATGGCTATTGATGTAACCCAGTAGAAGAATAAGGCAATCGGTTTCAGATATGTGGCAAAACGTGGCAGAACAACTTTATTTTAATCGATAATGATCAGTGAAAGTATTATTTAGTGCACAGAAACATAAAATGTAAGACTTTGCAAAGTGGAAGATCTGCTTTGAGACCCCGCTTTTTAGATTTGAAAATCCCAGCACGGGCTGAGCAGGTGATTTTAATTCGTACTATGCTGCCATCTAGTGCAAGAAATGGGGTCCTACAACGGTGACCATGGCTCTGAATAAAGCACTGAGGCTCAGAGGCCGAATTCGGCAGCTTCCATGCACCATTTTTTTCTTTCATTTTTGGATCCAGCGCTTCTTGTTAACGTTGACTTAATGTTAACAGTAGTTTAATTGTCTTCACAGTAAAGGTGTCAGCGGTGAGAAGAGGGATTGTGCCCGGAAATAATTCTATAGGTAAACTGTGGTACACTCCCAACAATCCATATAGCGAGTATATTTCTGGATCTGACATTAAATTACTAACGTTATTTATTCTTGCTTGTACTCCACTGAGGAAATTCTTAACCCTCAGAGGCCCGGAATTTATCTGGATTGTTCAGAAGTGGTAGACTTCTCGCTAAATCCTTTCTTACTAAAGCATTACTGGGGAAATATTGTGGGTAAAAAATGTGCTTTTGAGCATGGAATTCAGTATTGCTCCTCTCCATGTTCTTCTCCTTCTTCTGGCTCTCTGTGCTCCTGGCTCTCCGCTGGATTATCATGTCCTCGTCTGTGAAGTTGTGCAACAGGGTGGAGCTTTGGCTCACACACTCTCACCTGATTGGAAGAACCTGTCCCTGTGGTGTGTACGGAGGCTCCGCCTTTTTGCGGAAGAACTCCAATAGGCCAGAATAATACAGACGGATCCGCGGGGAATGAGTAGTGCAGAAATGCTCCTCTTTCTCATTCTGGTCTCCCGGAGTCCTTCCACAACAGGGCCGAGGCACGGCGCACACAACTTGGACAACCTCAAGAAGAGCAAGAAGAGGAGCTTCAGACAGGGAGACGCCGGAGTGGTTGTCGTGGGAGACAGAGAGACATTTAGAGAGAGCATTAGAGAGCCTGTGAGAGAGAGTGAGGAAAAACAAAAGTTCAGAGCTCCTTGTTTTCATAAATTCGTACAAATCTGAAGCGCAAGTCTAGCGTTTGGTGTCTAGTAGATCGGACTGAGATAACAGAGCGAGAACAGATACTAATCTACAGCTGCCTGAAAACATTATATTATTCAAAAATGTTAGTGTTCCCAAAAAAAACAACAACAAAACAGCACAATATTGTCAAACACATTTAATAAAAACGTTCTCCTTTAAGATTACTTTCAGTGTAGCGCTTAAGCACCCGTCAAGATTTGTGGATTGAAATAAAAAAATATACATTCTTTGTGCTGGAATATTAGTTATTTCGCTAATTCCATCATTAATCTAGACCCACTTTTAAAAAAAACCCCGATTTAAACCTTTGCTTTTTTTCTGAGAAGCCGTTCACCTGCATACCAAACAGCGTCTTACTTAATGGCAGGTACGGCGTGATACGTAAAATTTACTATTAGTGTGATTTGTTTGAGTAGCAAAAAAGCACAAAGGGATAGATGGTAGCGGCGGATATTTTAATTGCACGTGTTTAGCGGGGAAACAGCTTACTCCTTAGAATGAATGTAATCATGGGGATTTTCACCAAGGAAAATGGAACTCTTGGAGGGTGAGTAATTTCACAAACGCGCTCCGAGAACATCAATTTATTTGTAAGCCCTAAAACCGCACAGAAAAGTGTAGTCAGCCATATATCCCATACTGATACCAAATAATAAACACGGTGGGGTTCCAAAGGACCTTAAGGGGTAGCTCACTGTGCCCATTATGCGGTACGTTTACACTAATTATCAACGATTCAGCATTCACAGCACCAGCGGGGTGTGCGTCATGCCGAACACCCTTCTGGCACCGGGTGGGTTAAGGCACATGCTGACAGTCTTTTTTTTTATTAACGTTGTTAAAGGTGCAGTTCCTCTGGGTGTCTCAGTTCCTAAAACGTCAACATTATTCATATTAATATTTTTATGCAGAATTATTAGAACAAAATTCCGATGTTTCACGATTCATTTTCTCAAAGAGATTCTGTTCCCCGGGGGCTTTTTGCATACAAATGAAACCAACTCATCGTCATTCTATGAAACAGATACGTGGATGCATTTGTTCTCTAAAGGATTTTAAGAAAGCTTTGGGATGTGCAAAGAGTTGTCCTAATAATTAAACGTCATTAGTAAAAGGGCACCTTAGACAAGCCAAGAGGTATGTATTTCAAATATACTTAATATATATTCACCATCGTTGTGGGCCGATTAGGCAGGAGTGGTAGTTTACATGGACATCTGCAAAATCGAGACGTGGGGTCTAGATCTAGAATGTGAAACTAATTTAAAAAAAAAAAAGAAAAATGGTAAAAGTAACATAATAGCCATCATTAATTAAGCATACCCAGCTTGTCATGTTATGATAAATATATACATTCTATGATATGATAATAAAAATACCCAGCATATTATGTTATAATAAATTTACACATTGTAATACATAACATAATAAATATTATTTCTAATAAACATACACACCATGTTATAATAGTTATAATAGTTATAATATAAATAAGTAAATTGATCAAATGTATTCTTGATTGTAAGCTCCTTTGAGCAAAACTCTCCTCTGCTTTTGTTTCTATAAGACCACAAAGGTACGTGATGTGCAACTTGGTATATAGAGTACAATCTGTATTAGTGATTTTTATTCTTAGACACATTCTTGTTTTTTTTTTTAAGATTTAACTAGAATCATACATTACATAAATTATTTATGTTTATTTATGACTTTTAGATTTTATATGGAAATTTACAAAATGTGGGCAATTTAAACCAAAACTTGCCAGGAAGTGACGATATTCTGATTTAGGTCACCCAAATTGCAACCAAGATTCCAAATGCATTTCAATTTTATTCTTAATATCTTAAAAACAATTACACTGAAAAACACACATTATAGGTTGATTTAATAAATAAATTTAGTGGCACCGAGGCACCGAGGTTCCATTCTAGTTTCCGGGTACCACCATGGAAATATCTTGCTTTTGAGGCTCTAAAAGGTTCCACAAAGTTGCTGATTTTTCACATTGTTAACCCCGTTGTTCCAAATTCTGAATTTATCAGGCAAACATACAAATTAAAGCCGGAGATTTTATCTGCCACTATAGTTATGTCAAGCAAGATTAAAGAGCCTGTCTTCGAATCCCAGACAAGTGCATTTCTGGGTGAAATATTTGTTTTCGCGTGAATTTGACTCTTGCAATAATCATTACGTGTGACGTTGAAAACAGATGTTTTTGATGCAAATTTGTGCCAGCTATGCAATTTTTATGTGAGCGAAAGAAAACTGCATATTCAAGGCTGATTAACTTGGAAATAGATATTAAACTGCATTGTTTTGGCACATAGTTTGCTCAGAACACATTTTACGAATAGGTTTCTAAGTCAACATTCAGCGCTTACTGCCATTTGAAAATTCTGATTTATAATGTGGGCCTACATAACCTTCCTTTATATAGAGGGAAATTAATAATCCTAAATGTGTAGTTTATAAAACTACACTATATAAGCAGCTGCCTAGGGCCCCGAGCATACCTAGATCTCTCATATTCTGAGCCAGACCCTGATGGTGATACAGCGTAATTCCCATCACTATACACAAAGCCAGACATTGACGTGGTAGGCCTCTGCCCCTAAAACAGCCTGACTTTGCCACCGCTGCCCTCTTTAACAGCCTGCCAATGCCACCTCTGTCCCTGAAACAGCCTGCAACCCTGCCCCCACCCCCCTTTAGGTACACGACTGTCCTAAATATGATAATGTCATATTATTCCATATCATTCCAGAGCACATTAATATTTTTTGTTAATTACAGGCGCATACCAAGTGCTGCCCCCTTAAGTTTTTGAGATGTATAACTGAGTAACTGATTAACTTCTATGAGTTTATCACATTATTACTTATTGTTTTATATAGCACCATCGTATTCTATAGCGCTGTGCAAGGGATAGACAGGACATAACAAGTAGTATATAACATAACTATTTTACTTACAGAAACAACAGGTGAGGAGGACTCTGCTCAAATGAGCTTACAATCTAGAGATATACAGCGTAACAGGTGAGGCCTCCTCCCTCTTCCTGCTACTAATGTCTCTCGCTATACAACCCAGCACCCTGATTGTGTTTTTGTGACACTTAATTGCATTATCTGCTTTCCATTGTGTCCTCAGAAATAACTATTCACATGTTCCTCTCTTCTCTTATCACTGACAGAACAGGGTCCAAATGCTATACTCTGCCTTGGGATTTTTAGTCCCAGATGCGTTATTTTATATTTATCAACATTAAATTGCAGCTACCAAACTCTCAGCCATTCTTCTAATTCACTTAAATTACTTGGTTGGGTTATTAAACCAGGAATGTCTACCTTTGTGTCATCTGGGAAAATACATCTCACCTTTACTACCCAATACAGATCCTTGAGGTACTCCACGTCCTCTGAATATACAACAATAACTACAACTTTCCGTCTCCTGTCACTCAACCATTACCTTATTCCTTCATTATTCTGGCATCCATATCCAAACACTGCAATTAAGTTTGTGTAACCGTGTGCCAGACACACTAATTCAAGTATTAGCTTGGCGAGTGAATGAGAGGGTGCCTGATACTCATTCCCCTGGTACTTAAAGGGTTACAAAATATTGTTTTATTCTCATAATTCCCAACATATACGTTCCCTTGGCCTTAACATATTTTAGGTATCAAAGCCAACACATTTTGGCTTCCTTTCCTCATCTGATCTCCTGGTACGATTGAACTGATTGTACGTGTGTCCTGCATGTTACAGCATATACTTTGAATTAATTACTACCGTCTTCTTTCTAGTGATCACCATAAGCGATGTACAAACTATTTTGTCCTTTTTTTTCCCAGCATCTCTGTGCCCTTCTTGGATTTGATGCATCTGTCACTCCGTCTGGTTATGTGCGCCCTTCTGCCAGAGAGATGTCATCCTGCCATTTGTGACATTCATTTCACTTTCTTTACTTCATCACAAGTGTTTTTTTTTTTGAAGAGGAGGATAGCTTTTTTTCAGTGGCACAAGTACAGACACCCCTACGTTTTGGCATGGAAAGACGGGTGAATGATTTGTGTGCCTTCAAAGACAGAAGGAACATTACATTGTATCGTTTGACGGAAGGAAGTGATTATACTTTGTGAAAAGAATGAAAAGGTGCATTCAGGGCTGTGCTAAGCAGGGTGCGAGGGGCGCACTGCGCCAATAAAACGCCAATAAAACAACGCGCCCCAAGTAGAATCTGGGAGTATGCGGGTTGAGCAGGGTCACAAAACATTGGTAAGGGGAAGATCTAACACATAAAAAAATTGCTTTGTCTTTGTGTTTAATAATGGATTCCTATAGTATAAGTATCAAATAATTATAATATGCTAATTTTTTACAAATTATCAGATAAAACTAAAAGAAAAAGAAGCATTTTCATGAACTTCTCTTTCTTTGCAGGTTTGTAAATGGACCAAAAATTTAACAAAAACAATCTATCTACAACACAATAAAGTTATTTATAGGGTATTTGTAAATTTATTTTATAGTAAATTGTGTCTAACTTTCGGTTGAGGGATAATCCTGTTTATAAAAGTGTCCATGTTTGCACGTTTGAGCGTCACGGGCGCAGGAAACAAACACACACTGGAACCAAAGCAATGTTCACTTTCATGCCAAGGGTTCGCCGTGCGACCTTATCGCGTCACATTTAATTAACAGAAGTCGGCGTTAATAACGGATCGCCATTAACTCGTCTGTTTAGATGCAAATTCCAGTTCATCCAGATTTTTGGAAAGGTTTAAAATGCTACATAGCAATTAAGGACATGTTTTCTGGATACAACAGCAAGAGAGGCGAATTAAGTAAATTTAAATCCGGTGGGGCCGGTACAAGTAAATATTGAACGCGATGTCCTTTTTAGGTTTTTTTTAACTGTTTCATGTTGTATTTGTTATTAATAAATCACTAAATTCTCAGATGCTAAAATGCCAACATATACAATGTATTTATACCGTTATATTGATTTCCTTTAAAAAAATCAAATCAAAACTATGCTTTTGCTCCTTTATTGAAACATTGAGCAAGGCTTAATGTGTTGAATGTATGACACGTGTGCTACATCATCATCAGCACTATAGAGGACCGGGAATCCAAGACTGTGTTGTGCTAATCAGGGACATCTTATTACGGCTCTCAGACGGCATGCAGACTGTGAGTGAGGGATTATTCGGTAAGAACTCCACGCGCACTCAGCCACAGGCTGGCACCGCAGTAATAAAGTAGCTACTCGCATTAAGAAAGGCTCCAGAGTAGGTAAGGCCATGGATGGGGAATAGAAGTGTGATGGTATCGAGGTGTGATGGTGTGGAGGTGTTAAGATGTGGAGGTGTGAGGAAGTGGGGATGACGTGGAAGTGTAAATGAGTGAGGATGTTTTAAAGTGAGTATGCATGTGTGCATTAGATTACATATGTGTAAGTGTGTGTGCTAGTGTGCAATGGCAATATAGAACATAATATACCGTATTTATTATATAGCTTTTATTTTACATTATTACAAAAATTCAAAAACATTTCAAGACAGGGCAGCACAGCACATTCTCAATGTACCTGCCTTATGCAGAAGGCCAGACCACCCACCTGCCTTAAAGTGAGCTGCAATGGAAGTCTCTGGTCCAAAAGCACAGGCCTCCATTGTATTTTCACCTCCCTGGGGTGGTCAGAAGAGATCAGATCATCTCCCCAACCAGCCCATGCGCCACACTGAAAACCTTTGGAAGGTGGGGCACCTGTCCAGGGCAGCAGGGCAGCGTCCAAAATGGTGACTGTCCAGTAAGTCCCTGTTGGGAGGTATGTCTTCTCATTGTTCATGGGGGGCTTCTGAACATCAGGGAAATGCTGAAAGGAGGTTTGCAGTCCTTTGGACTTCAAAAAAAACCTTTCTTGTGTTGAAGCATGGCAGTAGGTTATATTGAAGTAGTAGTATTGAAGTAGTAGTATTGAAGTGTGCCTGTGCTGAGGGCTTTTATGGAGATCACTGGTCACTGGCACTGCGTAACACTAAAACTGTGAGCAGCTTTTCTTTTTTAGATGGGATCGATCCAGAGGTTTCCTCTCTCTCTTTTCTTCACTCATTTAGCTCTTCTTTCTCATTACTCCTTTCTCTGTTTCTCCTCTCTCTTGGTTATCCTTTCTCTCCTCTCCTTAATCTATTTTCCCTCTTTTCTCTCTCCTCTCCTTTCTCACTGGTCTCCCCTTTTTTTCTCCATTACGTCCTCTGTTCCACTAAACCAAAGACCTATAGTCACATCCATGACCCTGCCCCAGACACAATCTCTCAAAGGTTTCCATGAAACAGCTTAGCAAAAGGTGGCAACCCCAGTCACATCTGTTTTGACGGAATCTCCTTTGGGATGATCCCTAAAAAGACTGTCTTCTAGGAATTGAAGCATTTGAGTGTGAACGTTTACTTTTTTACACTTCTAATCTGTCAATTTCAAGTTGAAAGTATTTTTTTTTCCTTTTTTCATTAAAGTTTTATTGCAATAATTTAAGGAATTTATATAAACATTTTGTTTCACGCTATTGTTGTCCTTTAAAAAAGGTTGCCACCAATATAACCAGTATGCAAAGCTTCTTAAAAATCCTTATTTTTAATACTTTACTTTTAATTGTAATCTATCCCTTACTTGAATTTGTTTTTCTTTTTACGTATAAATTTGACTCAAATTAATTAGATGTTAAGGCATTTCATACTTCAATAGAACTTGTGCCTGACAAATACCGAAAAAGCACATTAAAGTAAAACATTTTAATATTAAGTGGAAAAAATGTACTTGGCCATTTATTTATTTAATTTTTTTCGTTTTTTTTATTTTTTTTGTGACAAATTGGCTCTCCATGAAAAAAAAAACCCCGTAATGAAATCCGTCCTGTGCTGATTCTTTTCGTAGAGTGGGTTGAACCATCTGTTAAACAAAAAAGACAAAAAAAAAATGTTTTGGTGATGTTTTGTCTGAAATATCAGACTGTGTCACGCTGTCTCTTCAAGACTGTTAAAAATCAGCAGTGGGTGTACTTTGGAACAGAACGTTAAATATAATGGCACACAACACTTTGTCCTTTACCGACTTCCGTCTGCAGTATTGGTCCTGCAGAAAGTGTGAGTCATACGAAAGCTCACAAAATTCAACCCAAATTTCCATTAATCTCCATTCATTTAATAACTTAAATATTATATACATGGAAGATGCGTTCTTTGTCTTAATAATCCCTAAGCATTGGCTTGAGGAGTATAAGGCAAGTCTTTTATTTGCTCGGGTGAAGGCGCGGATTGATCGTCTGGCACAGTAGACAAATGCCCCAGGGGCCAGCGGCCGATAGGGCCACGTAGTTAACGATACTACCACAACAGCGGTATATCCAGCCCTGCAATGAGCATCCACTAACTGAATAATAAAATAATTCTAAATACTAAAGCATATCAACATGAATATTTAGGAGATTTAAATGGGATATTGTCACCTTCACATCTTTTCACATTTGAAATTAAATTTATTAAAGAAGAGGAGGGCTGCTCAGGTAGATGTCTAATATATAAGTGGGCACATTCACTTTAAGTGGTATAGTCAATTGAAAAGGAGATGGTGATAGAACAGCCATATCTCAGAAGGGGCAGCAGGGGCTGATAGGGGACATGGCAGGGGCTATTGAGGACAATACACTGATTGATAGGGGCATGGCAGAGCCTGGTGGGGACATGACAGCAGCTGGTGTGGACATGGCAGGGACTGGCGGGAAGGTGAAGGAGGCTGGGGGAAGAATACAGGGGCTGCTGGGGACAATACAGAGGTTATTTAATGGAAGAGCGATAACGTGGAGGCTGGTGTTGGTTATTTGAACCTAATGAATGTATCGCCATCGACAATTACAGTGACCTCTTCCTTATCAGTCTGTTTATCCAGATTGTGACCCTCACATTGCTATTAATGTGTGGAGGGCCTACCATACCCAGGAACCCATAACGGAGGTGCTCAGCCGGGTCACGTAACACAATGTTATGAGACCTTGCATTAATAGAACAGCAGCTTGCACAAAGCGTAATTGGCTGTGTGTAAGGTAAGAGTGTTAGTAAGTGTGTGGTATTAAGAGTGTGTGGGGGTGGGTTCATATATAGTTTTGTGTGCACGTATAGAGAGTGTTAGCGTATGGTGTAGGTATATGATGTCGGAGTGAGTTTGTGTGTTAATGTACAGTGTTAGTGTGTGGTTGTGGGTTAGTATATAGTTTTGTGTGTGTGCACGTATAGAGAGTGTTAGCGTATGGTGTAGGTATATGATGTCGGAGTGAGTTTGTGTGTTAATGTACAGTGTTAGTATGTGTGTAAGTGTGTGTGTGCTACTAGCCAAGGGGAGGGGGATATTCCAAGTCTCATCCCTAGGGGGTAAATAAATAACCTCCTCCCAATAGGCTGTATACAATAGGTATAGAGGCTAATACAATAAGATCATTTAACTATGCACAGGAGATGCATAAAGCTCTCTGTAGTCAAAGATTGACTTACAACTGGAAAAATTAGCAAAACGGTTCAACTCTGCCGTCAACTTCTATGTTTCTATGTTCAGTGGAATTGAGTTGAAATCGGGCTCCCTTTGGGTAGGCTCCTTCAGAGAACCGTACTATTATGTTCTACACCTTGCCCCCCTTCACACACTTTAAATATGGAGAGAGGGGCAGATCTAACGAATAATAAAAAACTTTCTTCAGCCAGTATTGGAACCTATTGCTGGAAGAAGTATCAGTTTATGTAGCGATCTCATATAAATGGGCATAATGTAGACATATGCTAGGACGGCATCAAACCGCCTTTAAAAGTATAATAATATGGCTACAGTTTGATATCAGGATAATTTTTTGGTTATCTGCCTAATGTTTTTATACATACAGTACTGTATCATTTCAAACTAAGAATTACAGCAAGAGGATTCAATTCCGCCATATGTTGAATATGTTTGAACGTATGTTGCCTTCTGGTGTATTTGGCCACATCTGAGACATGACGTCTTAATAGTTAAGTAAGAAATGGAGAAAAGCCCACCTTGGTAGTCAATTCACAGGTAAGCGCTTGTGCAAGGATACGTCTGATAAAGGCTATCCATACCTTATCATAATGTCATTTCTCAATAGCCCGGAATGCCCGTCACTGTGTCCCACTTTATTTCAGTGATTTTAACATTATTTATCATCGTTTACATTGTAAATCCTCATAGAGGTTTGTCTAGGAGACCCAGGTGGGCTCGCTGAAAGTAAAACTGGTACAGAAAGGTAACTCAACTTAATCCTCTAATCATAGTGTTGCTGGATTCCCAAGATGTCGTCCTAAAGACCTCCAAGTTATGGTACGTTGTTTTGGAAGTAGCTGAGCCTGGGGTCTAAAGATCTCCATTATCCCGACTATTGGGTTACTGGCATACTCAGCTTGGCTAGTTATTAGAGCTTTTTGTACATGGGGGCAGACCGAGTCAAAGTTAACATTTGGGGGGCCGGGGACTGAGTGTAACTTGGTCAGGGTGACCAAATGCTACCCCCCAAACCCAAAACTGGTTGACGCTTCTCTGTTATCGAGGAGACAACAGTGTTTTTTTTTTAACTTAACATATATAATTATGGTACGGTAAACGCCATGGAAGAAATGACTCCAGATTAGTTTTCCTAAACATATCTTTACAGCATATGATAAATTAGTAATAATAATAATATAATAAAGCCAACAAGAACAGCGGCGCTGCTTACTTTGTAGCCACTGTGATGCAATCTCAATGGCCTCTTTCCAAAAAATTATACAGATCATAGAAATTTATAAACGCCACGATGGCAGAAAGCACGGCGCTTTGTCCTCTTCCTGGGGTTCAGAGTTTATATTTGGGGCCCCGTCTCCATATTGCCAGGTGAATTAGGGAGATTTATACTCTCAAAAACTTATCCTTAATATAGAATGTTAGTCCAATAAAAAGGTATTACGGTATTTTATATTACAATACTAATTTTTTTAAATATATATATATATATGTTTATATATTTATAGCAATTTTATCTTAATATATATGCCCTTCCAGTGGTGGATTAAACATTGGGCACAAACCAGGCTTTAAGTTCTACGATTGGGTAGTCAGGCTTTGGTATCCCAATACCAAAAGGAGCCTAGGGGCCCCTGCAATTAATAGATAATTTGCCACGCGTATCACCACTGGCCACATAGCAGCGGCCACACTTTTACGTGTAAATGGGCCCTGGAGGGTCTAAATCTGGTGCTGTGTCCCTCAGTTCATGCTCAGTCTCAGCAAAGCACCTGACTCGTAGAATTTGTCCAAACTTGTTTGTTTTTATACACAAAACTAAAAAAGAAACCACAAACAAGACACACGGGCCAACGCAACTAACCGGAAAACAGCAGAGGTCTCCAAGCCCTCGTTCCAGAATGGACCCGCACTCGATGAATTCCACTATCTGCCATCTCCCGAATTAGCATGAGCTCGGTTTGTTTATTCGGGTTTAACGTTAAAAGGACTCTGGGGATTGGCTGCGTTTCTCTGATAGCACACTCAAAACAACCCTTATTTACAGAATAAAGCCGTTTATATGTCAAATAATTGGCAGACAAGAACCGTAACCGCTCTGTTACTTTTTTGTGCATTGCCTCCGGCAACATTTTCAAAAAATAAAGCAAAACAGTCAATTATTTTATGAAATCGCTATATTATTTTTTTTCTCTTGATTTTAGCTTTGGTCTAACAATAACTCCAATCGCAAAAGCTTCCCGTTGCACTACAAAGCGGGACACCTACTGTGATTCTTCTTGGTCCTCTGAATTATATAAATTCCGATAAATTCAGTTTTTTTGTTTCATTTGTTTAATTATTGTTAGACGTAACTTTTGGTAGGATGTGATTGCCTACTCAAACTTATTTTCCCATTTCAAACAGAAATATTTTTCCTTTTTTCTTATTAGAAAAGCGCATTTTGTTTTCGGGGAGCGAAGCAAAATTCATCTCGTCTTGGTTTTAAGTTTCGTTATTATATATTTGAGATTGTGCTTTACAGTTAGCTACAGAAATCCCACATAAAAAAGGATGATACCAAAGAGTTATTAAATTGGTTAATGAAATAAAGGAAAACGACATGATAACACGCAAAAAAAAATACTTTAAAAATAAATTGTAAAAAAAAAAATAAGATTTAAACCTAAATTTCTACCAAAGCGTATCCTGAAGCAGAACAATAAAGGGGAGGAAGACTTTGAGCCAACTCGGTTCCGACTCCCGTTGGGGTCAAGATTGGCTCAAGGCCACATTGGTTCATCCAGTTGTATTATACGAATTTACAAAAACCCTTAATTAACCCTTAGTTGTTTAGCCACTAAATAAATATTAGATGGTGTTTTCCGTTTCTTCGTGTTCTTTATGGATACATTGCCTTGTGATGTCATTGTGATGTCATTGGAGTCAAGATGCATTGTGTTTTGGAATCTGCAGACCATCTATTTCTCCCTTAATGTCAATAATTCATTTGTTCTATCAAACAGAAAGCACGACTTTGTATTTGTTTATATATTGTCTATTTATTTTTCCGATATATCAAATATATGAGACCTTCAAGACACGCCATATCATTTTACTTTGAATGATTTTTTATTTGCCATGACGTATCATCAAATATAATGTATACGTTCCATATGTTATTGGACCCATCTACAAGATTCGGTATAATAGAAACAAAAATGATTACATAATAAAGCAGTAATACAATCAATGACACCACAAATGATTTTATTTAAAGTATTTTTTGATATTTTGCCCTAAAATGATTTCAAAATTCTTAGAATAACCTCTGCTAATTATTTTTTATTCTATGTGTTTTAATATGTTTTATTTTGTTTAGGCTTTCTTTAACTTTATATACTGTTTTTTTGGGGGGACAAAAGTAGATAGGGGTATTTTATTATTTACATTTCATTTATAAATTTACTAATAAAGAAATGATAAACAATGAGAAGAAAAAGCTTAAGAAGAGAAGAACCTTTCGACTACGAGAGAGAGAGAGAAAATATATCTGTGAATTTCATGTCAGTGACAGGCAAGGTAGTTACGTGATAAATACGCCGGTTTCCAGCAGTTTTGTGACTTCTTTTGTTTATAATTATTATATCTGAAAAGGTTTTGCTCAACACACTCTACGTCAAAGTCAACACCACCAGACGTTCTCGAATCCTGAACAAGGACACTATACTATTGTGAATAAACTCCTTGTTGACGTTTCATTGTTTTTAAAAGCATTACTCTAATTTCCGATGCGTTACTGGAAAAAAATTAAAAATATTTTTAAGTTCCTCATCTGGAGATGAATCGCGGTCAATTAACAGGAACACTTCGAATGAACCAACATAATTAAAAAACTAATAATGTTCAACGTTATTGTTTTGTTCAATGGCATTAGTCCTTACAGCTCGGCAGCGCATCAAGACTCCATTTACACCGTCGCAGAGTATATTATTTATGATTGGTTTCCACGGCAACGGAATTGACAATTGCAACAGCGATGCGAAATATCCAAATTGTTCAGCTTACACAACTTCATAAATGATGCCACCGAAAGTAATTGTAATGTCGGTATAATTTCCTTTTAATTACCAGCTAATGAAAATTACATTCGTTTAGGAAAAAAAAAAACAAAAACACAACAAATATTCGAGATCAACTTTTAGTCACCTGTTCAAATTTCTACATTTTAATGTTTTTTTTTCCACCCAAAAGAGCGAGTATGTTGATATTTTATTGAATCAGTTTGCATTTTTGGTTTAAATCTGTTTCTTCTTAGCGATTTAATGGGCCAATCAGTTTTTTTCCCCATTATCCCCTGATTTATTGTACACTCTTGCGTTTTGTTTAAAAAACATCTTATCCATTCCCTTAGAGTTAATTAAAAAAAAAAAAAAAAGTAAAAGCAGGAAAAAAAATCTTCGAAATTAAAATGTAGACTGATTGCATTAATGATGCTATCACATTATATAGAAACCTTCATATGTACGGGATCATTTTATCTCATGCGTAATAGGTACGCAAACCCTAAAGTGTACGAGTTTTGAACGAACACTCAAACTTCCAACAGGAATAATTGTCAACGCTGTAAACGATTATATTAATCAACGGCTGGCGTAAGCCGTAACCAATTATTGTAAAGAAAACTTGCAATTATTCCCAACATAAACTCTGTTCTTGATGCTTGTTTGAAATCACCGGCGTCCTGAATTAATGTTGTCAATTACGGTAATATCCCACTTGTGTTACCCACCGTGCTAATGAGATTCCGTAAGCTATCAATAATGAAACACAATCGCCGTTTTACAGGTGCTCGGCGATCGAGAAACCCGAATGGCGCTCGTGATTTGTGAGGCTATAAGATATTATGGACCCCAAGGCCTTTCGAGGTAGTCCGGAGATAACTCCGTTCAATATATGTGGGTTTGGTTCTCTTAGGTATTCTCATGTAGGGATTATTATGACGTACGAAGGGTTAGAACAAAGAGGTGAGCAGCGCTTATCCAGCCGTCGGACGTAATAAGGTGGCCGTCAGCCTTAAAATGAAAGGTCTACCCTGTCATCGGCAGCTTGTCCCGGGGGTTATTTGGAGAGAGTCCGTTCTGTTTCGCAACAATACAAGGGATGCCTAGAATGGTCCAAAGCGAGGGATAGAGCCTTGGCTAGGTTATTCTTCTGGGATAGCAAATAGAACAATCAAAAAGGAAAAAGCAGGACGATACCTCAATAAAAATAGCCACGACTGATACATTCTATCCCCTCTATATGGTTTCAAAGTGTTCGTATATTTCAGGAGGATTTATTCCCTTTTAGCTAATAGGAAGAATGGATGGAAAACCCAACACAATCCAGTCCCTACGCTCTTTAGGTCAATATATCATGGAGACAAAAGGTTGTTATGAAAAATGTTCACAGGGGTCCTTGTAGTAACGGGTAGTAGGCTACAGTAAGGCTATCAGGGGCAGGTCATTTATCTACCATTGCGTGACAATAGATGCAGAGTTACGCGAGTCATGGCGCCAGTCTTTGGTGGTGGTGTTCAAGTTGTATAGACATATATTATTCATAAGGTGCTGTTGGTTGTGTGGCTCGGGTCCCATATTTTAGACATTTAGATTTAGTGTTTTAAGCAGCAACTAGAAATAGGTAGTTTGAGATGTTCTTCATGGTGTGTACAATGGGTAGTGGGGTGTGAGTAAGCCCTAAGGATATTTCTTTTAAGGGTCAATGGCAATTATATTATCAGATCATCCTTCCTATCAAAACTGTGGATTGTGTGATACTGGTTATCATCATTAGACATATTTATATATATATTGATATAATTGACTTCTAAAATTGTGTTTGATTAAAAGGCTGTTAGGATCAAAACCATGTTTAATGTTACATTTTATAACTATCAGTTTCACAAATATTTTTTGTTTTTTTATATAATTCTTAGAAGCCTGACTGCATTCTTAGTTGGAGGCGTTTCAGTAAATCCAAGCTCCCCCAAACAATCTGTGAATGGGATTCCCAGGAGGACACAGATGTGACATTAACACTTTAACAAAATATTATAAAACACGGCGATTAAACACAAGTTATCGAGCGCACTGCGCTAGAAGGTGCAGGTGGATAATAATAACAATAGTGTTGTGAATTTCAATTAAAGTTACAGGGGCTGCTACTGGGGCCGTTAAATTGGGCTGTATACCTTGTTTATTACAAGGGGGAGGTTGGATGTGTTGAGAGATGTGAACAGTATCACAACTTAGGTTTTTATGACAAGCGTGTACAGCTCATACATGTAACAAATATTTATAACGTGCCTTGCAATGACTGCCTGGGGAAATAATGTATAGATCATTACATATTTAGGTATTTAAAGTCAGGCCCTATCACTATAACTTATTTTCATGACTCCCATTGAGTTTCATTGTGTATTCCATGTTTAGCCAAATGTACATCTTCATATTAGCTTTCTAATTACATCCTTGGTTTGAGTGCCATCTACCATCCTGACGTTGTATCACATATCGATCATTTCCAGCTCTTTGTCTAAATGCATGATTACTATATATTTATGTATTCATGGGTGTAATATTAAAACATATAATATGTATATAAGTATATAGAGAGGTTATGATGGCAGATAAGTACCTGTTGACCCATCTATTTATTTTGCCAAAATGTTTTTTTTTTACCCTTTTTTTGTAGTAAGAGATACTTATTAGCAATGAACGGCTCCGGGAGATTTATTTTTTACATTCATTCTGTTAATAGAAATGAACACTCACCTTTATTTAGGATCTGATCTCAAGTGCCACGCTTCAGGCTATCCCAGCAGTTGAAGCGGCCAAGGTTTGTTTTAGTGGGTGCGGTTAGAGGTGTGGCTGGGAGGCAGGGCTTTACAAGACTTTCTACCTGCTATGAGACATTTGGGTGGTATGCCTAACTGCGGTCAGGAGGCTGGATATGTGTGGCCACACGTTACATTTTTATGCTCGCATAGCGCAGCAAGCATTTTGAGACAGTGACCGCACACTGCAGCACTGGATTTGCCACTGCAGCAGCACATCGGTTGAGTATGAAGTGCTGTCAGCCAGTGGCCCACTGAGCAGGGCCGGCCTTAGGGGTGTGTGACCTGTGCAGTCGCACAGGGCGCCATGGCAACAGGGGCGCCTGCCCAGGACTTAAATTAAAACATCGGGGTTTTTTTGTTTTGTTTTTTTTTTAAAACTTTATTTAACATCCTCCATGTTAAATAAAGTTAAAACAAAAAACGATGCTTTAATTTAAGTCCCGGGCAGGGGCGCCGAGTGGTCGCTTGTGAAGTTTTCGGCAACCGCTCGGCACCCCTCACTCTCTGTCGCGGTGCCGGCGTTTCATGTTGAGCACCGGAATATGACATCACGGATGCCTCCTGCTCCCTCTGCTGTAAAGACTCAAGCCTTAATCAGTCCTTGGTCTCGTCTTAGATCCGGGATAGCAATATTTATTAGACTTGGGCACCAGGGGGCTCTTCGTGTTCGTCTTCGTGCTCGTCTTCGGGGGAAAAAAAATCTTCGTATTCCGCGAATATTCGCCCGTTCCTGTCTTCTCTTCGGGCGAATATTCGCGGACATTCTTCGTGCTCGTTTAATCTTCGTTTTCCTCCTGGTTGCCTAGCAGGGGTTAATACGGGGTTAATAACACATCACAGCAGCAGCAGCTGCCGTGAAGGTACGTGTGTGCAGCTCTATTGGTCGTTTCGGCAGGGGGCTGGTCTGGCATCAACGAGTGAATTGCAGAACTGCAGAATGCACTTCATTCGTTGATGGCAGGCGAGCCCCCTGCCGAAACGACCAATAGAGTTGCACACACATACCGAGGTGTACTGTCCATAGATGTTTAATAAAAGAATAGGGAATATTTTACATTTTTAAATTGATTTTGGACCACTTTACATGCCTAACATTTGCTACCTATTTACAATGGCATACTTTGCAACAACCCAACTTACTTATTGGACAGGACTGGAAAATAGCAGGACTGTCCAACAAAATCTTGGGTGTGTTGGCAGGTATGCTGATGGAAAAATGTTGGACAAGAACTAAAAAATAGCTTAGGGTTAATGTACGGTTATGGTTAAGATTAGTAGCAGTGCACTGGTTTGGTTAAAGATGGATTATGTCTAAATAATAATAATTTAATTTTAATGTTTTTTTTTTAAAAAAAATAGGGGTTTATTTAAATGTATTTTAAAGTTAGATTTATTATTTAGTACTTGATTATATTTATTAAATGTTTATAGTAGCGTTACCTACCGAGCTATAACTACCTATGTGTATTTGCATTTTGCATACCTAGTTTAGCTAAATTAGATGGGACAGGACTGGAAAAAAGCAGGACTGTCCCTGAAAAAGTTGGGTCTGTTGGCAGGTATGTGGATGGAAAAATGTTATAGGGTGAAGTGTGAGTTATAGTGTTAATGTAATGCTATTAGTGAGTGAAGGCCAGGGCAAATAAGGAAAAGGTCCTTGTGTTTTGTGCATTGTAAGTGTGTGTGTATGTGTGTTATGTGTGATGTCACTGTGTGTTATATGTGTTATATGTGTTATTGTGTGTGTTATGTTTGGTTGGTTGTGTATCAGAAGAAAATTAATGAAATGGAAAAGGAAATGGGAAAGGCAAATGAGTGGGCAATTGGCGACCCGCTCACCTGTTTCACCCCAGGGCAAAGCACCCAAACACTGTCAGTCTTAGACGTTTGGCAGCAGACTTCCAGAGCTCAGACACAAGGCCCTAGCGTAAGCTGGCCACTCCGGCGGAGGTAGCAGGCGTTGCCACACCGCAAACAGAGGCAGCCAGGGGGGAGAAACTGCCCTTACCATTAGGGACATTTTGGGCATGACTCTAGCCAGGAAGCGAACTGGCAGAGAAGAGATGCTGGCACCACCACCAGCAATCAGCATTGAAAAGGCGAATGAGTGGGCAATTGGCGACCCACTCACCTGTTTCACCCCAGGGCAAAGCACCCAAACACTGTCAGTCTTAGACGTTTGGCAGCAGACTTCCAGAGCTCAGACACAAGGCCCTAGCGTAAGCTGGCCACTCCGGCGGAGGTAGCAGGCGTTGCCACACCGCAAACAGAGGCAGCCAGGGGGGAGAAACTGCCCTTACCATTAGGGACATTTTGGGCATGACTCTAGCCAGGAAGCGAACTGGCAGAGAAGAGATGCTGGCACCACCACCAGCAGCAGCATTGAAAAGGCGAATGAGTGGGCAATTGGCGACCCACTCACCTGTTTCACCCCAGGGCAAAGCACCCAAACACTGTCAGTCTTAGACGTTTGGCAGCAGACTTCCAGAGCTCAGACACAAGGCCCTAGCGTAAGCTGGCCACTCCGGCGGAGGTAGCAGGCGTTGCCACACCGCAGACAGAGGCAGCCAGGGGGGAGAAACTGCCCTTACCATTAGGGACATTTGAGGCATGACACTAGCCAGGAAGCGAACTGGCAGAGAAGAGATGCTGGCACCACCACCAGCAGCAGCATTGAAAAGGCGAATGAGTGGGTAATTGGCGACCCACTCACCTGTTTCACCCCAGGGCAAAGCACCCAAACACTGTCAGTCTTAGACGTTTGGCAGCAGACTTCCAGAGCTCAGACACAAGGCCCTAGCGTAAGCTGGCCACTCCGGCGGAGGTAGCAGGCGTTGCCACACCGCAAACAGACGCAGCCAGAGGGGAGAAACTGCCCTTACCACTAGGGACATTTTGGGCATGACTCTAGCCAGGAAGCGAACTGGCAGAGAAGAGATGCTGGCACCACCACCACCACCAGCAGCAGCATTGAAAAATGGGAAAGGCGAATGAGTGGGCAATTGGCGACCCACTCACCTGTTTCACCCCAGGGCAAAGCACCCAAACACTGTCAGTCTTAAACGTTTGGCAGCAGACTTCCAGAGCTCAGACACAAGGCCCTAGCGTAAGCTGGCCACTCCGGCGGAGGTAGCAGGCGTTGCCACACCGCAGACAGAGGCAGCCAGGGGGGAGAAACTGCCCTTACCATTAGGGACATTTTGGGCATGACTCTAGCCAGGAAGCGAACTGGCAGAGAAGAGATGCTGGCACCACCACCAGCAGCAGCATTGAAAAGGCGAATGAGTGGGCAATTGGCGACCCACTCACCTGTTTCACCCCAGGGCAAAGCACCCAAACACTGTCAGTCTTAGACGTTTGGCAGCAGACTTCCAGAGCTCAGACACAAGGCCCTAGCGTAAGCTGGCCACTCCGGCGGAGGTAGCAGGCGTTGCCACACCGCAGACAGAGGCAGCCAGGGGGGAGAAACTGCCCTTACAATTAGGGACATTTGAGGCATGACACTAGCCAGGAAGCGAACTGGCAGAGAAGAGATGCTGGCACCACCACCAGCAGCAGCATTGAAAAGGCGAATGAGTGGGTAATTGGCGACCCACTCACCTGTTTCACCCCAGGGCAAAGCACCCAAACACTGTCAGTCTTAGACGTTTGGCAGCAGACTTCCAGAGCTCAGACACAAGGCCCTAGCGTAAGCTGGCCACTCCGGCGGAGGTAGCAGGCGTTGCCACACCGCAAACAGAGGCAGCCAGGGGGGAGAAACTGCCCTTACCATTAGGGACATTTTGGGCATGACTCTAGCCAGGAAGCGAACTGGCAGAGAAGAGATGCTGGCACCACCACCAGCAGCAGCATTGAAAAGGCGAATGAGTGGGCAATTGGCGACCCACTCACCTGTTTCACCCCAGGGCAAAGCACCCAAACACTGTCAGTCTTAGACGTTTGGCAGCAGACTTCCAGAGCTCAGACACAAGGCCCTAGCGTAAGCTGGCCACTCCGGCGGAGGTAGCAGGCGTTGCCACACCGCAAACAGACGCAGCCAGAGGGGAGAAACTGCCCTTACCACTAGGGACATTTTGGGCATGACTCTAGCCAGGAAGCGAACTGGCAGAGAAGAGATGCTGGCACCACCACCACCACCAGCAGCAGCATTGAAAAATGGGAAAGGCGAATGAGTGGGCAATTGGCGACCCACTCACCTGTTTCACCCCAGGGCAAAGCACCCAAACACTGTCAGTCTTAAACGTTTGGCAGCAGACTTCCAGAGCTCAGACACAAGGCCCTAGCGTAAGCTGGCCACTCCGGCAGAGGTAGCAGGCGTTGCCACACCGCAAACAGACGCAGCCAGAGGGGAGAAACTGCCCTTACCACTAGGGACATTTGATTCATGACACTAGCCAGGAAGCGAACTGGCATCGAAGAGACACTGGCACCACCACCAGCAGCAGCAGCAGAATTGGGAAAGGCGAATGAGTGGGCAATTGGCGACCCACTCACCTGTTTCACCCCAGGGCAAAGCACCCAAACACTGTCAGTCTTAGACGTTTGGCAGCAGACTTCCAGAGCTCAGACACAAGGCCCTAGCGTAAGCTGGCCACTCCGGCGGAGGTAGCAGGCGTTGCCACACCGCAAACAGACGCAGCCAGAGGGGAGAAACTGCCCTTACCACTAGGGACATTTTGGGCATGACACTAGCCAGGAAGCAAACTGGCAGAGAAGAGACACTGGCACCACCACCAGCAGCAGCAGCAGCAGAATTGGGAAAGGCGAATGAGTGGGCAATTGGCGACCCACTCACCTGTTTCACCCCAGAGCAAAGCATCCAAACACTGTCAGTCCTTGGCGTTTGGGAGCGGACTTCCAGAACTCAGACACAAGGCCCTAGCGTAAGCTGGCTACATTGGCGGAGGTAGCAGGCGTTGCCACACCGCAGCAAGTGCAACCAGGGGGGAGAAACTGCCCTTACCATAAGGGACATTTAAGGCATGACACTAGCCAGGAAGCGAACTGGCAGAGAAGAGATGCTGGCACCACCAGCAGCAGCAGCAGCAGCAGCAGCATTGGAAAAGGCAAATGAGTGGGCAATTGACGACCCGCTCACCTGTTTCACCCCAGGGCAAAGCATCCAAAGACTGTCAGTCCTTGGCGTTTGGGAGCGGACTTCCAGAACTCAGACACAAGGCCCTAGCGTAAGCTGGCTACATTGGCGGAGGTAGCAGGCGTTGCCACACCGCAGCAAGTGCAACCAGGGGGGAGAAACTGCCCTTACCATAAGGGACATTTAAGGCATGACACTAGCCAGGAAGCGAACTGGCAGAGAAGAGATGCTGGCACCACCAGCAGCAGCAGCAGCAGCAGCAGCATTGGAAAAGGCAAATGAGTGGGCAATTGACGACCCGCTCACCTGTTTCACCCCAGGGCAAAGCATCCAAAGACTGTCAGTCCTTGGCGTTTGGGAGCGGACTTCCAGAACTCAGACACAAGGCCCTAGCGTAAGCTGGCTACATTGGCGGAGGTAGCAGGCGTTGCCACACCGCAGCAAGTGCAACCAGGGGGGAGAAACTGCCCTTACCATAAGGGACATTTAAGGCATGACACTAGCCAGGAAGCGAACTGGCAGAGAAGAGATGCTGGCACCACCAGCAGCAGCAGCAGCAGCAGCAGCATTGGAAAAGGCAAATGAGTGGGCAATTGACGACCCGCTCACCTGTTTCACCCCAGGGCAAAGCATCCAAAGACTGTCAGTCCTTGGCGTTTGGGAGCGGACTTCCAGAACTCAGACACAAGGCCCTAGCGTAAGCTGGCTACATTGGCGGAGGTAGCAGGCGTTGCCACACCGCAGCAAGTGCAACCAGGGGGGAGAAACTGCCCTTACCATAAGGGACATTTGAGGCATGACACTAGCCAGGAAGCGAACTGGCATTGAAGAGAGACACTGGCACCACCACCAGCAGCAGCAGCATTGGAAAAGGCGAATGAGTGGGCAATTGACGACCCGCTCACCTGTTTCACCCCAGGGCAAAGCATCCAAGCACTGTCAGTCCTTGGCGTTTGGGAGCAGACCTACAGAACTCAGACACAAGGCCCTAGCGTAAGCTGGCTACACCGGCGGAGGTAGCAGGCGTTGCCACACCGCAGCAAGTGCAACCAGGGGGGAGAAACTACCCTTACCATCAGGGACATTCGAGGCATGACACTAGCCAGGAAGCGAACTGGCATTGAAGAGAGACACTGGCACCACCACCAGCAGCAGCAGAATTGGGAAAGGCGAATGAGTGGGCAATTGACGACCCGCTCACCTGTTTCACCCCAGGGCAAAGCATCCAAGCACTGTCAGTCTTTGGCGTTTGGGAGCAGACCTACAGAACTCAGACACAAGGCCCTAGCGTAAGCTGGCTACACCGGCGGAGGTAGCAGGCGTTGCCACACCGCAGCAAGTGCAACCAGGGGGGAGAAACTACCCTTACCATCAGGGACATTCGAGGCATGACACTAGCCAGGAAGCGAACTGGCATTGAAGAGAGACACTGGCACCACCACCAGCAGCAGCAGAATTGGGAAAGGCGAATGAGTGGGCAATTGACGACCCGCTCACCTGTTTCACCCCAGGGCAAAGCATCCAAGCACTGTCAGTCCTTGGCGTTTGGGAGCAGACCTACAGAACTCAGACACAAGGCCCTAGCGTAAGCTGGCTACACCGGCGGAGGTAGCAGGCGTTGCCACACCGCAGCAAGTGCAACCAGGGGGGAGAAACTACCCTTTCCATTAGGGACATCTGAGGCATGATTTCAGCCAGGAAGCGAACTGGCAAAAGATACTGGCACCACCACCAGCAGCAGCGTTGGAAACGGAAAAAGGTGAATGAGTGGGCAATTGACGACCCACTCACCTGTTTCACCCCAGGGCAAAGCATCCAAAGACTGTCAGTCCTAGGCGTTTGGGAGCGGACTTACAGAGCTCAGACACTAGGCCCTAGCGTAAATTGGCTACACCAGCGGAGGTAGCAGGCATTGCCACACCGCAGCAAGTGCAACCAGGGGGAGAAACTACCTTAAACATTAGAGAGAAAAAATTTAACTTTCCAAGCTAAGAGCTGGGTAACCCAATTTGGGCAGATTGAATTTAAGAAAGGCAATCTGCTCCATCAGATGAGGTGCCATGCGTGAGCGCTGTGGACTCAGTATGTTTCCAGTCATAGAAAACACGCGCTCACTTTGAACAGTGGTTGGCGGACATGATAGAAGCTGCTGCGCAACCCATGAGAGTGCAGGCCACACACTCTTCTTTTCATCCCAGTAGCTAAGAGGATCAACATTAGGAGCAGAAGGAACTTCACAGAGGTAAAGTTTGACCATTTCAGCAGCACTACTCTCCTTTCTGCTGCTAGCTCTGTCAGATGGTCCAACTATACTGCCAAGTGCCTCTTCCCAAAACGCAGCTGCTCCACTCAGCTGTGTTGTGCTGCTTGTGGCACTGCTGCTGATGCTGCTGCTAGGGGTAGCAGACCACATCATCTCTTCCTCCTCCTGCACCTCACCCTCCTCGGACAGCATTCCCATTTTACGCTGCCAGTCACGCACCTTGTTGACCAATTGCTCCCGGTAGCTACTGAGAACATTGAATTTCAAAGCTAGCTTTCCCTTAATTCTTGGATCACAAAGGCGCGCTAGCATCATTTCGGGACTCTCTTCCATTCGCTTGCGAAGGTGTACTTTTAGCAGATCCTTCAGCTTCCTGACTATGGCTGCTACGTCAGGATGTAGAGTGCCACCTTGAACAGCCTCACGGTTTCCAAGGAACACATCCATCTTGCTGCCTAGATGGGAGAACACTGGGATTACCTGGGCCAGACTGGCAGTGTTTGAGCTTAAATTTTCTGTGGCATCCCTGAATGGTTTAAGGACTGCCACTAGCTGGGCGATCACTGTCCAATCCTCCCTATTCAATGGAGAGGTAATCCCAATATTGTGCTCTGAGGCAAGATTATGGATTGCCCTCTGCTGCTCCAAAATCCTCTCTAGCATGTCTAACGTGGAGTTCCACCGTGTACTGACATCCTGACGTAGGCAGTGTACGGGAAGACCTGACCTCTCTTGCTCTTCCCTCAAAAGTTGGCTAGCCTTAACACTATGGTGAAAGTGCCCAGCGATCTTTCTGCAGCGGGACAGAACTACTGCTGCCACATTAGTTCCTTCTGACATTGCTGCCTTCACTACAAGATGGATGATGTGGGCTGCACAGCGCACACCAACAATATGACCATCTCGCAGCGCTTTCACCATATTGGCACCTCCGTCAGTTACCACAAAACCAACTTCAACATTGGTGCCCGCCTCTGCTCCCACCCAAAGGCTAAACATTTTCCTCATCGCATGCAGAATGTTTTGGGAAGTGTGCTTTTCATCCATCACTTCTGCATGGAGAAGGAAAGATCGGTAGCCTGCTGCAGCAGCTTCCTTAGACACACCGGGCTGCCACCAGTGTGCTGTCAAAGAAAGAAAGGCATGCTGGCCGCTAGGTGCACTCCACAAATCTGTAGTGAAATGAACAGACTGACCAGCAGCCTTGGAAAGCTCCTCTTTCACTGCTGCAACACAGGACCGATACAATGAGGGGACAATGTTCCTGCTGAAAGTGGAACGTGACGGAACTGTATATTGTGGAGCCACAGCCGCCATCAATTGTTTGAAAGGCTCCCCTTCGATCATAGAGAAGGATGCCCCTCCAACAGCAATGAACTGACCAATCAGTCGCGTTACTTTATTGGCCTGCTGTTTGGGCATTGACCTTTTGGATTGGAATGCCACAAATTGTTCCAGGGTGGGCTGGACATGCAGTGCTCCAACCTGCCTTGGTCTCTGGCTGCCAGCACTAGTTGCTGCTGCTGCTGCTGCTGCTATTGGCTCAGAAGAAGAAGCTGTTGGGGTTTTTCCACGGCCACCAGCTATGCTGCCTGCACTAAGTTTTACCTCTGCATCTTTCCCCAATAGCACAGCGTTGTGTTGAGTGCTGAGGTGATGCTTCATGCTAGCACTGGTAAAATGGCCAGACACTTTCCCTCTGCTTATTAGCTTCCCACAATGTTTGCACTTTCCATAGCGCCCTTCTTCAACATTTTCAAAGTGCTCCCAAATTGGGGCGCGCATAGCCTTGGAGTGTGCCTTGGGTGCTGCTCTTACTGCTCGGGGTGGATGAACAGAGGCAGAACTAGTGGTGGTGGGACTGGTGGTAACAGTACTGGCCATAGTGGGACTGCTAATTGCTTTAGATTTGCTAGGTTTTGCTGCTGCTGCTGGTGGTGGTGATGGTGATGATCGTAGCGGAGAAGGTGGAGGCTCAGGGGAAAATTGTGCACTAGTCATTTGGACACTGCTCCCTGAGGAATCTGATTCCTGACCACTCATCTCCTCTACTTCCTCTGGCTCATAGTCTAGCTCTTCATTAGCCAGATCGAATGGAATTCCTGCTAGGCTGGAGCTAAGACTGATATCGTCGTGAGACTCGTGACTAGTAGTAGTGCGAGCAGGAAGAATAGACTCTGCACTTGGCCTCTCAGTCTCAGGCTCCTCTGCTACCTCGCTAGGTGGAGTTCCACTATGTGTAGCCCTCTCTCTAACTGTCTTTACAAAAATTTTGTAAGGACTTGGTGGCTTGCTAGAGGTACTAGGAGGACATGGCGTGGCGGTACCAGTGGGAACAGTAGGCGCAGCACTAGTGGTGGTAGAGGCGGGGGTGGTGGTGGTGGTGGTTTTCCCTACAAAGGAATGAGATCGCTTTGGTTTGGGACCCCTCTGAGTCTTGCTGCTAATTTGGCTCTGCTTGGTACCTTGCATGCTGCTGGTGGATGGGGAAGATGCTGCTTGGGGCAAAAGGCACTTCTTTTTAGTCACTGGGCTGGTACTACTTGTGCTACCCTTTAACTTTGAACGTGCTTCTGGTGCTTTAGGCTTTCCGTAAAAAACCATAGAGCTTGTGGGCCTAGCCGCACTACTACTGCCTGCTTTTGGTGCCTTTCCTTTACTTGATGATCCTTCAAGCAATGCTTCCCCAAATGATAAGCGAGAGCTTGGCCTACTTGGCCGACTAGACTGACGCAAAGGCTGCATCTTAGAGCTGGTGGTGGTGCTGGTGGTGGTGCTGGTGGTGGTGGTGGTGGTGGTGGTGGTGGTAGATGGAGCTTGTCCCTCCTTAGTCCCAAAAGGAGGATCCATTTCAAATTTTGTGTTGTGTGTGTAGTGTAGTGTAGTGTAGTGTAGTGTAGTGTAGTGTTTAAAAAACTATAAAAAAAAATAAAAAAATAAAAATAAAAAAAAGGAAAAACGAATTAAAGACAAAAAAATTAGAGGAAGTTCTCTTCAGTGCTACTGCTTAAAAAGTAAAACTATGCACTACTGCACTGAGCTGTGTGCAATCTGCCAAAATCCTAAAGTTATTTAAATTATTAACTCAAGATTAACTATTTAATAACTAGCAGTATTTTATTTTTAATTTGAATTTACACGGGCCTAAGAGCTTAGCCTACCACTATGCTAGCCTAAAGCTATATTTCCTTACTATAAGTCTACCTCTAGGCAGACGCTCTCAAACCCACTAAGCTAAAGTGAGGTTAAATCAGATTCAGTATATGATTTATTAATTAATATTAAGTTATATAATATTAATAGATTAGAACTAATTTACTTATATATTATGTATTATAGATAGAAGAATATAGATTATGAATTAGAATTTAGAATTAGAATTACTTATATTATAGATTATGAATTAGAATATTATTATTTATAATATATTATAGATTAAGATTAAAGAAGATTAGAATTATTTTAGTACTACAGCTAGTAGCTTGAAGCTTTGCTTAGTACAGCTCGTCACAGTCAATTTTTCTTGAAAAGAATTAGAAATAAAATAAAATGTCACAGCAAAACAGTTATCTTCACTGCTTGCTGCACTCACTAGCCCAACAAGTTCACTTCACTGATGGACTGAGGTGAGCAAAACACTAAGGGTACTTTTAATAAAATTGAAATAAAATGTAAAATAAATGAGAAAATCTTTGCAAAACAGTTAACGTCACTGCTTGCTGATCAAAAAAAAACACAGCACTTATGCGGCTGCACTCACTAGCCCAACAAGTTCACTTCACTGATGGACTGAGGTGAGCAAAACAAATGAAATAAAATGAAAGATTAATTAAGAAAAATTGACTTGGTCTCTTACTGTTGCTAAAACAAAGCACAAACTATAGAGCTGCAGCACCAGTACTAATAAGATTAGCTGAACTATACGCTAGTAGTAATTAATTAATATTATTACTTTTATTTATAGCTAATTTAATTAACTATTAAGATAAGAAAGAATTAGAGAATTATTGATATTACTGATTTTAGATTAGACACTAGTAGATGTTCTGAATGTCTACAGTACACTCTACACTAGTATACTATTACTAACTATAACTGACAAATATATATATAATTTTATAATGAATTCAATTATTAATTATATTAATTAATATTACTGATTTTAAATTAGACACTAGTAGATGAATGTCTACAGTACACTCTACACTAGTATACTATAGTATATATATATATATGACTGACAAATATATATATATATATATATAATATTATAATGAACTATTAAATTATAGATTCTATTAAATTGTAATTTATAAATTCTATTTAATTTATTTAAGCAGGACAGGCAATAGGCACTAGTGCCAGCCCAGGGCAAGGGCACCCCAGTGCCACTGAGGCACTGGGTGCACTGTCAACTCAACAGCACTTACACTAAAGTTGATGACAAATTAATTTTAAAAAAATTAAATTAATCAAATTATTATTATTAAATTAATTATATTAAGTAGCACTGAAGTGAGGATGAAGTACACAGTGAGAAAGGCTTACCAGTCTCACACAGAACAGAACAATCTCTCTCTGTAACGCTCGGATGAAGCACAGCAGTGTTGCCAAAGCAGTCACAGCGAAAAATGAATGGATCTCTCAGGCAAGCTCTGGTCTTATAAAGGCGCCTTCAGAATTCAAAAAACAGCAGCACAGGCATTGGACGAGACCCTTAGCGTTACGTCACAAGAGTGAGCTGATTGGACAGACGAGGATCAGCTCACTCCTGTTTGAAATTTTGGCGGTTGCGCGGCAAAAACGAAGACGATCACGAAGAATCTTCGATTCTTCGTGATTGTGAGTCTTCGTCTTCGCCTACGGTTTGCCGGCACTGTATTCTGTTCTACGTTCCTTCGGAACGAACAAAAAAACGGCCTCTTCGTGCTCGTTTTCATGTTCGCCCGAAGACGAATGCACAAGTCTAATATTTATCACTGTACTAACCTTTACCACTTTTGCTGGGAGGCTGTTCCATTTATCTACCCTCTCTTACATTACATCTAATGTCCATCCATACTCCATTCATTACCCCTCTGTATTCATCCTAATGTCAGCGCTGGTAGGCAGTGAATACCAGCTTTTGCTTTCAAAATGATCAAAATTTGCTTGTGGATCTAAAAATAATTGATTGGAGCTGTCCAGATCCCCAGGCAGCCAGCGATGTCCTCCTCTAGCGACCCCTCTAAAGAAGGAGAGCAACTTTACTAGTACTATTACTACTATTAGGCTACAGAGGTAACTGCAGGGTTTTTGGGGATGTAACAGTATGCCCTACAGCCAGATTGGGTTCAATAACAAGAGTAGCATAAAACTGTACATCCACTGTACTGTATTCTACTTTCTGATCCAAATTCTCCTCTGTCAAAAAGAATAGATACCTTACTTGTTGCAGATATTAAATTTAGATGAAGTTTTACAATCTACCACGAGGTGGCAGTATATACATATGAGACTAATGTTAAAATAAAACGTTTTGTATAAGAAAGTCAAACTGTATTTTAAGTCCCTGATTATCTAAATTGTATATCTATCTTGTATTTGTATCATTTTAATAACTGGACAGAAACCAGGAGACAGTGGTAGGGGGTGGCTTGTATCCCCTGATACTAGATTTGTGGTCTTGCTATCTTTTATTTTTCAAGTCAGACAAGTTTAACCCATTAAGGACAATGGGGGGTCCCTCAACCCATTGAAAACAATGCATTTTGAGCCCCTACATGTACGGGCTTTGTCTGGTGAGAAATCTGGGAAAATATTGGGTTGCCCCTATTGTAAGCTTCCTAGACGTGTGACAACATTTACCAAGGGTATGAGTGTGTGTGTGTGTATAATAAAGTGTCAGAATCAGCGTGTTTGTGTGTAAATGTGCAGTGCTGTAGTCAGTGTGTATATGTATATTGCTAGAGTCAATGTGTGTATGTTTATACTGTAGTGTCGGAGTCAGTGTGTTTGTGTGTATACTGTAGTGTCGGAGTCAGTGTGTATATGTATAGTATATTCTGTGAGTGTGTATGTGTGTGTATACTGTAGTATCAGTGTAAATGTGTGAAGTGCCAGATTCAGTGTGTATGTGTATAGTGTCAGCCAGTGTGTGCATGTGTATATGAATGTGGTGCTAGTGTGTATGGTGTTGTTTATGTTACAATATGTCATTGGCGTGAGTGTGTATGTCAGTATATACTGTAGTGTTAGTGTGTGTTAGTATGTTTCAGTTGGACTTCATTATATTTTAAACCAAATGAAAGCAATTTAAAGCCTTCTATAAACACGATTAATGAAGCACCTGTGAGGCAAGAGAGGCTGCTCAACCCTAAGGTTTGATCAGAACCTACAAATATGCACTGCAAAAAAACCCAAAATAAACAAAAAGGGGGGCACACAACTCATTTTTTAACTCTCAGAGGTTTATCAGGTCACACAGGTTATCAGGTTAGTGTCTGTTGACAAGGAAGGGTGTTAAATGTAACAGTGCTTTGTGTGAGCTGATACATTGTATTTGTCCGTGAGAAGTCGCCTATGCCAGAGGCCCCTGGGACAATAAGCATTATATACACACATGTGTACATATATAGTGCTGTGAAAAAATATTTGCCCCTTTATAATTTCTTCTATTTAGGATTATTTGTTGTATTAAAATGTTTCAGATAATTTAACACATTTTAATATAAGACAAAGATAACATAAGTAAACACCAAATGCAGCTTTAAAGTAATCATTGAATAAATGAAAGGTAAAGAGTAAATTAATATTTATATCCCCCAAATGAAAAAATAATTAGCCTTCCCCCTAAACCTGGTTGTGCCACCCTTGGTGCAAAAACCTAATTTCAACATTTGTTATAACTGGCAATGATTGGAAAGCTCAAGGCAGTATCAGTACTTTGTGTTCCTACAAAAAGTTGTACAGCCAACTGTCCACACATAACCAAGTATCCCCAAGGCATATCATGGGGCAGAGTGGCATATAGAAGGGTATAAGGCATATCAGGGAGGCAGAGTGGCATATAGAAGGGTATAAGGCATTTCTGGGGGCAGAGTGGCATATAGGAGGGTATAAGGCATTTCTGGGGGCAGAGTGGCATATAGAAGGGTATAAGGCATATCAGGGAGGCAGAGTGGCATATAGGGGTATAAGGCATTTCTGGGGGCAGAGTGGCAAGCCTGGAGGCAGATGTGCATAACTGGGGGGGCAGGTTGGGAAATAAAAAGAAAATAAAAACTAACATTTCTCAATTATAGCTTTTATTAAATATGAAAAAATAGTTTACATGAATTAATAAAGAAATAAAAGTTTCTTACCAGAATATCGTGAAGAATAATGTGATCACTGTTTTGTTCCACTGAATAAAATGGAACTTTTTCATCTAAAAATGTTCGCAGTAGTAAATGTTTTGATCCCATTCTGTGTAATGTATTTATTTTATTAGGGCCTTTTAACACTTTTGCTTTCTGGCATTTTAATACAAATAATGTGATAAAAAGAATGTTTTATAGTTATTTGTATGGCAAATAGTGTGACACCAAGGACCCTGGGGCAATTGCCCCATTCGTAATCCGCCCCTGTACATAGAGGAAGATACAGATGGACAAACGAATCCAAGTCACATCTATATAAATAATGCCGGTAGCTGGGGGGTCCCTTTATATTTTCAGTGTCTCCCCTATACAGAATCCCCCCACATGCATTTGGCCCTTTCTAATGCAGATAAAAACCCACTCATTGACTTCAAGCATTCAATCAATGATGACAAGCGATGGACCATGTAGTGACTTCTCTATAAGGTAACAGTTTTTGGTTTGCACGTTAAATAAATGCATTTAAAAGTACATACAAACTTGGACGCCTTCTGCTAAAGTCCACGTTGATTCCTTATTGCCATCTTGCATGTTCACTCCCCTAAATTAACACTAAACTTGCACAAAATAGACTGCAGGAGAGGCAGGTAAAAAAAAAAAAACAAGCAGTTTGCAGGTTTTTTTTACCCACGAGCTGCTTGGGATTCACCAGACCTGAAGTTTATAGATATGGGGAATTACGGTACATTAACGCCAAAAGAAAGGGAAGGACGTGGATCAATGTAATAACTACAGACCTATCTCACTGCTGATTGCAGACTTAAAACTGTTGTCAGAATGGCCATATGGATTAAGCCCCTCTTGCCCTTCTTTATTTAGTTAGTTTGTTAGTCCGCCTGGTCACACTTGACCCGTCTTTGCTTTTATTTATCCCATGCGTCCACATATTATTTTCTGAAAAGTCAATAAAACGGATTAAATAAATAAATAAACAGGATATTTATTAAATGTTAACCTGGAATGACGTCTTGTAGTTCTTATGCTGAGACCTGAGCACAGCACTAGATACATTGTGGGTCCTGCTGTTATTGTCACCATTAATATCACAATCTTAAAATGAAGACAGACAACGGCTTTATTAATGATCAAATCACTGTGACACAAAAAATCTTTATTTAAATTTACAACATACTGTACATCGTATTGTAAACTTTCTACCCTCCATGATTTATTGCCCCACCACTCCAGTTACAACACCATGGAGGTTACTAACACACCCCTTGCGACAACATTATGACTTCCACCTCCCTCCGGGAACTCTCACAAACTTGTTGCCCCGTACCCCAAACCACGAACCGTAAACTGCACCAGCACGCGGCGTAAGCCCCCTCTTTCCCTTCGGACCCTGCCCGTGGGAAAAGGCCCACAAAAACTTCACAATATCCTCGGTTTCCATACCTCGGGTGAGAAACCACAAAAACTTCACCCACGTACCGCGAATAAACCACCCATAAGACATGACCCCACCCAAAAACCGCAAGTTAACCAAAAAGTCAGGGCGGGCAGCAGGCAGGCCCTAATCCCTGACCCTACTTATAACTCCACGCCCACTTTTAACCCCTACATACCTAACACAAGACCCCCACAGGTTGAGCATGGCCCCTAAGACGATCCTCTTATTTTTGTATGTCGGGTCCCGCTTTATCTTTGTAAAAAACTATGATATTTATGCCATATTATGTGGAATACGACTTCTGATTACGACACACCGCTGAGTTTTATGTAAAAAGCAGATGTTCGGTTTTTATTTGTAACATAATACGGGTTTTTTGTTATTCTGCAGGTATGGTTTACAATATACCGTATATCCCTTAGGTTCCTGTTTAGAAAGCCTCTCTGGCACAGACACAGGGTCGGCTTCAACAGCATACAAACCACAAAACAAGGAGTGTCCCGCTAAACACACACCGGCCCCGCGCGTCCTTTCTGCGCGAAGCCTGGCGGGGAGAACTTGTTTGCTTGTAACGCGCTCTGTCGGTGGAAAGCGTGCGCACCGGGTTTCTTTTTAAACGTTTTCATTGACATCGAACAATCATGAGATCAGGCGAACAATTGGCGTATTGTCTCTTATCCGAGCGCTACACGATCGGATTATTACGTTATATGATATGATGCGGCAGAACTCGCTTGTGACCAGCTGATCATATAAAATACAAAACCACTGAAATGTCGCCGGTTTTTGCGAATTGAGGAAATAACCGGATGGTGGCCTCGGTGTTTCAAAATTCTTTAAAAAAAATACATGAAAAGCATTGTATTTATCGGTTATTCAGTATAAATTATACATTTAGACATATGGCGCAAAATTTAGAGAAGACTAACATGTCCATTATATTCGGACATTCACTCCACACGGAGTGCCCAGAGGTACCACAAATATCACTTTAGACCACAGCTCAGTTCTAAACACTAAAGCGTTAAATGATCCGGGGAGATAAAGGATCAGCATTTTTTCTCTCATCCTCGCCATTTCCTATGATATAAATAAACCGCCATCAGCGTCCCGAAGACATGTAATAGGACGATTGAGAGATTGACACAAAGTGTGGAATATGTGAGTCTGGGATTATTGTGGGTAATCCTGCACAATTTCCCATCGTTTGTCTGAATTTGAGAACAATGCGGGTCTGTTCTTTGTTCCTGCGATGAGTTTATTGATGACTTTATATGGAAGGATTCTCACATCTCAAGCCTAAATATCCAAAAGGGAATTATACCGCCCAATCAGAAGGGGATGATTTATTTTTTATTTCACGGGCCTTTACACAAAAGCTTAACATTTAACGTATAATAAAACATATAAAAAATTGCGTTACCAGATTAATGCTTTTTTTCTTCTGCGGACATCATGCGCATAATAAAACATGGGAACAACCAGGGCTCGACAAACGGCTGGCGACACGTTGCCATGGCGACTAGAGGCGATTTCCTGGTGGCCAGAGTTTTTGCGGGGCTGTCGTCATGAATCTGGCACCCTATACTCATACCTGGGAACTCTTTGGGTTTGGGCCGGAGAACTCCGGGTGCCCTCGGGTTCCAGAAAAATTAAAACATGACTAAGGAAGAAAAAAAATGCTGTCTCCTAACTTTCTTGACTGGCTCTTAGATCTAAATTAAATTTGTCGACCCCTGGGAACAACACGCTTTCAGGTATTCCATAAATAACTTTAATGCCCTTTTTCCATCTCACTAGCCAGACCCTGTCTGGCCATCTGGTACACGAAGCAAATGCCCAGCAGGCAGGTGATTTTATATTTTGGGGATACGGACGCTCCGAGGCAAATCCGGTCCTGGGGTGTGTGGCTGCCGGCTGGATATGCACCGACACACTTACATCATTTGGCAGCCGCTGGCCTTAAAGTGCCGGGGCAGCTTTTTTTCTGTCTGGCCTCAACACAACTCATTAGCGACGGATATGTAATCCACAGTGAACACGACACGGCCCTGGACCCAGAACCTCTAGGACACGTTTGCTATTCAAGTTTTTCCTTCTGTGTTTCTCGGTCACATACATTACTGGCTTTCTCTAAGAGACGGTTTATCCCCCAAAAACATAATATTTCACTAATTTAACCCCTTAAGGACAATGGACGGTCCCTAAACCCATTGAAAACAATGCATTTTGAGCCCGTACCTATACGGGCTTTGTCATTAAGGGGTTAATTTAACTGTTTCTGCCGCTATTTTATATCAAATTAATTTATTTAAACCTGCTTTCTTGGGGAAAGCTACGTGTGTCACAAAATCCTAGTTACTATAGCAGCATAGTATATAATTATATTGTGGAAGCACACGGCTTATTAAGTTTGTCTGTGTTCCCTGCTGTAAACCTTATTCACTCGTTGGTTGGTCTCGTCTTAGATTCAGGAGCCATATGCCTGTTCATGCATGTTTAAATTCCCTCACTGTATTACCCTCTACCGCTTCTGCTGGGAGGCTGTTCCACTTATCCACCACCTTTTCAATAACGTGAAAAACTCTCTATTAGATATAATTATAGGCAGTTTTTTTAATTATCTGCCCCAGGGGTTCAAGACCTTCTCTTCATAGTTACACAGGTATATCCTAGCTCACAGCACAGTTTAATCAATCGTCATAATTCATTAGGTTAAAGTAACCATTTAGCAATAATAAAAGCCTGTAAAGGTTGGTGATGATATTGCAGGTCAAGTTCTATCGAGATAGCGGTTGCTACGCAAGGGACTTCTGTGCTTAATATCATGGGAGTTGCTGCACATAAAGCTGGTGATTGTGGATGAATGGGGCGCGGTGGCCCTGGCCGGCAATATACTCTGTTTATCTAAAGGTGCGATCCATTCCCTTTAAAACACCTTTGGTATTTGCTTTAAAAGAAATAGAGCGCACGTTCCCGGGGTGAGGGAGAGGACACGTCCAACCATATTTTAAATCATCCACTTAACCATTTTCTTGTACTAGATTTTTGTTCCTGATTTTCCCCTCTGTATTCGTCTAACCAGGAATTTTCTCGAGGAGGATTATGACATCATAGCGGTAATAGCGCTGGGGCTATTAGTACGTAGCATTAAATTGCTTGCTTTAAGCAAACAGTTTAAAAGTACATTCTATTTATTTTTTAAATGTTTTTTTTTTTATCCCTTGCAGGATTGAAATATTTTTATTTTATTGTTTTTTGGCCCGTTGGTAAGTTAATATATGTGAGGAGCTTTAGGGGGTGTCTGGCGATTGCCTAGTTGACCCCCATCCTATCAGCCTATTTATCTGGTATTGTTTCCAGACAAGTTGACGGCCCCGTCTAGTGTGCCTGGATTTCCTTCCATAAAGCCTCAAACCTTGGTACGTCGTTGGTCCCTCTAGTTTTACATTATGAACTCTTGTCCTAACACGTCTCCTCCTTTTAAATAAACTCCCATCATGTCAATTGCAGTTTTTATCATTTTCAACATGCCAATTGATTCCTGATTTGAAGACAACCAGGGGGGGACATAAGCCAAACACCCTACTGCATGAGATCTCGTATCATCTCCTGTTGGCATTGCCCCTGGCAGGGCACCTGTGAGGGTAGATGGCAATCTATGGCATGTGGGAAGAAGGTCTGGTCCATGGAGTCAGCTGTAAAGCGGCTGGGATCTGGTAAGAGGAGGAAGGGCTGCACTTTGCTCCTGTGTGCGAGGCGAGGGAGGTGGAATCAGCTGGGAGGGGCAGCTTCACCTGTACTGCCAGGTAGAAGAGCCCCGGACACTGAATTCAGGCTGCCTGGATGACAAGCTGCACCCGCTGGGACATGACACAGGTAAGGTCCCCTTACACGTATGACAGAGGCAGGGGGATCAGGGAATACAGCCAAAGCATGGCGTGACAAGCAGTGATTTTCCCCAGGCTGGCAGTTAAAGGGTTAATCATAAATACCCAAGGGGTGGGGGCAAGAGGAGGTGATCGTCTCTGTGGCATTAAATGCATTACTTGCCGTGGTTTGGAAAGCAGGAGTAGCCAGGTAAGGTGGAAGGAGTCCGGCATGGAAGGGGTTAAACAGCCATCCCAGGGAGTGTATATGCAGGGTGAGTAATACCTGCAGGCTTGTGGAGTGTCACTCAGGAGATAAGACGGTGACTCACAGATCCAGGTGGAGTCCGTTGTGTGTTTGCTCTGCTGGTGGATGCTGTGTTTTGTATATATGTTCTATCTTTACTGCTGGGATTGGCAAACTTTGCACTCTGTTTGGTTGGCTGCGCATGCTGAGAGTAGCAGCCCGAAGGAACGAAAGTGTCGGAGAATTGATTGATTTTGGAGCATCTTTCTGGTGTGATCTGCGCCTCGGTGGCCGGGAGACATTCCTGACGTCTGTGTTGTGAAAATGTTTTCCTGTTAATGTTTGTTGTGAATCAGATCTGTTGTGTTTTTGTTTTTGCCGCAGAGTATTTGGAAACAATTACCATTTGTGTTCAGCTGCGTTATTTAAATGCGCAAATATCATATTTTAATTCTACCGTTTATTATTATACCCTCAGCACTATGCCAAATATGTATCATACTAACAGTACATGCATGCACACTGCTGCTCAAAAGTTTAGGGTCACTCCTTTTTGAAAGAAAATTAAACTTTGTCCATTAGAACAACAAGAAATTGATCAGAAATTCAGTGCAGATGGGGTTAATGTTGTAAATGACTATTATAGCTGGAAACGGCTGATTTTTTTTTTTTGGAATCTCTTCATAGGAGTACAGAGGCCCATTATCACTCCCATCACTCCTGTGTTGCAATGGCCCTTTATCACTCCCATCACTCCTGTGTTCAAATTATCCTTTATCACTCCCATCACTCCTGGGTTCCAATGGCCCTTTATCACTCCCATCACTCCTGTGTTCCAATGGCCCTTTATCACTCCCATCACTCCTGTGTTCCAATGGCCCTTTATCACTCCCATCACTCCTGTGCTCCAATGGCACGTTGTGCTTGCTGATCCAAGTTTAAGTTTAAAAGGCTGATTGATCGTTAGAAACCCTTTTGGAAATTATGTTACAGCCAGAAATGCGACCCCAAACATTTGAACGGTGGTGTGATTAATACTTTTTATGAAAATAAATGATCCTTGAGCATTCATGCTATAATAATAAAAATTATAACAGAACCAAATCCAGCACCCCGATGCTTAAATAGTTAAGTGAGTGAAAAGGTATGGCTGACATCATGGTGACAAGGTGTGCATTTATTTTATTATTTTTTTATTAGTAGCCGGTTTATTAGTTTTGTGAATAACGTGAAGTGGTTCACCTCAAAGCAAACAGATGAATGAATCTGACATTATGGTCTGGCTCAACACTGACAAGTTTAGGCATGACTGGGGCCATCATTTTGTTCCCCTTAATTTCGGCCATATTTATAATGATGCAAATTACTTTAGATAAGCTCACTTCCTATTTTCTGTAAGAAACCATGTAGGAAAATCTCCATCTTATTCTTTGATCTTGCTGGATTAAATGGAATGGCCTCCCAGCACAGGTGGTAGAGGGTAATATAGTGAGAGAATGTATGGCATAGACATACGACTCCTGAATCTAAGACGAGACCAACGACTGATTAAGGTTTGAGTCTTCACGGCAAGAATAACAGGCAGACTAGACGGGCCGTCAGGGGGCCGATCTGCTGGCAGAGTCAGTGTTTCTGTGGATGGATGTGTTTTATAAGTTCACGTGGAGCTGGCCCTCTGGATGCCCGCAGAGCTCGAGCATTTAAAGGAGATGCAGCTGGGGATTGTTTCCATTCCGTGACTCATGAATGAAGAGGTGGCCCTAAGTTTTAATCGGATCAAGAAGCTACTTATGGGCCCAGTTAGTCCAAGGGGCCCCTAGAGGAGGGTTCTGCAAACCGCAGGGCTCCTAGGGTGTCGATGACCGCGGTCAAAATGTATCACCTGCACCTCACCAGCTTCATTAAATACTACTGGTGCAAATGGGGGGGCCCCCAAACATCCACCCCCCTAACCACCTCCCGGGGCTGCATGCCAGCGGGCTCTGCTCCCTCACTCCTCACACCCTGACTGAGTCTGAGGATATGTCATTCTCTCTCACTCTGTGTGTGTTAATAAGTGTATCACTTAGAGTTTGTGTGTGTGTAAATATATTAGTGGTTGTGTGTGTAAGCATATTAATGTATGTTCGTGTGTGTGTAACTATGGTTGTGTGTGTGTAAGTACGGTATATTAGTGTGTGTGTGTGTAAATATATCAGTGGCTGTGTGTGTAAGTATATTAGTGTATATTAGTGTGTGTGTAAGTATTAGTGTTTGTGTGTGGTTGTGTGTGTAAGTATATTAGTGGTTGTGTGTGTGTAAGTATATTAGTGTGTGTGTGTAAGTATATTAGTGGTTGTGTGTGTAAGTATATTTGTGGTTGTGTGTGTAAGTATATTAGTGTGTGTGTAAGTATATTAGTGTGTGTGTGTAAGTATATTAGTGGGTGTGTGTGTAAGTATATTAGTGCTTGTGTGTGTAAGTATATTAGTGGTTGTGTGTGTAAGTATATTTGTGGTTGTGTGTGTAAGTATATTAGTGTGTGTGTGTAAGTATATTAGTGTGTGTGTGTGTAAGTATATTAGTGGGTGTGTGTGTAAGTATATTAGTGTGTGTGTGTAAGTATATTAGTGGGTGTGTGTGTAAGTATATTAGTGGTTGTGTGTGTGTGTAAGTATATTAGTGTGTGTGTGTAAGTATATTAGTGGGTGTGTGTGTAAGTATATTAGTGTGTGTGTGTAAGTATATTAGTGGGTGTGTGTGTAAGTATATTAGTGGTTGTGTGTGTGTGTAAGTATATTAGTGTGTGTGTGTAAGTATATTAGTGGGTGTGTGTGTAAGTATATTAGTGGTTGTGTGTGTGTGTAAGTATATTAGTGTGTGTGTGTAAGTATATTAGTGGGTGTGTGTGTAAGTATATTAGTGTGTGTGTGTAAGTATATTAGTGGGTGTGTGTGTAAGTATATTTGTGGTTGTGTGTGTAAGTATATTAGTGTGTGTGTGTAAGTATATTAGTGGGTGTGTGTGTAAGTATATTTGTGGTTGTGTGTGTAAGTATATTAGTGGGTGTGTGTGTAAGTATATTAGTGCTTGTGTGTGTAAGTATATTAGTGTATATTAGTGTGTGTGTGTAAGTATATTAGTGGTTGTGTGTGTAAGTATATTAGTGGTTGTGTGTGTAAGTATATTAGTGGTTGTGTGTGTAAGTATATTAGTGGTTGTGTGTGTGTGTGTGTGTAAGTATATCACATTCTGTATTTTATGAATAATGATTACTATTCAGCATCCCAACAAATCTTTTCCCCCACGGCCCCCAAATAGCCGCTCCTAGGACACCCCGTTGTACAGCGCTCTAGAATATGATGGCGCTATATATAAAGCAATAAATAATAATAATAATAATGGACAGGGCTCCTTCACTAATCTTTATAGCTACGGAAATTTGGAACAAGAGGCCGTAATCTAAAACTGGAGAGTCAGAGGCTTATATGGAATGTAAAGAAGTTTTAGTTCATTGAGAGGGTGGTATATACATGGAACAGCCTCCCAGCGGAAGGAATTCTGTTTTTCATGAAAAGCTTTGTGAATGGTTTCTCTAGAAATATTACCTGCGTTACCTCCTTATGGTTGTTATGGTAGGGCCATGTTGACTAAACAAGCTTATACTACATTAGGCAGGTGAAAGGTAGAGTCTGGTGTTTCTCTGTTATCAGCTCAAGTTACATTCTCAGCGGCCTGTCGGATAAAACACTAGCCGGGTGACAACCTGACTTCGTTGTGTTCTAAACAATGGAGAAGCCTTTGTCTAATAATAACTCAACGCTTCATACTGACAAAACAAGACTTCAGCTAATGCGTCATCACGGCCAACACTAACCGCTCTCAGGATGGCTTCGCGCTACAACTCCCATGACTTGCAGGAGATTTTGACACACTGGTCATTTCTAGTAATAATCAACCATCAATGGCTACTCACTATAGGAAATGACTGGTGTTCAGTGGCTGGTCACTATTTTCAGATGCCTTACAACTATTCTACCTATCGGTTCATTCAATTATTTTCGTTAAAGTGACATCACCAAGTGACATCACCGTTCTTATTACAGCACAATATTTGTCTAACCTCGTATTGGCTGAACTCTTTGTATGTCATTTACTAGATTATTTTTGTAACGTTTCAGCTTTTATAGTTTTTAGGGGTGGGTCTTCGTGATTGAAGTTGAGGATTGACTTTTGAGTCATGTGTGTGGAATGCATGCATCGTTCCGTCAAATAATTTCTGTTACTCAAGGCTTTCCATGAGGGGCAGCTTTCCCGCTGCGTTATACATATACCTGGTAATTATTTACATTGCCCTGCGAGAATCAATAGACAATGAACAATAGGATTTAATCTGTTTATGCCAGCGAGGTGAATGACACAATGTAGCGGTGTGTCTAGGATTAAAGATACAGTCACGGCCAAATGTTTTCTAACCCGACTCTACCCCTGACTTCTCTTTGGTCTGCAGAGGGTTTCTTTAGGAAAAGCTCTGCTGGCTGCTCAGTTCTCCCCCTTTGACAGATCTGGGACTTTAGCTCGTGTATCGGACTCATTTGCTGATAGCCGAGAAGGGTGGATGAATGGGACACAGGCAGTCATTCATTTACCTTGGGCTCTGTCCCCTGTTGCCCCTGCGCAGGATGTCATATACTGACATTCTGTGTCTTAAAGGCTTACACCTTTTACTGTATAGTTGTAAGTGTGTACCTTCATCTCAACAGACTGCCCCATGACCACGGTCCAGCGGTCCACGAGCGGGCAGGTCATGTCAAGCCTGACTCGCAGCGAGCACTTACGTCACCACATAATGTTGCCCGTGCATGCATAAAGACAACGTGTGTGCAAATGATGTCACAGCAGCCGTTTACCTTATCCTCACCTCCTGGTGACCTCAATTGAACCCAGAAGCATGGTAGTTAAGGATCATTTTTTTGGGGGGTCTGTTTTGACCCAGCTAGCCCTGTGACCTTGTTCATGCTTTTTGATTCAGCTGAGGCGCTTCTAGTTCCTGGTTCTGACCCGGCTTCTCCAGTGACCCGGCTCCAGTTTTCCGTTTTGGCTACTGATATCTTGATTCCTGGTACTGACTTGGCTTGTGCAGTGACTGGGCTCCCAGTCCTCTCTCTGTGTGACTTGTATGACTTGCCGTGGTCCTCCACAGTGTAAATGGTCCAACTGATGAGATCAGAGATCTCTGTTGTAACTAGACCCATAGAGCAGCACAGCACCAGGGGGCCTGATCACCTAAAAAAGGCAATCTACTCATTGGTTTTGTGGCAGAATGGAGAAAAGAACGCACGTACAGAAACCCAGGGCTTGCCGATGTCTTCCAAAACTAACCTGTGACCATGAAAGGGCTCGTCAAAGTCATTGCCATTACCTGGAACTTCCTTGCAGCTCACCATCTAGGGTAGCAGCTTGAGAAGGGATGGGGGTAATCACATGTAGGGGCAGGGCTACTTATTGCAGAGAATTGCCCCAGAAAGCCTTTAGTGGGTGGGGAGTAGGCTGGTAGTCATATACTGCTCCCCTACCTGGAGAAAGAAGAAACTGACCTGGGGAAGCGGGACGGGATCCGGAGACTCCGGGTCAAACCTGGTGAGTTCACATGTATTGCCAAGTTGTTTGCTTTAAAGCCTGCAGGCAGACACTCGCTTACGTTCAATGAATTCGTTTTTTTCAAACAATCATGGCTGGCATTTCTGCCGCCATTCTTCTTGCCGCCTTTTCAGTAGATGTTGGATTTAGATTTAATTAGCATGTTTGTATATTATATATGATAGAATTGTTTTGTACCAGGAAAAGAAATGAAGAAAAAAAGTGTGTGTTTTTGATAGAGAGCAAGTAATTGCCAATGAAACCCAAGCAATGTGCAGAGGCTTTCTCAGGGCAAGCCGGTGCTTGTTTTTGATATTGCATCACATGCGCAGGATGTGCTTAATGATGGCTCGTTCTGTGTGGAAAGTCATGTTGAAATAATATTGTTTAGATTACTTCTTTGGAGAACTGTCTGCAGCACAACATAAACACCTTTGTCTGTCACTCCGTGGAAATCCGCTGGTAGTGAAAGAGAGTCCCCTTCAAGCGCATTCTGTCTCTGGGCAAAGCTTAAGAATCCATGGTTTCTGTGAATGGAGGAAGCAGTGAGAATCTGGACCCCCCAAGCTAGCTGGCCTGGCCAGAGGGGTACACACGTCGCTCAGTGAGGACGCCTCGACACCTCTTTGCTGAGTGCTAGAATGTGACGTCATCGCCATACCTGGGAACTTCTGAGCTCCAGCTACCCGGAGCCTTCCCTTGCGGGAAGCGGACAGGACTGCACGCTGACGGCGGTGGGCGGTCCCGCTGACGGCGGTGGGTGATCCCGCTGATGTTGCAGGAAACACTCCCACTTAAAGGGGAAATGGGCGGGGCGTGTCAAGACCCTCGCTCTCGCGACCCAGAGGACTTGAGTGTTGACCGAGAGAACCGTAGAAGCGGTGCCTCACCCAGGTCAAACCCGGAGAGTTCCCAGGTGCGGTCATCGCAGCTTCTGGTAAAGCTCCATGGATAGACGGCCCACTGAACAGTGGCGGAAGGACCCAGTGCAATTATACTAATCCACTTCATCTGAGCCAATTTTTATTTGAAGATGAAGAGTTACTATGAGATTTTATTCTGAGGGTCTCTTTTTCAGAAATAAAAGGGATAGGTAAACACATGGTTCATGGCAGATATGAGTTTTTTTTAATATATTTAAAACTAAACTAAACAGTCCCCTGGGTTAAAATGTTCTGTTTAGGCCCAAAAGAGCAAAACACACACATACACTGCTTTTACAATGCCTGCCCGTGTGCACATACACACACACACAGACACACACACACACACACACTCATGCTTACCCTTACACACAAACATCCTGGCTTACGCTTGTCCTTGCAGCCACATACTTACTTGCCCTAACATACACGCTCGCTCTCTCTCTCTCCTCTTTAGCCCTTCCCTATCTCTATATCTGTCCTTTTTTATTTCTCCATTTTTCTGCCAATCTCTTACCTTTCTCTCAATCCTTTTTCTCCCAGCTCTTCCGGATCGATGCCACACGTAGTGGTGGCAGACAGCGGTGTAGCGGTGTACGTGTATGGACACCTTGCCGGCCTCTGATCCAGGAGGCTACTATCAGCTTGTTGGTTTCCTCCTGCAGTCCCCTAATTCGTGATCGGAGTGGGATCCTGGGTGTAGATGGGTCTGTTTAGGCACATTATGACATCATTTATCTGTAGAAATACAAATAAATCTCTGTCGCTTGCTTCTTGGCCCTAATAGGTTTATGCTGTGCTGTCTGGATGCTATTCAGTCCAGCAAACTGGTTTATTTCCCCAGAATCCCGAGCCTGTTTGCAGATATTACAAAGATTGGTAAATGAGTGAATGCATCGCTACATGACACGGCCTGGGGGTTGAATGCTGATACAGCCGTTTTTTCTATAATCCAACACTTTAAGTCACATTAACGAGAAAACAAACAAAACAAGCGCCGTCTACTCTTCTTACTTCTTTTTCCCCCCCAAAGCTCACGGTGACTAACAAATAAACAATAAACTCTTTATTTAAGTGACAAAAAATGTGTCACTTCTTGGAAACTAATTTGTTGTCGGGTGGTATTTAGTCACAAGATCTTCTATACGCTGTTTATAAAACTGAGTAAATTCATTTAGAAGAATAATGTATTTTACATTATTTTGTGTTTAACTTTAAGGGCTAGAGAGCCCTAATACCCAGCAAAACCAGCCTATTTACTTTAGCAAGATGGTGGTAGACAATTAAAACCGCTTCCCAGCAGAGGTGGTAGTGGTTAATACAATGTGGGAATTTAAAAGTGCATGGGATAGGCCGGGGCGGATCCTGTATGTGGATACACACACAAATTAATGTTGTCAAGAATATTTATTTCACAAATTTTTTAACTGTACGTCAACTGGAAAAAATATTAAAATCTGGCAAAATAAACTATTAATCCAATTAAAATAAATAACCTTTACTGAACAGATATGGTACAGCATAATTCCCACCACTATACACTGAGCCAGACATTAACGTTAGTGCAGCATAACCCCTATTACTATATACTAATCCAGACGTTGACGTGGTAGGCCTCTGCCCCTAAAACTGTGCACCGTTGTCCCTGAAACAGCCTACCTGTGCCATCCCTACCCCTAACTTACTCACTACTAACTTACTAACTTCATTCATTCACCCATTCACTCTCCCGCACCCTTTTACCTCTCTTGCAGATTTCTATGGTCCAGGGGCCCAGCATCACCGGGGGGCCGTGCAGACGTCTATGCAGCCTGACACCTGCCTAACGCGGGCCCGCAGATTACTGCTGTGGCTCCCGCACACTGTGTGAGGAAACTCTTACCCCGACCAGGTTCCTGCTCCCCCTGCGCGGAAGTTTCCTCACACAGTGTGTGAGAGCCACAGCCGTAAGCCGCGTTAGGAGGCCGTCTGGCCGCCGGGCACCCCCCTGCTGAGTGGCACCCGGGGTGCCCTCCTTTAGGGACACTACTGGGGATAGGTATACGCATGGGCGTAGGGACCCCTAAAAATCTGGGGGGGATAGCATTTTACTGGTAGGGTATACCTGACCATTTCACCAACAGGGACTTTATGACATCACATTATAAATACATAGACATTAATATGTAGTTGGTCCCCCTTTGCAGCTATAACGGCTTTCACTCATCTGGGAACGATTTCCACAAGATTTTGGAGAGTTTCTGTGGGGAATTTTTGCAACCATGCCTTTATGGACCTTGTTTTGTACTCTGGGGCAGTCGTGATGGAATAGAAAAGGACCTTCCCCAAAACTGTTCCCACAAAGTTAGACGCATAGTGCTGTCCAAAAAGGTTTATCACCTTCACCTCATAAAACGTTCTACTGGATGAATGGGAGAAAATTCCCACAGAAACAGAAAAATCTTACAACCACAGATGGACCCCGCTGGACACGGCCACAGAGACTACTATGATGTATTGAAGGAACCATCTAAGACTCCTAACAAGTCATACACACAGGAACATATCCACACACCTAAACACTTGAATAACATACACACGCATGCACACACTAACATACACACAATAATACACCCCAAAAAATTCCCACCCCAATATACCTAGACACATGCCCACCATAACACACCTGGAAACATACTAACATACCCATAAAAACAGATGTGCACAATAACATACCCACAAACATACGCTATCACATACGCTATCACACCCAGACACGCATTCAAACACATCCTTCACATCCACACTGCCTACCCCTAGATTTAACACCTGGCGCTTTGTATTAGTGATGGCCTAGACCAAGTGTCCAAATGCACACACAGTGACACACACACTCATTTTAACCAGAAATAGGCCTGGATTTAACCCTAGGTGCCCCTGAGTTAAACATGTGTTACAGGGAATCATTATCTTCCCTTTAAGTACGACATGACTGCTCATACACACACATATGCGCTGCTCTTACACATGCCTGCCCACAAAAACACACACATACACTGCAATTGCCTGCACATACACACTTGCCAGTACTCACACATATGCACTACCCTTATACACGCCTGCCCAAGCATACATAAACTGCTCACACACACACGCCTCCCCATAAATACACACTGCCCTTGCACATACTTACACAGACGTATACACTATAAGACAAATACACTCCTTATATACACACATATACACTGCCCATACACACACATACACATACACTGCCCATACAGACGTACACATATACACTGCCCATACAGACGTACACATATACACTGCCCATACAGACGTACACATATACACTGCCCATACAGACGTACACATATACACTGCCCATACAGACGTACACATATACACTGCCCATACAGACGTACACATATACACTGCCCATACAGACGTACACATATACACTGCCCATACAGACGTACACATATACACTGCCCATACAGACGTACACATATACACTGCCCATACACACGTACACATATACACTGCCCATACACACGTACACATATACACTGCCCATACACACGTACACATATACACGGCCCATACAGACGTACACATATACACTGCCCATACAGACGTACACATATACACTGCCCATACAGACGTACACATATACACTGCCCATACAGACGTACACATATACACTGCCCATACAGACGTACACATATACACTGCCCATACAGACGTACACATATACACTGCCCATACAGACGTACACATATACACTGCCCATACACACGTACACATATACAATGCCCATACACACGTACACATATACAATGCCCATACACACGTACACATATACACTGCCCATACACACGTACACATATACACTGCCCATACACACGTACACGTATACACTGCCCATACACACGTACACATATACACTGCCTATAGAGACGACCCCCCCTCCGTTTTGCACATCAGACCCCCCCCCTCCGTTTTGCACATCAGACCCCCCCCTCCGTTTTGCACATCAGACCCCCCCTCCGTTTTGCACATCAGACCCCCCCCTCCGTTTTGCACATCAGACCCCCCCCTCCGTTTTGCACATCAGACCCCCCCCTCCGTTTTGCACATCAGACCCCCCCCTCCGTTTTGCACATCAGACCCCCCCTCCGTTTTGCACATCAGACACCCCCCCCTCCGTTTTGCACATCAGACACCCCCCCTCCGTTTTGCACATCAGACACCCCCCCTCCGTTTTGCACATCAGACACCCCCCCTCCGTTTTGCACATCAGACACCCCCCCTCCGTTTTGCACATCAGACACCCCCCCTCCGTTTTGCACATCAGACACCCCCCCTCCGTTTTGCACATCAGACACCCCCCCTCCGTTTTGCACATCTCTTACCTTTCTCTTCCTCTTTTCCCTCTGGTTTGCCGCTGAATCTCAATGCAGTGCGGCTGCGCACAGCTGTTTCTGCTGAGCGCCGGGGCTGGGATATAAACGTCATATCCCATCGCCGATTCGCCCGGCGCTCAGTGACAGACAGCACACCGGTAAGTGTTGGACTGGTTAGGGAAATCCCCAACCAGTCCTGCACGCTGCAGCTGCTAATCAGGCAGCTGTGCACCGAGGGCACTCAACTCACACAGCCCTGGGGGGGATTTCTCTATTATCGGTCCCCCCCACATGATTTCCTGGGGGGGATCCATCCCCCCCGTCCCCCCCGGTTCCTACGCCCCTGGGTATACGGCTCCTGACGAGACCAACGAGATTAAGGTGGGAGTCTTTACGGTGGGGCAAATAGACCAGAGGGCCATGGGGGGATGGGCAGAGGGAGCCGGGTCCCGACTTTGACTGTTATGCATATACATTTTACAGCCCTCTCCGACTGCGTTGGGAGTCCTGAAACTTTCCCAGGGGTTCTCTGTTAGTATCTTTTAAAAATGTCAGGGTCGGGCAGCAGAGAACAAAAACTTCAACCATAATAAAATGTATATTCCACTTGATGTTGACTGGTTTCCGTGGCAACCAAAGTTACCGCACTGTTGAGTGGCGTTTCGCGTAAGTCACGTCGGCACAGTAACCTCTCTTAATATGTCGCGTGTTATGTGTCAGGTCTCGTTATTAATCGTTACGCGCACACATTCCAAAACCTGCCGGGCGAGTGGAATATAATACCCTCGTCACGGGCCGGCCCCCGGACTGTATTATATAGCCAAGTTATTAAAACTCCGTCCAAAACCGCTGTGAGAGGAACTCCAGGTGAGTCCAGACGGCTTAAGTCCTAAATACGCGTCAACAAGGATGTTGTTATACTGTGTGTAGAATGGAACACGCAGGCGTTGGTTTTTCCGCGAGGAACGTTCCGGAATCAGGTCTAGAAGTAGCAGAGATTCGTTATTTATTGTCAGGCGTAAGATCTTGTATTTTGCCGTTTGAAGCGGCGTGTACGGCGACATCTCGGCAACACATATTTCCTGAAATACTGCTTTCTGATCATTGTGATGAATGGAAACAAAGCCCTTTTCATCACGGGGGGGGGGGGCGATTCTACGAGCAATCATTAGCAAACAGAAGTAGGGACACAGAACTTCCGCGTGGTCTATCTGCCCGTTTCTCTACCCGCTATGAGATGTTAGACCTGCCTTGCTCTTATGTTCAGAATAGAGTTATAGCTATCCAGTGCATGTTTAAATTCCCTCACTGTAGCAACCTCTACCACTGCCGCTGGGAGGCTGCTCCACTCATCTACCTCTCCTCCGTATAGAAATACACATGTTTCTCTGCTGTACTTTGTTGAATCCCGAGATGAGATCAGCTGGAATGACCAGCGCCCGTCTTTCTAATCAGACTTTGTTTATCTCCACGCAGGAATTTAGGGAGTGTAAGGGAAGCGTGTTTTGAACATACACATGACGGGGCGTTGAGGACGGAGAAGCACATGGAAGCATCGCACCTATAAATTAAACACTCGCTGGGCAGGAGGAAAATCCTGAGCCTTCTCAGCACTTCTCGGTAAATAAAGTCTGCTATCCCCCTCTGGTTGTTTTAACCTCTTAATGACAGAGCCCGTACATGTACGGGCTCAAAATGCATTGTTTTCAATGGGTTTAGGGACTGGCCATTGTCCTTAAGGGGTTAAAGGACAGTTTACTGACCCACTGCAGCTCCGTCAATGAATGAAGAATACATGTTAAAGGGCGTTGTACGTTGTTTAATATGCATTCCTTAAACCGTCTGGAAATAAATAAAAAAAATAGGACTTACCTTTAGGAGAAGCTGCAGCTCTGGAGCTGCAACACACCACCCCTTATAGAGGCAGGGAATGGAGGGGGTTCTCAGGAGACCCGCTGGAATCCTCGCTGGATAGTGGTGATTCTACGGCTCAACGCTTCTACAAGCTAAAGAGCTAGGGGGACGGGGAAGCAGGCGAAATGCGTTGGGGGCAATCTGCGGAATCCCGCTGTGCAAGCCGACAAAAACAATAATATAAATATTTCATGGTATATGGCAGATGATGTCACGTTAATGTTTTATTAATGACATGATTTGTTACCAGGAAACTATATCTTTGTTTCCTGTAGAGTGCGTTTTGCAGTCACGCCGGCACAGAAAGAGACTGTCGGGGTCACTGACCTCTACCCTCTTATCCAAATACACCCCTAACCGACCCGCATCTCTCTTCCTCTCCCCGCTCGCGTATTCAGCATTTGCCCCGGGCTGCACCCCTCCTCTGGAATTCCCTTCCCCGTCCCGTCAGACTTTCTTCCTTCTATGTAAATTTTTTAAAATAAAAAAAACACTTTTTTTCGAGAAACAACCTTTCCTCCTAACACTCTCAGCCATCATCCTAAGCAACCAACAACCAACAACTTCTACAGATCATCCGGACCCGACAGACTCATCCCCATCCCAGCCGTCCTCTCCTACTGCTTCACGTCCCCCTAAACCACTGGCTAGATTGTAAGCTCCTAAGATCAGCGCCCTCTTCTCCTCTTGTAGCGGTTTGTTGTTGTGTGTGACTTTAACTTATTCCACTGATTGCTACGGGATCTGCTGGCGCTATATAAATAAATGGAATGTTACCCATGGGAAGAAAACAAGCAGATTTGGTAAAAAGGATACCTTTTTATTGGCTAGCTGAAATGTATAGATTGCAAGCTTTCAAGACAACTAAGGCAGTCAGTTAGCCAACGATCCTGGAGGCTTGCAATCTAATACAAATAATAAAGGTATCCTCGTTCTCAGTGTGTGAATGTTTTCCGTCGCTTCCGTTGTCCTTTATCGCCGCTTTCTCTTATTGTAACTGCGGAATCTGCTGGCGCTTTGTAAATAAACGCAATGTCCTTTTTTTTAGATGGCGGCTCTTCCCACAACAGAAGAAGGGATTCTGAGAAGAGGCCACCCGACGCCGAGTGAAGATGACGCGTTTCACACGTATGGATCCTCCGCAGGGCGCATCACCGACGAAACGGAATACGTCCGAAAGGTAGGAGTAGCCGTGGCCCCCTGTCTGACCATCCGAGGGCCCAGGCTGCTTGTGTGTGGATTATCAGTGATGTTTGTAGACTAGTGCTGTACCCTTCTAATAAAGTAATTTGGGGCGTATGGAGGAAGGGCTTTCACCGGCACATCGTTTAAATCTAACGTTTAATCTGAGGGCTTCTAAAGGTTTCTTTCCATTGGCCAACGCTCTCACAGCAGAATGTAGACTTGACGGATATCATGATAAATCTAGAAATATCTTCCTTTCTAGGGGGGCTCCCTTCTTGCCCACCACCATGTATACTAGAGCCAGGTGTAAATTCTCTTTCTTATTGAATAACTGGGATCTGTATGGCCAGTGGGACAAACCCCCCTTCAGTCATTCTTCAATCTTTCATGCATGCTGTTACCCTCTATAACAGACATAATAGGACACAAATAGAACCTTGTTCCTTTTTATGAGGTATCAGGAAATCTTTATGTTTGAATTTGTCTGACAATCTAAACACGTTCCACGCGTGACAAATGGAATCTGGTTCATAGCCACAAGGGGGCAGTGCAAGACCGTCAGCAAAATTGTAAACCATTCACATGTAACTCAGTGATGCTGTCAGATTATATTTTGGGTGAAGTTACTGCAGGTGAGCTGAGGTTCTTTAAACTGTGACAGAATTATCCTTATGTAGGAAGCATGCCTCCAAACTGTCCCTGTTAAGGAGAGACAGTCCCTCTTTGGAACTCGCATTCCTCCCCTCTTTTCTCAGATCTCAGAATGGTTGATGGGTATGCGTGTATCACAGAGCAAGTCACAATCGTGTGTTTTATAAGCAAGCGGTGACTGTGGAAATAAAATACGCGTTTCTGCTAAATGCCTTCATCACGTAAATAGCAACCAGCAGATTGCAGAGTGACATAAACTTTGTATCTGATCCAAGCGTACTTTACTTAAATGATTATATACGCTACTGTTCAAAAGTTTGGGGTCACTCCATGAAAACAAGGAAATTTCTGTCTGTAACATAATTACAGAAGGGTTTCTAACAATCAATTAGCCTTTTAAATTTAAACGTGGATCAGCAAACACAACGTGCCATTGGAACACAGGAGTGATGGCAGTGATAAAGGGCCATTGGAACACAGGAGTGATGGGAGTGATAAAGGGCCATTGGAACACAGGAGTGATGGGAGTGATAAAAGGCCATTGGAACACAGGAGTGATGGGAGTGATAAAGGGCCATTGGAACACAGGAGTGATGGGAGTGATAAAGGGCCATTGGAACACAGGAGTGATGGGAGTGATAAAGGGCCATTGGAACACAGGAGTGATGGGAGTGATAAAGGGCCTCTGTACGCCTATCAAGAGGTTCCATTAAAAATCAGCCGTTTCCAGCTACAATAGTCATTAACAGCATTAACCCCGTCTGCGCTGGATTTTTTTTTATCCATTTAATGTGATTTAAATGGACAAAATGTACTTTTCTTTGAAATACAGGGCTTTTTTTTAGTAAACGGTTGTGTATATATTTGATAAATAATAACCATTACGTTAAACTTCAAGGAGTTAACTTTATATTATTAAAGAGTAATATTTCTTTATTATTACCATGCATTTTAATAAGAAAAATCGGACCTCTTTATATGACGTCTGTTGTTTTTTATGTGCATCGTCTCTTGCCATTCCTTGAAAAGCCAATAAGTATTCCTCATTAAAGTTACAATAACGTTTTGTAATATTGGAATGAGTTACGCAAAGTCTAGCTGCATTCTATGGTTTTTATTCTCGTTCGTTGTCATTCTCAATAACGACTTCATACTTTCAGTAACTTCAGAGAAACGGCTATCTTGTCCATTTGAATGTTGGTTTAAAAAAACAAGTTTACTTATTTATTTATTTTCTTTCAGATTCGAACTACTTTAGAGAAGATTCAAAGCCAATTATTTAAAGATGATATAAATGGTAAAACGCTGCATTCCAAACATGAACAGGTAATATAAGCGAAGTAAATGTATTATTATTATTATTATTATTATTATTATTCCATTTATGAAGCGCTAACATGTTCTGATATGGGGTGACCAACATACACACAAGAAAGATGAGCTTATACATACAGATACAACATGAGTTGAGGACCCTGCGCAAGAGCTTGCCATCTAGCCTTACGGCACTTTCATACAGAGTCATTTTCTACGCTGCTGTGATCCTATATAAGACTCCCAATAGGTGTTTTCTGCTATCAGTAGGTTATGGTTGATATCCTTGCTTGAATGCATATATCTTATATATCTTTAAATAATGACAAGTCCAGGTTTCCATGAGCCAGTTGGTTAAAGCACTTGGTGATTCACTACATAGAAGCTCCAGGATGGGCTATTAAAGGGTTAATATTTAAAGAATCTCATGGTTCAGCTCATCCCAGGTACGGTTATATAGCACAAAAGACCCAAAGACTCCGCGGACCTCCAACCTTGGACCTTGGTGGCTCCCTGCACCACAGGACTGTTGGGGGCATATATTATACCCCAGTATGTATATAATCTCTACATTTTACAGTGTTTTGCTGACATATGAATCATTTTATTGATATTTTAATCATTTTAATGTAATGGGATCGCTGTTTTTTTCAGAATTCTCCCAACTCCCTACAAAATGTAGATGAAGAAAGTTCGTTCAGCTCCAGATACAAGCAGATCGTGGAGAGGTTAAAAGACGAAGACCTGCAACTTGCTGAAACAAATAAACAAAATGAAGACCTGCAGATTAAGGTACCGGAGCTGTTTTCAGTGGGTTTTATTTGTTTTTTTTATTAAAAAGAAGATGGCTGCTTTAGTGCTTTTATGGTTTTTAACAGAACAGAATTTTACGTTTTAAAATCTATTATTTTAACGATTCATTCCGCGCTTCTGATGTAACCGTCCTCCCCTCCGAATGCCCGTAATTAATATGTTACATGCCAGGTACTGAAGAATTATACGGGATATTATATAGAATACGGGGCAGAGGGACGCCTGGGAGGTATGATGTGTTTCGTAAATCATAGTTTGTAAATAAAATGATTTAATGACATAAATACCTATCGAAAGGCATTACGATCGCGTGGAAAGTCTAAGTTAAAGCCTTTAAGCGCATCCCCTATAAGTGAGCTATTCCTTTTGGCCAGGTAAGAAGTCCTCAGGCACGTATTTAATCATTCTATATTCTCCCTCTCCCTGTGAGTCACAAAGTTATTTACACACGAGGTGGGCCTTCTAAGCATAGAATTGGTTTGCGGTTTTTATGATCGCTGCGGTAATTATATTCTGTCTCTGTAGCTGGAAGCCACGCGTGAAGCAGGATCGAGCGCTTTAAGAGATGCTACGCGGAAACTGTATGAAAATTACGGCAAGAAAGCAGAACAGCTCCGGAAAAGTCACTTGGAGGAGAAGCAAGCGCTTGAGGTACAGTGAACGGCATCCCTTCAATACTCAACCGATACTCAGCCGACTTAACCCGCACCCCGAGTCCGCTGCTTAAAGGTGTTGTATACGGCACTATACATAGCAGCGTATACGGCACTATACATTGCAGCACATACTATGGAACTTCTGAGGGTGGGGGGGGAATGTTTCCATGCATTTGCAAGAGGAGTGGGGATTATAATTTAATGGGGACCCTCAACTATAATCTCCATTAAAGTGGATTTGATGGCTGATGTGTCGCTTTAGCAAAGAGTTCCACGTCTACAAAATCAACTCGGTTCCTCTGAAGGAAGCAGGTTGACCCAGATCTTAATTGGAACGTCGGGTCTGTCCACCAACGCAAGTTCATGTAGACACTACCTACATGCAAATTGAGGGGAGACTCAAGAGTCTCCTTTTACACGGCACTCAACCCAACAGCAATTCATGATCTCCAGGGAAAAGGTTAGGCAGCTCAACTTTTTGCCAATGGACAAGTTGCTGTTCAGGTTGGCCTTGTCCAGTATTGTTGAGGGGTATCAGGTTATCAGTCAAGGTATCTCTGTTACGAAAGGACGCACAAATTGGATGCATAGCGCAGTCTTGGTGAAGGATGTGTTACTCCATCTGATGATTAGGCACGGTATTAAGCGTTCTTGTTCTTGTACACAGTCTAAGTTGTACTGAAGAAACGCCGTGTATGCCAATAGAACAAAAAACACGCTGGAGGCATAAAATATAATGTTACATTTCTTAGGCATCTGCGGTTGAACATCAGAGAACCCTGAACAACAGCGTGGACAAACTGCATGAAGTAGCCGAGAAAATCCAAGAGAAGCACGGGCGGATCCTGGAGCTGGAGAACCTCATGCGGAGGATGGAAGAAGTGAGTGAACGCTTGCACTTGTGTGGAGTGTGGACAGCTAGTTGGCTGTCATGGGGATTTACTAAACGGTAGCCTATAAAGTTTACACAAACTGTCAGCGAAACATTGCATTTCGTTCATTTTGGAACCTGGAACATATTATGCTGTTTTTGGGTTTGCAGGAAAAGACGGTGTTACTCGCAAAGAAACAATGGCTCGAGAACGAGATTTCCCGGAGGATGTCACACCCTGCCGGCATGAATGGGTCGGTAAATCTGCTCTGCTTTCCAGCTTTCTCATCAGATTGCAATAAAATGGCAAAATCAAGGATTTGGTTTTATTAACGAGACAAAAACTTCTAATACCTTTTTTGTGGCAATAATTGGGATCTTTCGGGAACAGTTATTGCATCTGTATGATTGCCTTCGCAGTGAAGCAAAGCGCAGAATGTCTTCGTCCCTTATTTCATTTGTCTTCTAGTTTGACTCAATGCCACCACAATCACTAGGGAAGACCGGGCTGTGGCCCTGGGCTCCACGCTTAGGAGGGCCCTACAATGTTCAAGCAGCCCGTTCTCTAAGCACCTGCCTTGCAACATTCCAGGGCCTCGTTAATTCTTGATTTTTCTTAGTCTGTGTGAGTGGTTGCTTCAGTATTCTGGAGTATCTTCAGAACACTATAGTTTTAGGACGGGCTTCCACATCGTGTAGAAGGAGCAGCTGTGACTTTTTTCCTTGTTCTGTTAGTTGCGTAAATGTGCAGACTGAGATTTCCACAACGCAGGAGCAGATCACCCACCTGCAGAACTTAATGATGTCCCAGCATCAAAGCCTGAGAACGTTAATCCAGGAGGTGAGGTAACGTTCGTCTACTGAAGCATTTCTATCGTAAGGTTCTAAAAGCCCAACCTGACATCAACTTGGCACAACTTTATGACTTATATCATTATTTTCATCCAAGTTGGTCCACAAGGTAACAATGTAGCTCAAAATGTATCAAGATCAGTGTTTCTAGAGCCAGCTTCTTTTCATGAGCACACGTCATAATTTGGCGCAAAATGTAAGTTTGCAGCAAAACCACCGAATTCTACTGATTTCACCTCGATGTCGGCTATTGAGCTGAACTCAGCTACACGCTGAGACGTTAAAACCTGCCAATAATATAAGTATTCGGCTGAGCTCACTTGTTGTTTTCAATTTTTGATTTTGTTTTTCAACAAATACTTTTTTAAAAAAATATTTGCCAAATTATTTTTTTTTTTTTATTGTATATTTTTTTTGTAGAAAGCTTAAAAAAACCCTTTCTGTGCGTCAGACAAGCATAAATAGCTTTGTTAAACATAAAATATTTATATGTAATTTTTTAACGACAGAGGGAAGATTTAAAAAACAGACTGAAGGAACAAGACGATACTATTGTGGATTTGAAGGAAAGAATCAGTATGCTAGAATGTCAGGTAAGAAAAAGTTTCTCACATTAACTTCATAAATAAGTCACAAGTAAATGTAACCCCGCATTCAGCCTGGGGTCCACAGGCCAGCCTACCTCATCTACTTGTATCTATCTTGTATTTAACCCCTTGACGACAATAGACATGCCAGGCATGTTACAGAAAATGATGCCATTAGTGACAATTGACGTGCCTGGCAACTTTTGAGGGTTAAACAACGATCGTAACTCACCAAAAATTAAATAAATGTAGGGGGCCCCTGTGTTATTGGTCTCTGTAGCGATCACATTCGCCGTATTGAAGGGCTGTATGCTGTAAAGCTTGAAAATTGGTTGTATCACTATAGCAACCAATGGATTGTTTCAGTAGTTGCTATGGTTATAAGACCACTTTTTAAAACTTTGCCCCTGAATCATCAAATTAAACCCCACAAATGTTAGGACAGAGGTTTTTCTTCTTGCCAACAATTTCACGACTCGTACAAACCTTTGAATGGCTCTGATCTGCCCCCGCTAATCGGTAGAGATCATGAAAATGGGCCTTTTTGGGGGGAATAGAAGAATGATGTTGAGAATCTATTTTATTAGAAATTAATATATCTTAGCTTTAGCAAATATAGCAAGAGTATAATAATGAAAATAAAAGAATATGTATTGTCGCCGCGAGCTTACATACATATAACATACCATCGCAGTAATGCTGGTCATTAATGATTTTTCTTTTATTTACACGCAGAATAAAGAATTGAAATACAAGATGGAACACTCTATGAGCCCCGCAAAACCGAAAGTGTCAAAAGCCATTTCTGTAAAGTATGCAAATGCTTTCATCGGATCTTTTCTTAGCGTTGTAATATACACAAAGTATCATTTTAAAAACATTGTTGGTATGATATAAAGGTAACAATCAGGTTTTGCCCCCAAGTCTCGGGGTGTCGGGGTAAATGGGAAGATTCTCAGGGTCATACAGTCAATAGCGGACCCCTTCATATTGTAATGAGATCTGAATATTTGCTATATATATATATATATATATATATATATATATATCACTGCTGAGATCCCGGCTGGAAAACAGAAACATTCATTAGGGATGTATTATTTAATTTCCATCTGCAGAGAAATACCAGCAGCGATTATAAATCTTGACTTCACTACTCCTAGCTTGTAAAGTCCAGGAATAATACCCCTACGCCGATTCTATTTCGCTGACCTGCATCTTCCAAATCACTGCTGATTTGTGTCAATTCTTCAAGTTATAAAACTCTGGAGGAAATAAGTAAAAACACAAATAAGAAACAAAAACCATTCTGGTGGGAAGTTTGAATCAGATCATTCCTTTGGTTGCTATGGAGGAAAGGCTGTTTTTCTAAGTTTTGCGTCGGAGTAATTTTGCTCTACATAACCTCAAATTAGTGCTAGGTTAGGTTTCATTTTTTAGAGCATCAAACTCCAAACATACCGCTTTGAGCTAAAGTTCACTTTGGTGCTGATGGGAAAAAAAATGGTGATTTGTACTTGGATAACCCAAAACAAGCCAGCGTTTGGCCCAAATTACAGATCGAAAATGATTTCCTAACTCGGATATTTTAAAGGCAAGTGTGTTGAATGCAGAAAGTACCAGATTTAAACCTATCCTTTTTTTTTTTTGATTGTTTCAGTGAATCCATGTTGGATAAAATGTCGCCATACTTCATGCTTCGAAACCTCACACGGCAAAACGGCACAGAAAGAAGCTGATGATAAGCGGCCATCATTTCAATGTACAGATCCCTCCTGAGCACAGGATGAGTCAAACCCTTTAACGTTCCTCAAGTGTCAATCATTGTAACTTAATAGAGAGGGAGTGGGATGTCTGTGTGATGCGATCGTTCTTCATGATGTAAGCACCGTGGATGTGAACTCTCTGCTGTTTGGACACAAGCTGGGGAAACGGCGTAGTCATCGCTGGCGTCGGCAGGAACCTCATGCTGTGGCCCCAGGCCATAAAATAATTGACTTTAATCATTTATGTTGTTATCGTATGTATACACTTTTTATTTATAAAAGTGACAGGCATGGAAATTATATACGGGATCTCCAGGGCTCGCCAGAACAGAAATGGCAAATCACTGCAGCCAAAATATAAATACGAAACAATAACGTATTGTATGAAATGTAAAAAAAAACAATGTAACGCTTAAAATATCACCATTCCTCTTAAAAAATATTTTGAGAGGGTTTTTTTTCTATTGTATTTGACGTAGTCTTTACTAACCACACTCACTCTCTTACCCTGTGTTGCCGGAGCGTGTTTTTGCACGTGGGCCGCACTACATGTCGGGGGGGGGGGGGTAATGTAAAGTTGCATGGCCTGATTGGGGCCGTCCCTGTTTCACGAATCCGTACTGCCCTGTACCCAGCCTACCCTGCCTATGGGTTTTGTTATAGGCGTTATTAGGCCATACAGGAGTAGTGGTCATTCATTAGTCCTCCTGGTGTCTCCGTAGCTTGTGTCGGCCATTTCAAAAGTAAAGCTAACGAAATGATTCAGAACCACGGAATAGCCGTGCGGGAAATACAAGATCACCTTTTACAAAGGGGTGGATCTGCGTGTCCTCGGCCGCGATCAGACGATATTGGATTACAGTTTGTGTGAGTAAGATGTGTAGGTCAGCAGCACGGGGTAAAGGGAGACTGCCAACCATGCCTCTTACTGAATAAGTGTGATGGGCGACCTCAGTAGTGATGGGGACAACGGTTGTCTAGTAATGAACGTTGGTTGTAAGACTACTGCCTAATAAAATGTGCCGTTTCAAGCATTTTGTTTTTTCTCAGCCCAATAAATGTTTACATTGACTCCTTGCATGGTTTTAAATGCAAAACATTCAGTGTCCTGGCCATGCTATAGTATATACAATACACAATCACAAAAAAAACAGAATTTTTAAAAAAAATACAATACAATATAATTGTTAATAGGTATTCTTGGCCAATTGCGCTTCTGCCCCTTTAGGATGCGCTTAGCATAGGAATGAGCGCACATCAGACCCGTTCTGCCCATCTAGTCTGCCTGTTTTTCCTGATGTGAAGACTCAAACAACCGAAAACAGATTTTGGTATCATCTGAGATACAGAAGCCGTATACATGTTCCCACTTCTGATGGTAGGCTGATCCATTTATCTACTACCCTCTTAGTAAATTTAAGCTTTACTTACAACTTTTATCAATGCAGATAATGCATGACTTTAGAGTTCATGGTTATCTTGAATATGAGATAAGACCCAGAACCAAGCCAAATCTGAAGATTAAATTATATATATATATACATTAGATGTTTATACTTGTTGAAAATAACCTTTCCGGCAGCGAGGATCCAGTCGGTGTAATTCCGGAGCCTATCTGCTGCTTGAGCGGCATTATCAGTAAGTGCGAGGCCCAAGTGGCCACAGGGCACTATTCTGGTCGGCCAGATGGCCGGTCTGGACCGGGCCAAATGGTTCTTATCTGCAGTCAAGTTCCATGTTTCTATTTGGCAGCAGGAAAGAAGCTCATGGTTTCGACGATCGCCCCTTTCTTCTCGTGTCACTTTGTTACACACGTTATTTAACCTGCAGGTAAATGACTTTAATAAATGCATCGGGCAGGGCGACCGATTACCACGATGCGTCCCGATAATCACATCTCTGTATGATCGACAAAAAATCGGCACCCTCCGGTTAAGCCACGATTTATGGCGGAATTAACACTGTAACTGCTGAGACGGAGCAATGTATCAAATCTAAATGGATCCGTATGAATATTTATAAAAGCGCATTGAATGGAAGATGAGCTTTATTATGAATTCATGAGCCTGTGAATTATTTACTCTTAATATGCGTATAACTTACGGAGAAATACACATTCACTGCTGCCGCTTCTGTGCGGTTTTTAAGGCCGAGATGCTATTTTGCACGCTGTATATTATGACCGCTATAACATCTTTTAATTGTATTTTTATTTGTTTACTTCTTTGCTTTTGTATTTGGATAAACAGCGTTCAGGATCCGCTTGCTCGGGGCATCTCCTGTTGTACAGCGCCGCGGAATACGATGGCGCCATATAAAACAAATAATGACGATCATTCCTGTCGCACCAACCTGTAGTAACCATCAGTCAGTGGCTTTGCGATGGTCATGGGTGTCTGAGACCCCCTTTGTGCATGCCAGGGTGGGCTAATCATGCTTACAACTGCTCTAATACCACAAGCCTTGGTCCCGTCTTACATTCATTATAGCCTAATGCCATTCCCCCATTGTACGAAACTCTTACCACATCTACTGGAAGTCCTTTCCCTGAAGAAACACTGTGTTGCATAATTCAATTATAACTCATCTTAAGGGTTCCGCTTTGGGAGCCGGTCGACTACGTAGAAATAGCTTACAAATTACACAAGAAATGGGTCTCTTTGAAACAAAATCCGTAAGACCCGACGCACAAAGTCTTATTTCTCATTATTATTCACAATTGGCCTAAATTGCTTGTTAGCTGCTTATTAAGATCCAATTATTCCAACAGCCTGTCCGACGCACACCCTTCAGCCTCATTTGATAGATAACGGATCTGCTCGAGGCGGTGCGTTGCGTTAATGGCAGGGAAGAAATAAAAGGCAAGACAATAATAACGTATAAAGGGTTCCATGACACTTATAGTCTAGTGGAGGCTAACTTCATCATCAAGTGCATGAAAATACTATAGAGGGGGAGATACTCAGACAACAATGTAACGCAAAATGTTAAAATAAGTGCTGCTCGGCTCCAGGGGGCGCTGAGGAGCCGGCAGCTTGCAGTCTTCACGTGGTAGAGGGAATGGGGGGGCAGTGTAAGTATGTGTGTGTGCGCGGTGTACATCTACAAGATCCATAAAGAAAGGGAGATTATTCTAATTTAGGCTTGCACATTTATACTACACCCCTTCTATGTTGCCCTCGGCCATCTTATTCACTCAAGAATATTAGAAATAATTAGCGCTACGGAATACGATGGCGCTATATACAACAATACATAATATTAACAAGTAATATCTGTTGGTTGCAAGTTATCTTTCAAGCGCAGACAGCTGCTATTGGGAATCAGTCTGAGGAAGACGCCCAACATTCACGTTTTAAGGAGGTTCGTCCTTCACCTAGCGTGCATTTATTATTAGCCTTGAGGGAGTCTCTGAACACCATCAGCCCCGGAGCGTTCCTCTACTGAGACTTGAATCAGAAGAGCCGAGACTAAAATTCTCAAAGCTTTTAATCTAGGCAAGCAGTAGAAAGTTACCGGTCGTCTGCCTTAAACGGCTATTCAGTAAAATGTTGCAACAATTTGTGTTTCTCGTATTGAAATACTGCAGAAGAGCGTGGACTCCAGGTCTTAGCTGCTTAGTAAATGAAAAGCCAACATACGCAGTCCTTTGTTATAACGCTTTTATAGAGACAAAATGATAGAATATTTAAAGAGAACGATTCTTAAATATTGGAAACATTTAAGCTTACATTCCAACAAACCTGTAAAGATACGATTCCTGGAGTGCGGGGCAGAGGCGTCGCACATTAATCAGGTTTCGGTCATCAGGGATGCTTTTTAAGCACTACTTTTGCACAGGGCTCTACTTTAAAAACCACTAAAAATGAAGCCCGTAAGGAGGAACGCAGTAGGAAAATAAAATCAACATACCAGCGCACATGAATCTCAAATGCAGTTATTTTATTAGCACCCAAGAATTTATAGGACAAGACCAGAAAACTATGGAGATTAGGCAGGCAAGATGTCAAATTATCTTCCTTAAATACATTTTCGGGATGGGGGGGTTTAGGCCGGGAAAACATACTATGAACTCAGCGACAAAACTTGAATGTACTTTTTTTTTTACTCAAAACACTAAATTTCCCCATGCTACCTTTCTGGTTACCGTAATATTGGTAAATACCAGCCAAGGCTGTGGTACGCAGGCAATTATGGGTCAGTTATCGCGGGGTCTTTGGCTGGCGGAGTCCATTGAGCTAATCGGGGCTGTCAAACTCCTGGCCTCGAACAGACCAGAATTTAGGCAAATAATTTATTTGAACACACGTGATTTCATCAGTTCCAACCGTTTCGATTAAGCTGGACTGGCCTGGTTCTGGCCCTTAAGGCGAGTCTGAGCTTCAGTTCACAAATGGCGTGCTTAAGACTGCTTGCTATCCCTGGTGGCAGAGATCCTGTGGGGTTATTCTGTACTCAGTGCTTCCATGCTACACCATTATTTGGCCACTGATGTGTAGTATGGGGGTCTTCTTATAGGACCACCTTATTGTTTTGAGTTGTGGTCCTTGTTACCGACCACGGTTCTGCTCGTCATTAGAATTGCCAATTATCATGTCTTACACACCCTGCTCCCCAGAATCCAACATGTAGTTAAAAAAGACCTCCTCTCATTACGGATTCCACTCTTACCATTTGCGGAAGGCATACAATATAAGATTTTATTCTTTTTTTTGCGTGTCCGTAAGTTTTTTTTTCCTGGGGACACTCCCAGATACAAGGTTATCCTTCATGTGGGACAATAAGAAAGGCACACGTTTGTGTACTTAAAATATCTAATAGACTTCCATGAAAGTGCAACCAAATTATTATACGTCTGAAGGCCAGGAGCGGGTAAACACTACGTTTCCAATGGTGGGAAATCCATCGATCTCATGGGCAATACAATCATGGTAAGCATTTTACATAAAAACACACATTTTAGAACCATTCACAAACGTTTGGTCGACAGCTACATTTCTTAACGGTAGGTCTTTCGTGAAATGTAAACAGCGAGATGTAGATTAAATACAATATATGGAGACATGAAAAAGAAAACGTGCGAAGCGCCTGCTTTCTGTCCGTGCTCGGAATGGAAACTGCAACGACTTTTTATACGAAACCCGACCTAGAAACTACAGATGATCCAGAATAAAATATATATCTTTTTTTTTTTAAAACAACAATCACTACCATTTGTTTCTCTAACAAAAGTTTCATATTTTAGTTTTTTCATTCCTGCTGCGTATAAATATATATGTGTAACACTTTTTTCACGAGAGATGTTGCCATACACCAGCTTTGTAACAATGGGATCCGGAAAGGGGTTTATGAGATAGTGTGTTATTTTTTTTTTTTTTTAATGAAAATAATAATGGCCGTGGAGCACGATCCACCCAGAGACCACCATCGGCCATCACATACTTCAGTTGAATTATAGTCTATGTATATATATATTCTCTTTTCTTAACAGGCACACTTCTTTGATTCTGCTTTTCCTTCATCTAATTTTCCGGAATTTCCTCCGTTAACGGCGTCTGGTACTTGGGTCTTGTCCACGCACTGCTCCATTCTCTTCATGATCAAGTCTAGAAGTACGTTCACGGATTTCTCCACATTCTGTCCGGTGGCCGCGCTGGTTTCAAAATACGGAATTCTGGTACAGAGGAGAACAATCCGTTAATCCTTCCGGCTTCGTGCATTCACTGGTGGATTGCGGAAGCCGTCACTAGATGCTGGGGTTTTACGGACTAAGGAAGGGTTAACCATGCATTGTTATGGGTTCATTCAGGTTGGGCGGGCTCGCTTAAAACATTTAAATGAAAGTTTACATTGTTTCATAGTAAGAAAAAGAAAATCAAAACTATAAAATTAAAAATAGAAAAAATATTACAGAAAGCAGTTGGATGCGACAGCTCTGAATTCTTATTAAACTCATTTTAATGGATTAACCATTTAAACTATAATGAAACTTAATCCCCGCGGCCCTCTGTGTTCTCTACGTAGCGTTTCACTTGCCGGATTCTCTCACATAGGGATCCTGATGCAAAACTTTTCCCGACCCGTACCCGACTGCCGCTGCTTATTGAGTTTCGTTGAATCACTCACCCGTATTTGTCTGCGAGCTCCTTCGCTTGCCTTTCATTAACCTCTCTCTGGTCTGACAAGTCTGCCTTGTTGCCAATTAATACGATGTCCGGATTCTCACAATACGCATTGGCTTGAAGCTGGCCTGTAATACAAAAAAAAAAAATCAGGAAAACAGTGAAGAAAAAAAAAAACCTGGGAAATGATTATTTCCAGTTAACCAAATGGTGTTAAAATATTAGCCGTAATAAATAAATTATACGCGGGTCTAATGTGCACTCTGTCACCTGGGTACCGGAGAACATGGACAAAGATCACAGTTCTATGTCTATCCATGCATTAAAATAAATGTGCAGCGCATCAAGAATAAAAGGCATGCCAAACATGCGCAGACCGGCTCACACGTCATTTATAAGCACTGCTGTCCAATACTGGCTCTGAGCTTATGATCATCATTGCTTGTACCATGTCAGACAGGACCATTTATTCTGAGCGTAATCCCAGGTTTGGTGGCGATTTGGCTTTTCTAAGGATTGTTAGATTATTTTCATGTTCTGGATAACCAGATGTCCCTGTTTTCAGTAAAAAGAAACAAACAAACAAAAAAAAACAATTCTCTTGATGGAGACTTCTGTGCAGAGAAGTTACTTGTCCCAGAAATGACAACCGAGTCCCTATCCAGCCTTAATACGGAGTATATTCCAATGTATGGATCTTCGCTATAGGTGACATAGTTAATGCTCCTATACATTTCTGCACCAGCCAATTTCTTTTATTGACATCACTAAAATTAGGGTCGCTCTCCAGAGCTGTATTATGGGAGGTGGAGGGGACCTAGCCAGACGGTGGTGGGAATTGCCCCCAATAAGGGCAGGAAGGTGGGGAGACCAGCACCCCGTAACAGAGATTAAAGCAAGGTCTGGTAATTATAACTGTGACCTCAGGGACAAACCCAGAGAGTCCCAACTTATGTGTATCAGTGCCAGTATATGTGATATAAATAATATACATTTTTATTAACAAAGCCCCCAGATTTCATTAATAAGTCTTCGCTGGTACAGCTTGCCAGGGAGTAGAATATGGATTTGTTTGCTTTTAATATAATAAAGCCCTCTATGAGAATCGCATTGCTCTGTGCTCGAGGCATTCCCTTTGCTGACGGCGGCAGCGTGTTTCAGTCCTAGAAGCAGTATGTACCCGCAGCGCGTGGGCATGTGCTCGGCGCTGTGCATTCATGTGTCGCTATGAGACAATCCCCGACAGCAGGAAGACGTAGCTTTACTGATCCTTAAACAAATGGTGCAGATTGGCCTCTAATAATGTAATCAGAAATTCTACGGATTATTTTTATGGATTAAGACCGAAGTGCATAAAACCTTCTTTAATCGTTGTATCATTTTGGACATTTCATATTTATTAGAATATTATGTGAAAAGGATTACTTGCTACCATGCCACTCAAACTGTATTTTTTAAACATTAATCTAAAACATAACGTATCTTTCTGAAGATTAAGCGCTTACAAGAGGCGCGAGATGTTTAAAAGCCAACGTTTGGGGCAAAAAAGAGGGAAAACTGGGATGTGCTTGAAAATGGGTAGAATGTGATAAAATACGGGTGGAGCATTCCCTGGCATTTAGTGGGAGGGGCTGGGCTACCATGAAGCCCCTCCCCCTTTTATGTCCCATTGTACCCATAAAAATGGAGTTGACGCCTAGATTATGAAGTATTTAGAGCAGGTATCCATCTGGCTGAGGGTAATGGGAGAGGGGGTCATGTCATCTGCAACTCCTAGAGCCGCACATGTGGCTTGTATCTTCGCACTGTACTTATATATATTATATGGCACAATATATTATATTTATTATATGGCACAATATATTATATTTATTATATGGCACAATATATTATATTTATTATATGGCACAATATAATATATTTATTATATGGCACAAGGAGACACAGGGAGGCACAGACTGCTTAAAGCAAAGACAGCGTGATGCTTTACACACCAAAAAAACACCAACGTTTTAAGCGTAACACTTACTCATCCAGTTCCGGACGTTTAAAAAGCTCTGTTGGCTGGTAAGATCAAACATTAATAAGAAGCCCATTGCATCTCTAAAAAATGCTGTTGTGAGACTTCGAAACCTAGAGGAAATACCAAAAAATGTTAATTATGTTAGTAAAATTTAAGATATCATGGCAGGAAGAACACTGCAATTATTATTTATTCATTTATATGGCGCCTTCGTATTCCGCAGCATTGTTCTATGGGTAAACAGGACATAATGAGTAGTGTGTCATATAATGAGACAGACTTAAAGAAAAAAAAGGCTAGGAACTCAGAAGAGCTTACAATCTAGAAGTAGGTGACCAACAGAAAAGAAAAAAAATAAATAAAGAGACTATTTTATAATAAATATATTATTTTCTAGAATGTTTAACTCCTCTGGGTAATTATTGAACAAGCAAACCTGACTACATATTCAATTCATTAATTCATTTATTACTGAAAAGAGCTAAAACTGGTAACTTTGTTACCAAGGCAATTACCAATGGTGGCCACTAGAGGGAGCAATACAATTCAAACTGGGTTTAGCCGTTACTAACCATTGGCCATTATTTCCACAAAAAAAAAGCTAATTCTACTACGTCGCTAACCGCCTCCTATCAAGTATTTCCCTGTTGCTCTGCGGGTCATTTGAGACACGCTGGTTAATTGAAATAATAATACATAAAAAGTTTGTTAGGAAACAAATACTTTTCTCCAGTGTTTGAGCCTGGAGCATCTTTGTCCTCAGATGTTTACTTTGTGAGAAGCTGAACGTATAGACAAGAAGGCAGAAAATGAGTTACCGTTCCTGGCCGGCTGTGTCCCAAAGTTGCAAATGTACTTTGAAGGTCTTCCCTTGTGTGCCCCCGGACCCAGCGCTGCCATACACCTGAAGGAGAACAATGGGGATATCAGTGCATATTATAAAGTCAAAAGACAGTAACAGATACTCGCTGACATCATAAACTCATGCTAACGCCATACACTAATACACACACACTCTAACACTGACACCACTCACACCATTTCCGCAACACTCTTCAGTTTTAGAGGATACTCTAAATGTAACGCTGGACTATTGGCTATAGAAGTCTTGGTTCGTTGAAATACTAACATTATTTATGGGTGAAGTAGAGAGTTGCCTCTGCTTATGTAGGGCTAGAACAAAAATTAATATTGCCAGGCTCTTGCTACATAGTTTCAACAATTACCAAAACACGGAATGGGTGTAGTCTGTAAGGATTACGTCTCTTTTTGGGTTCTTTTAGTGCCTAATAGTTTTTGATGGCTCAACTAGTTAAAGGAACAGAGAATGGGATTGGGGATACAGATCTGTATGGATATAACAGCAAATATCACAAAAAATACTCCTTAAATAAAGTATTAAGGTTCATCCAAACAACATATACTGCATTTCACATTAAAGCTCTGGAAAGAGTGCAGTCTGCGAGGCGCTGAAATCCTTAACTGTTTCAAATTGCATTTAGATCTCATTATATCCGAAATAGTGAATAATGAAACCCGGTTAGGCTGTCTGACTTGGAAATGATAAAAGAACAGAATTTGTTTACCGAGCAATCGAAGACTCCTAAATTACATCACAAACTCTTTGCCGCAAACGAAAGTTTGTGCGTTCTCCAAAATTCCTGCAGGCGCCTTCTAATTTATTTAAAAGGCAGCATTGGAAGCTGATAAACACTCATCCTATGGGTCTGCTGTCGGAATCCGCGCCTTCCAAATGTCTGACTTCTTAATATTATAAAACATTTGCTTCGCTCCTCCATTCCTGGTTATGAGATGTTAAGTAAGATGCTACAGAAAATAAAGGGATTGAAGCTTTGAGTCTTTCCCCATTTTAGTTTGGGAAGATAAATAAGTGTTAGAATGCTTGCATATTACATTATTGCTTAGAAACCGATTCTATTTTTGACATCGGGTGACACACCAGACATAAGTCGTTCCTAGATAAATGACTGCGTCAAGCCATGGTTTGAGTGGCAGGTTAAACCTTCTGGATGCTTCTACTTCTTGGATTGAGAGCTGGAGATGATTCTTGCCAATTCTTAAGCAAAGATTTGTGAGGAAGGCGTTACAGAGTCGCTTAATACCGCTGGTGTTTAACCCCTTAAGGACAATGGGTTGTCCTTAAATCCATTGAAACCAACGCATTGTGAGCGGGCTGTCATTAAGGGGTTAATAAAGTGATTTATATTTCAGCGCACATTCCCTTGTTACGCGAAGGATCATACTCACCACTCTTTTTTCCCTAAAATCTATGCCGACTGTTGTGATGAATTTAGGGTTGAACTTGTTGTCGGTGTATCTATAAAGAAAGGTGGTCTTTCCTACGCCAGAATCTCCGAGGGCCAGGAGCTTAATCAGATAGTCATAGTCCCCATCAGTCATAGTGCTGATCGTGGTGAACCTGTGGAGGAGCACATGGGGGGGGGGAATCGATTAGTTAATTACCCTCAGGGCTGGCAAACAAAGGCGTTATTGGTCGGCACTACGACCCATACTGTAAAGCCGATCGCTGCATTACATTTCTAATCAACAGGAAATCTAAAAACAAAGACGGTAATTTCACAATTACTAATAATTGAAAGCAAAAGCAGTTTTCATTCGACAAAGCTAACAAAAAAATAAATAAATCATAAAATCTAAAATTAAAAATACTTTAATTAATGACAGGGAGCCAATTACTCAGTTGATATTCTCCTGGCTGCCAACAGTCCTTAATTTACTAGGATGATCTGGGCGCCGTGGGGTTTTTTTTTTCATGCGACATCACAACGCCACTAAAACAACCCACGTGGTACATGAAACGCACTAAAGCATTAAACGTGAAAAGTTATATATCTGGAATACATATTTACTGGAAATATATAATTTTATGTATATAATAAATCGATATTTAGTATCACTCTTACACATAGACATGCACACATATACTATAACGTCGCAGCAAATGTATATCATAGGGCGATCGCACCAATTTTAACTATTCCACTGAATAGAGCAAAAACACGCGGATATCACGACTCCGGAACTCTGAACTTCCTTCATCGCGTGGGACTCGCTTCACGCGCCGAGCACTTACTCCGGGGACATCTAAAGTCAAGTACCCATAATGTAAGGCGATACTTGTTTTTTTATTACATTTTTTATTAATATTTGGCTCCCCTCTGCTATTTGCACATCTCTCCTGCCGACATCTGAACATCTGCTTGACACGCTCCGAACCTCAAGGTTTTCCTGGAAATACATATACCGAGCGCCGATATCTTTAAGCCTGGATCACAGGGTTCATTAAAACGTGATATAAATAAATATTGTGTGTTCTTACAGATAAGAGAATTTATTTGTGCGCACCCACGCTCCTTATAGCTTTATTTCTAATGGTGTATTTGAAGGGTAAACCACTTTATATAACAAGAGCGCCTATATTCACAACATTTACACAATTTTAACAAGACCCCTATATATTTTTGTATATTATCCCAATACTGTAGGGTGGCCCTGAGTTCATAAAGCAACTTTTGAAATGTGTGTGTGTGAGATTATGTATACATTTGCACACTGGAGAAAGTATTAGTTATAACGGGTCCTTATTGCAGTCCGAAATATGCGATTATTGAATTATGTTACTACACAGCCATGCAGAATGAAAAATAATCTCTCTTCATGTTAGTTTTAAGTTAGCTCCCAGGAACCTTATAACTTATACAGATCGCAGGCGTGACGCGTTCACAGATCGTGTTAAAAGAAACGAACGGGAAGTGACGCCATAAATCAGGAGGCTCCATGTCGGACAAAATGCCATTAAAGGAGTAGAATTAACTATTATTCAAATATATCCTGCAGCAAAGCAAATGTTTACTAGGAGATATGACTGCAAGTTCTTTGGTTTTATTCTGCTCTTACATCGCATTTCCCTATTCCGAACAAGCCGGGATTATATTAATAAAGCCAAATAAAGAAAGCAGGGTTTTCTCTCAGGTGCCCAGACTCGCGCTGCATATTCAATATTGAACATGCATTGACCTTTACGGAGGAAAAGTTATATTTATCTCACATGAGGCAATCCCCTTTTTTTTCCTTTCTTTTATTTATTTTTTTTTATTATCTTACTGGCCCTTGCACCAGCTGCTTGACATTGAGCCACATATATACATACATTATATATATATATATGCATGAAAATTACCTTAATATTGAACTATGCATTATGCAGGGCCAGCTCAGCCCTTCCTGATCGGGTTGGCCCCTTGAAAACTCTCCTTACTCCCACTTGAATAAAATGGGTTACTTTTACCTTTCAGCCTTTGGAAGTTCTTGAAAAATAAAATGTTTTAATAAATTAGAAGTTCCTGATTAAAACTTGATTTAGGGCAACACGGGCTTTAATACAACACAACGGGGCAAAAGTAAATGCTGGCAATGAATGTATTCAAGATGAATGGTGTTACTATTGAGGTAATAACGGTGGACTGGTCCTGTTTTTGTAATTGGAGAATTTGATCTGCTACTGGCAAGTTACCATGGTAACGAATTCTGCACAAACCTTTTTTTTTTAATAAAAATGAAAGTAGTTCAAAATGAAACATGCTTATGTTTATTATTTTCACTTTACACAAACAACTATGGTTGTCAAGGTAAAGAGAATTCTAGCTGTAATACCACTCCAAGCCAGCCGGGGGCCCTGTAGAGCTCACAAACCCATTATGACTGGCCCAGCTCTATTTTCATGCATATTAGAATCCTTCTTCCTGATTAATCCACGATTAGTGCCACATTCTTTTGATCTTACAATTCTGATTAAACTCCGCCCCCAACTGCCTCTACTGAAAGCATGGAGCATACAACAGTATGCTTCTCGCACACGCTCCTTTGAATTCACATTCTACTCAATCGCTGAGCTTCCATGGATATTAATGGGAGTACGAGTAGCCAATCATATGTATGCTATGTGAACACATTGTTTTCTTGCATCAATGTGATTGGCGGCTGCTCAGTGACTTCAATGCAAGCTTTAATGAGCTTGTCCGAGATGTAACTACTACGTTACTAAGAGGTCTACAATGGGCGGTCCCTAACCCATTGAAAACAATGCATTTTGAGCCTGTACATATACGGGCTTTGCCATCAAGGGGTTAATAACAGTAACATACCTTTTTTACATAGTAAATATTATAGGCCTCTCTTCGCTACATACATAGTTACCAGTGCTGGTTTTATGAGATTTTAATGGCCTTAAGCACCATTCTTCCTTTTTTGATGGTATGTGGGTGTGTAGGAAGAAATGACCTAAGAAATGCAGAAAACTATAACAAAGTACAGGAGCTACGTCCACAAGCATTCGAGTCAGCAGAGCAAGTAAATCTGGTCTAAGAACTCGAATAACCTGATCGAGAACAATAGGAAGTGTCCGATGACACGAGTAAGAGTGAATTCTGACTTAAGAAAGCGGTAACAAGAACTGCTCTCATCTATTACAGTAAATCGTTTATCAGATGATATATATATATATATATATATATATATATATATATATATATATATATATATATATCTGTCTATATGCCTCAGGTTCTGTTCCCCCTGCAAAACAAATCAACTTACCTCCATGAGGTTTTACCCCGCTGTCAGGGTAACGGGCAGATTTCTACAGCCCTCTATATTCTAGTAATATGGTAATTTAAATTGGAAAAAGAAACACATGCATCAAGTTAAGCCTCGCTGATGATCCAGAAGAAAGCCAAAACTCTATAATATTAAGGCGGGTTCTAACTGTGCCTCAAAACAGAGAAAAGTCCTTGTTGACCCAAAACTGGCCTCTGATATCTCACCGGATCAACAATCTTTACTGCTCTTACTGTAACGAACCCTCATCGCTGCTTTAGGTGAATTTTCCTTCTTAAAGTCTGAATGGATGACCTGTTCTATGATACAGTCCTATAATTAAACAGCTTAACAGAGAGTGGTTTGTACTCTGATTTGGTTATTTGAGTATCTCAACTGGTCCTTTTTTGCCCCTGGCATCACAATTGAAATCCCTGCTTGAATACAGGTTACTATTCAAAATACTGTTTCCCCTTGACAAGTCATGGTTGTCACTGTTCAATCACCTCAACATGATCGTTTGTGAAGGGCTAGGTGGAAGCTTCTGTGGTCAGATATCCAGCCAGCTAGGAAATCTCCAATTACCTTCACAGGATGGCAAACCCTACTCTTTTTAGTTCTGGAATAGGAACAGGGTGGGTGAAAACATTTGCCAGGATTCTAAAGATCGTGCAAAAAAAAAAAAATCCCTCCCGAATTTTGGGAGATACAAGCGTTTTCAGAAAGTGAATAGAGTTAGTAAATTTATATCTGAAACTTGCACGCTATCTCGGCAGGAGTTGGTATATCCGCACTTCACTATATACCGCTCTATACCAACATCCCATATACCGGTATATCCCCAAAATGAGTAGAAATGACACTGGAGTGTGATGGCAACCTCTACACTAAGCCAGGAAAGGCTGAGGATGCATAGGTATCCAATTCAGGGGGTACAACAGCACTTTAAAAGTTAAATACGATACAAATGGGTAATATGTCTACTATTGCAATAAAGGTGGGGGGTGAAAAACGAATCAAATGAATACTATTAATCAGCTATTATATAAAACTTCATGCAATAGAAATAAAAATGAAGACGATTCACTTTCTCATCTTCCCTTTTCAACACGGTGTGTGTCCGAGAGGTTTGCAGAGAATTATACACACATTTCTTGCGCATGCTTATTCATCGCATTAAGGGAACAACTTAGTTTGCTGATGAATAAAAAGCCAACGTATAGCCAGAGGCACTCTATGCTCAGGGGTCATTTCGGGATTCCTTGGAATTATCCCGTTTTGCCCCAACTCTGACCTAATTCCAGACATTCCAAATTAAAGTGTGCAGTCGTGTCCGGGATGAGCCATGATCCCTAGGCGTGGAAGTTAATTAGGGATCCTTATCTTTGCATATTTTTTCTGCAGCGACTATTATACCGTCTATGGCCAACGAAGCCCCCAAATTGACCTTGGGGTTCACTAAAGCTGGGGTTTACAGAAGGGTTCCTATTTTAACTATTTCATGATTTTACTATACATTATAAAGGGCCGGCCATGGCTGAGACTACCTATTATAATCTCCACTTCAACAGCGTTTCAAAACACTCAGTTATTTAAATATGCAGCACACAGGGCCAGCTCTGCCTTTCTTGCAGGAGAAGTTACTTACCATTGGCCCTTTATAATACATAACGAACTGAGCAAGTTAAGTTCACAATTCACTTATTGCATATAGATGATTACTTTGGTACTTAAATGGTTAATGCTAACTCATGGTAGCTGAAAACGTAGAGAGAAAAGGGAAGAATTAGCAAAAAAATAAATAAACACGTGCCCTACGGTCTTATGCAGACAGACTGGGAATATACTAAATGGGGCCTTATAGAAAGGATCATGTGATTTCTATTCCAGGCAGATACTCTAACTACGTATTATTGGTCACCCCCTTAATAAATAGCTTGGGGCCGTAGCACACAGGCATCAATGAGGGCTTTATTTTGGTTATATGGAGACAAATAAATACCATGAGAGGAAGGTCTTGGGCATCAGCTATAAGCAAAAACACAGCGGGTCACCCATGGGTTATACAGATGCAGCTTGCATGGAGCATATTTTGGAACCTAGAGACAGAAGCATCCATCACTGACCTGGCGGAACAAGGTTAGACTTAAATCAGCTCCAGTCCTCCAAGGCTACAGACAGGTCAGGAATTGGTATAATTAATATTTCATTATTTCATACCTGAGTTTGTCCTGCGGCCCTCGGGGACAAGAGTTTTGCAGCGCTGCTTAAGATAAATGAGGAATGGATTGAGCAGCACCAGGAGCGCTTGTCTTGTCAAGAGAAAACTCATCGGCATTAAGGATACGTAATTTCTTTCACCAGAAACACAGTTATCGCTTCTAATTGTTGGAACACATGTTTGATTACGAGGTGGTGCGGCCTAATGGCCGTTTGATTGAAATAAGAATACAGATTGATTCAATGGGAAAAGGATCTCTAGATGAGATTTCTCCATCCATTTATTAACCCGTCTTTAACATCAGAACAGATCAAATGCGTTAGTTAGAAAGTGCAGGGCTTTCTCACCCTTTTGCTTTCGGTGCTGGGTGTAGGAACCTCATTAGATGCCTCCTTCCTCTCTAGGACCTTTAATAACGAGGGTCATAGAAACAAATATATTGTGTGGTTCCCTATACAGCGACTTAAGTTCATCGCAGCCCGGCTCGGAAGTCAGTAACTCTACAAAAGCTCACATGGGACTCTCCCGTTCTATCAGACAATCCACACTCGTAATTGTGGTTAGTCGAGGGTTGTTTCCTTGGCAAGACAAAACGAGACATTCCAATCGGTCTTTTAATCTACGTAACAAATAGACTGAAACCAACTTTGTATCAGTAGAAAAGAATCCTCGCAAGCATCCAAAGTTTCACCAGCATATATCTGTTTGTCTAAAGTTAACTATCTGCTTTGTCTGCAGTCCTGATAAAATCGCTCGTGCAAAGTATCTGGCAGGATCAATCTGAAAGCAAAGCACTTTCATGGCAAATGTTTAGGAATAAAAAGAATACATCAGATGAAAAATAGATTTATTTAACGCCATGGCCATTGACAGGACGAGGTTCCAGTAGCACATGGGGTGAGTTATTAGTCTGGAAAGTAGTAAGGGATTCCGCGAGGCTGCTCTGCCAATATATGGGCTGAGATACGGAGATAATGTCACTGAGAAGGGATGTAAAAACAGATCACTGATACCAAAGAATTACCCATCTAAGGGCAATAACATCTCCAGGCTACTGTGTCATGGTTCTGACAAGTGTCACTCCTTGGGACCTACATTTTGAACCTCCTCTGGTGTCCTCCTTTCTTCCCCCGATGCCCCTCTTCACTAGGAGCTCAGAAGGCTTGTTGGGTATAAGGGCATCACAGGGTTCTGCAGCCATAAAACCCCCAGTAATGTCTATAGAAATTACTTTTTAGAAATGTCACCAAGTGTTCATGGTTATATGAGCTCCCTTATTTGCCTGCACCTACCTACAGGTTCCATGTCTCAGATCCCATCAGGACAGGGACTGCTAAGGCTCATGTAGGTCAATCTTGAATGGCACCTAGCAATACTCCCCAGCATTTGAGGCGTCGTTGTTTGGAGTGTGACAAAAATAAAAAAAAAAGGGAGGGACAGAATGTAGGTTCAAAACGGGAAAATTAGAACAGGGAATGGGCACAAGATGGCCACCAACCCAACTTACTCCAAGTGCCACCTTGTAGTGCTAATGTAGGAGCTGCAATGGAGATCAGCGCTACGACAGCAAAGACCTCCGTTGGTCTTACAACTCCCTGGGTCGGTCAGGGAAGATCAAAGCGTCTGGCCAACCGCCTATGTGTGACACTCAGGAGCTATGCCTAGCCAACTATTCTGTATGCTTATTGTTGGCCAACAGTGTCTAATACCCAAAGATTTCTGTAGAAAAGGGAAAAGTGTTTTAGAGTCAGAAAAATGTATTTATGCATGAGATTTAAGTTTACGTTACTGTATAGTTCACATTTTCATTTACAAGCGGTGAACGTCTCTGCAGCAGAAGGGTGTGGAGGCAGAAGCCATGCCAAGCCGCCTAAGGCTTTACTGACTCAGGTGTATTTCATCCCGAAACGTGTAGGAAAATGTCGAGAGCCAACAATGTCTCAGTCTTGATGAACTGCAATTGAAATGTGAACAATGGCAGGATTTCTGAACAATGCCTTGGTAAAATTTATATCGCGCCGATTCATTTTTTATGATGAGGGTGAACTTTTAGGACCTTGTCTTTGATGAATGTTGATGGATCATACCACTAATTAAAAGGTGGTATAAAGACGAACATCTAACTCCCGCAATCTGTTGGATGATCTCTTTTGGTAATGAAATTAAAATATTTGTTTTTTTTTTTTTAGATCCCCCTCCCTGGTTTTTTGCCTGTTATGCCGAGTATTCCTACGTGAAACGCTCTGCAGAGCTGGTACAGAACTCCACTCTCCGTGATTTGGACAATAGGCCTGTTTAGGAGCCTGGGTTCTCCGTTGGTTCAGTGCAGGACCGTGGTGCCAGGGAAGAATGCACTGGGATTGGGTTAACACGTGCATGCGCAGAAACCCAGCGGTGCAGAGAAGCTCTCAGCAGGGAAGTGACCGCAAATATGTACCACAAATCGCTCTCCGGGTCACGAGCATGCGCAATAGTTTGTGGAAGTGTCTGCCAGATAGAAGCAGCCTCAGGAAAAGTAAATAAGTGGCATTTCTAACCAGTCATGTCTCTGTAAGATGAGTAATTACCGTGTTTATGTATACAGCCACAAGAAACCTAGAAAAATAGAGTTTTTCCAGCACATGAGACGTGGGGCGGGTCGGCCAGCGGGAGGTTTTTTTAAGTTTTTTTTTAACAATTTTGGACTGGCATGGAGTCAGGAACGCAGCAGAGTCATATAACAGACGTTTACGCGACCCCAAGGTGAAAGCAAAGCTCCGAGTAGCCAAAGAGAAAGATGCCAGTTAGGTAAAGGGTTTGCAAGAGGGAGAGAAAGAGCGAGTGAGTAGGTAAGGGAGGGATGATTGTATGTTAGAATGAGAATGTATGTGTAAGTGTATTTGAGCATGAATGTGTACGTGTGCTAGCATGAATGTGTACGTGTGCTAGCATGAATGTGTACGTGTAAGTGGTGTAAAAGGAGTGTCTGTTAGCATGAGTGTGGAAGTGTGTGTTAGTGAGCATAAGCAAGTGTTATTTAGTGTTAGTATGTGTATGCGTGTTAAGGGGAGCAAGAGGCAGAAGGGGCAATGTGGCTTTACTTGGCCACAGAGCCAAAAGGTGCCCTCCCCTGGATAAGACCCACTTGGCCCATGTAGTCTGCCTGATTTTACTGCTGTGAAGACTTAAAAATTAATCAGTCGTGGGTCTCGTCTTAGATTCAGGAGCAATTTGCCTACCCCATGCATGTTTAAATTCCCTCACCTTCTACCACATCTTCTGGGAAGCCGTTTCCCTTATCTACAAATACCGAAATCTGAACAAAATACATAAATGTGTTTCCGCTAAAAATAAACCAGAACACAATCATAGAGAAAGGAAATATTTAAGAATAAATGACCTTTCCAGACTTGCTGGCAAAAATGAAAAATATTCAAAGCCTGAAAGTGTTTATCACACAATAGCCCGCTGATCGCACTCCTAGTCACAGCTACACGTAAAAGAGCTTTCCATTTTAACTGAATAATCCATATAACGAAACAAGGGTTATTGAAAGAGAACAAACATTTGGAAACACAAGTGGGAGGTTTAATCACACAATATAGTACTTTTCCAAAAAGCTGAACGTGGTTAATTAAAGCAAGGCTGCATTATTACGTCACCCATGAGAAGCCCCCGCGCCAGTAAAGCAGCACAGGTGAGACAGAAGCATAGGATTTGAGTACAGATAACACCCATTTGGCCCATTCAGTCTGTTCTTTTTCTGCTGAAGACACAAAAAACTTTAGTCAGTCCTTAATCTCATTTTAGATTCAGGAGCCATATGCCTATTCCATGCATGTTTAAAATCCATCCCTGTATGAACCTCTACCACTTCTGCAGGGAGGCTGTTCCGCCTATCCACAGCCCTCTCGGTAAAGTAAAACGTTCTTTCCATTCCATCTAAGCCTCTGACCCTCCAAGTTTTAGATTATGGTGTCTTGCTCTAACATTTCTTCTCTTTGTAATACACTTTCCTTCTGTACTTTGTTAAATATTTCTATCACATCTCCCCTCTCCATGTTCTTTTCTCCAAACTACAGGCAAACTTTGTATAGAATAAATCATAACATGGCTGAAACGCAGCGTGCTCGATGTTACTGATAAAACGCAGAAAAAAAAATCAACAGCAAACACCGTGATAAATAACATAGCTCTCAAGATAGCCCTCTTTTCTAGTTCTTAATGTTTGCTGGGTATGAAGGTATCGCAGGGTTCTACTGCCCTAAAACCCCAATAACGTGTATAGAAACAGCAAATTGGTTATATATTTATATATTTATATATATATATATATATATATAAAAATAAAAAAAACCACTTCTTCACAATGCCGTACAGCATTAACTAAGATGCTATCCGTAGGTCTCAAAGTTACATAGAAAGTCTTGGCAAAGCTCCGCCCCTGGACACACCTCTAGCCACACCCTCTGAAACAAGAGTCCCTTTTGGCATTTTCCTGATATCTCCACCTTTTTAAATATATTCTTTGTAGGCGGCTGGGCTGCACTAGGGATGACGAAGCGGACTCCAAATGACATACATGTGGCTACAGGTAACTGTAATAACTGGCAACTGTCAGGGCTTTACCCCAAGTCTCAGGCATTTTGCCCCAACCCCAGGGTTTCAGAGTGAAGGGGCAGAGTCTCAGGGTCACAACCTCTAGAGCCGATAACCGCCGTGATCTTATATACAATACTTCCAATTGGTGCTTTTGCTACCAGTATGGTACAGCCGATATCCCTGCTTGAATGTAGGTAGATCAATTAAGTGTTTCTTTAAATAATAAAGTTTTCAACGAAGGCAGATATTTGAGCCAATTGGCAAGTCACTGCAGAGAATGTTCACATTAGGCTATCCAAGGGTTAATGATTAAAGGGTCTCAGAGTCATTTAGAAAGTTCCCAGGTATGGCGGCCGCACCTGGACGGCTGGAGCGGCAGTATTAGTAAGCATACGGCATTTGCCCCCCGTGTCAGATGGCCGGTCCCGAGGCACAAGGTCCAACATCACGCCTGGTCCCAGAGCTCCGTGAGAACGCGACTTTTCTAGATGTACAGAAGTCAATAACTTATTGTTTGAATATGGAAGCGGAATGCATTTTTTGGCACCGGTAACGCCGCATGAATAATGTGGGTGGATTCAGATTCCAAATACATTAAGTTTATGTTGTTTGAGGACTTAAGATCTGGACTCCAATACCTGAACATCAGTTGTGTGGAGAGTTCCATTAATTATTGGCACAGAGCGGAGCACTTAATATGTTTACGGTAGATTATTAAGACATGAATTATCTGGATAGCAAGAGCTACGACGAAGCATTCCTTAAAGCTGCACAAAAACTAAATGAACGCAAGGAAAAACTAAAAACACGCTCATTATACATACATTAACCCGTTCAGTACTGGGGTGCGATACACCTAAACAACCAAAGCAATTTTTTTTTATTAATTATTATTGTGATTATTTTGGTATTTTGCCATGTTCCTTAAAAAATAATTTTTATCTTTCATCTTGGCTTTATTGACATACAATTGCCTACCTCAACTTTAAAAAAGACTAAAAAGCAACATTTTTTACTTAAATGGGTGTGGTTAGAAGTTGGACTAGGGGCGGGGCTTACCAAGGCTTTTTAACGTGACCGTGAACCATCCATAGCTATATACAGTATGTAACAGGGTACGGAATTTAGAATGATGTATATCGTTTACACTACTAATTTATATAAATCGTTTCTGCACATTATTGCGCTGTTTATGGCCGTGGAACCCCGTGATACCCTCATACCCAGCAAACATTCTGAGCTCCTAGAAAAGAGAGGGGCATCAGGGAGGGAAAAGAAAGACAGAAGGACTTGGGGCCCAAAATATAGATGAGGGACACTTGAGAGGTATGAATTTATTTGGGAAATAAAGTGTAAATAGGGCGGGCTTCGGCTGCAACGTCAATAATGGACTCACAATGCCGAACAAACGTAAAACTTTATGTCAGCCGGATTGGGCATTCATTCGCAATTCATATTTCTAGCAGACAGATGTCCACAGAAAATATCTGTCGGTGTTTAGAGTCCCACCATCCAATGAAAAGTCTTTCCATTCCACCATTTTCATGCACGATGTAGGTAAAAACAGTCAAACATGAAGTTATATCGACCAGGCTTGGTACCACTGACAGGGCCCATTCATTCGTTTCCTTTATAGTTCTAGGGTAAAGGGGCATCCCATTTTTTTAGTCAATGTTACATCTTTTCTGTGTTGGCCCAAACTGCAACTGAAGACGCCATTTTGTTTTGGGCTAACATGCCTGCAATGTTGAGAAGTACAGGCAGATACTTATCCACCGAGGGAGGCATCTGATCGGCCCCAAACATACAGCCAAATGGCATTAAGAACTATATTCAGCGTGAAGAAAGATAAGGAGTCCTGAAAGTGATCTCAACATCATCGACTCTATCCGGGATATCAGGAGGAGAGAAGCAACTGAGGCGCCTCAATTCTCAGAAGAACCGCCGTTAGTTCGCCAAGATGTTTGGAACAAACTACCTGACAAGTTCCTTACATTTTTCTTCTGTTTTTTTGTTAAATGATAAAAGTAAACTATTAATATGCATATTTTTTAAATCATTCTTACTTTGCAAAGTACTCTATATATGATGGATCTGCAGCATGGAAGCCTATTCCTTAAGACCTCCGATATATACACACACAGGAGAGATAAAATATGATACTGTCTGTTTTTCATGCTCCGTTGGTTAGAATGATTTTGTCTGTCCGCTCTACTTTTATAACTAAATATAACATGAAAACCATTACCTAAATGCCTTTAAAATATCCATCCTGTGCCCAGAATTCCTTACGACCAATTAATATTTTTCCTGAGAAGGCTTTATTTTAGCCTACTGGCATGTGACCCAACGAGACGGCCGAACAAAGAATAAAATGCAGATGTTTCAGCAAAAATAATTTACAATATCCAAAGTACAAAAAACAAATAAAGTGAAAGCGAGTGAGCAAAATATTCGTGACAGCGTACACTCACACACCACCCAAGTGTACAAGAAAAAAATATTTGTGACACTGTACACTCACACACCACCCAAGTGTACAAGAAAAAAATATTTGTGACACTGTACACTCACACACCACCCAAGTGTACAAGAAAAAAATATTCGTGACACTGTACACTCACACACCACCCAAGTGTACAAGAAAAAAATATTCGTGACACTGTACACTCACACACCACCCAAGTGTACAAAAGTGAAATATCTACTTATATGGAATTAGTTGTCTTTTTAAATGAAAACATCCAAAAGACAAAAAAATTAAAAGACACCAGGTGGCCAGGAGATAACAAACGTCATCAACTTGCATAGATGTTTATGGCTTCAACCTAAAAACTACAACAACAGTAAATGCAACAAGTACATACTGGTTTTACAACATTCTCCAGTCAGTAGGTCTGCGTGGGCCATCTTTGGAATTTGATGAGAAAGGTATCCCTAAAAATTCACAATAAACTGGACTGTCGAGTTAGGCCAGGTATCTAATCAGACAAAGACGTGGACAGTACAGGAACCTCTGACTTACGGAATGCCCAAAAGTCTGAGTTTTAACATGGAAACGCACTTTCCTTAAACATTTACATTGTGATAGATCCGAGGGGGAGGTAGCCGTACACCCCCCTACATTTACCTTACGATCCTGGGGCAGGCCCCTATTAATAATAGAATGGTGTATTTTATCCAAAGGTCAACCACCCCCTCTCAAAACAATTATAATATACATATTACGTAATACACATAAATATTTAGATTACATAGTTTGCATTCATTTGGAGAATTAAAGCAGTGTCAGGAAATGGCTCCTGACAGACCCCGCACATTTTGATGACATCACATTTTGTATCTACGACAGCAGAACGCTATTGCGTTGATCGCCGGCCGTCATAGGAGAAAATCATTTGGATTGACCCTTCATAATTTATAAAGTGAGAAAATGTTTTATCTTGCAATAGCGCCGTTTAGCGGACCAGTACTTCTGGGCTCGGACTGGCCATCTGATACACCAGGCATTTGGCTAACAGAGCCACACACTGACCTGATGTCCCGATCCAGCGTGGGCTGGATATACCCAGCCGCAGGCAATGCAAGCATTAAAATGTAGCGTATGCCCGGGCGCCTCGCCATCGTCAGTCTGTCCCTGAATACTTCTGTCTCACACTTGGTCATGGGTGACATGGGATCGGCGACTGAGGTCTGTGCTTTTGGTAACAGAACCACAAGAAGGAATGCGCTTAGATGCACCAGCCCTGCGGTGCATCTAAGCCCTTTATTCGTATCCGGTATTCTAACTAATAGCAAAATGCAAACGTTAAAGCACATTTTCTCTCGAGACGTGTGCCGGCAATGCTCTACGAGAACCGTGCGGAGCGGAGAGAAGCTCGTGCCTCACTCAGTCTGCTGATAAATCACATGCCGTCTGCACAATGTCTTTAAGGGCTCATCGTGCCCATATGTATATCTGTCATAACACCAACTGGATGGCAAAAGGAAAGAAAAACCAACGTTCAGAACAAAAAATAAATCTGAATCAAGTCACCAACATAAAAGACTGTAAGCTCCCAAGATCAGGTCCCTCCTCTCCTCCATCAGTATTTCATTTCCTTTAGTTATTGTTCTATGGAATATACTGTATATAAATCTTGTGAGTAGTAACTTTATGTAGTATTACTTATAATCCTCTCCCATGAGCCTCTGGTATTTGTGAATCTAGAGCTCCCAATCTGGAAGCCTCTTAGAGGTGGAAGTACAGCTCTGATTACATCATACATGAAATAGTGTGCAACATAATAATACCGATGACATCAAACGTCATTACGCAAGCCAAGTGATGTCGCAAAAACAAACTATCCCTCTATCCTTTGACTTCACATACAGCGTGTCAGACGTCAGCTCGGGCTACAACCAACCCATTAGTGTCCGAAAGACTGCGGTCATCTCTAGCGAAAATGGTTACACTGCAAGTAAATCAAGCGGGAAAAACGGGAACCAAGGGACAGCTACGCTAAACTTTCTGTGAGTAACACATTGCTAGGCAACCTGACTATAAAAATATAACATCATGGGGAGAAAAAACAACTAGGGAGTTCCCCTTTAACCTTAATGGCCTTTAATAATTCACAGCTGAATAAAAATAGAATTTAACTCCTCTAACTATGCATTATGAGGGAGAAACGCTAGTGGGGACTCCTCCGAATCCATAGCTAGGTCAGGGAGACAAAATGTTTCATTTTACCCCAATTAACCCCTTTGAAAAGCTGCCTTTCCATAAAAAATAAGCGTAACGCGCAACGTAGATATTGTAACTCATTTACTTACCTTTACATCTGGGATAATGGGCAGACTAGGCGGGGAGAACGGCTCTTATCTGCCATCACATTCTAGGTTTCTAAATATTACGTTTGGTATTATGACAGACAGCTGCTTTTTAGATCTATAACCCGAATCATAGTTTGAAAAAGGCCAGGATAATAGTTTAATATGTAATATAATACGTAACAGAGAAATAAAGAAAACAAAAACATTAAAACTTATACCATTCAAAAGTTTGGGGTCATTAGGCTGTTTTCATGGGAAACGAGGACATTTCTGGCTGTAACATAATTGCAAAAGGGTTTCAAAGTATCTATTTGGATCAGCGAACACAATGTGCCATTGGAACACAGGAGTGATGGGAGTGATAAAGGGCCATTGGAACACAGGAGTGATGGGAGTGATAAAGGGTCATTGGAACACAGGAGTGATGGGAGTGATAAAGGGTCATTGGAACACAGGAGTGATGGGAGTGATAAAGGGCCTCTGTACGCCTATGAAGAGATTCCATTAAAAATCAGCCGTTCCCAGCTAAAAATAGTCATTTCCAACATTAACCGCATCTGCGCTGGATTTCCCATCCATTTCATGTTATTTTAACAGACAAAATTTGTGCTCCTCCCAAACACAGAAATGTCTAAGTGACCCCAAACTTTTGGATGGTTGTGCACATGGAAAATAACACTTGCCCTGTTAACCCAAATCTAAGTATCCTCGTTTGGAATGCACACCGATCCCCGGCACTTTTTATAGTTACACACAAATGTAACTTAATCCCAAAGCAAAAACAAGCGTGCAATTAACCCTTTATCAGCATGATCAGACACAAGGGTCCTGCCGAGGATTGTTTACATACAACAAAGCGGTAAAAACCATGTAGAAAGGCATTGGCCATTAACCGTCACTTATATATGTTGCCACTGGACTCATGTAGTGATTAGATGTCACTTAACACATAAGTGGCCGGTCAATTTGTACACATTGTAAAAATATTATTTGAATGTGCTGGAAAAGTTAAGAGACGGGCTGTGATATTATTTTAACTGCTGAAATGATTGAATATTAGATATAAGAGAGTTAAAGGCATATTATCCGGAAAACATTTTAAACGCATGTAAAGGAAATCCAAAAGTACAAAACCGCCACCTCGCTCGGAATCACATAATAGCTGCTGACAGGTTTAACCCTCTTACAATAATAAAACATCGCGGGATTCTCTGCACCCCGTATCCATCGCAGCCCCGCGACACACAAACACACAGCTGGAAGTCAGAAACACCCGTTCGGCCCCCGGCTAGTCGCCCGTTTCTCCTGCTGTAAAGACCTTAATCAGTCGTTGGTCTTGTCTTAGATTCAGGAGCCATATGTCCCATGCATGTTTAAAACCCCTCACTGTATTACCTTCTACCACTTCTGCTGGGAGGCTGTTCCACTTATCTACCTCCCTCCGAACCATGCATTGGTAAAATCAGGTATGTCCGTAACAGCTGTTCAAAATATCTCTATAGACACCGCAGATGTTTTCCGTTCGCTACACAGAGGGTTATTCTACTTGCAGCCCGAGAAGTAGTTATAAGATTATTAGAGCGGCACACGTTACCCTGTATGCCGGGGAATAAGCGTGTTAGACGATCGTTACATGTACAGCATGGGTGTGGGAGCTTTACATTCCTCATACACACGGCAACTTTTTCACTGTCACGTTTTAAAGGAAACGCAATAAAGCGTCACCTGATCCCGACAGATTTAAACGAGGAAATAAATAAAATGAACTAAAATCATGGAATCTGCCCCAAAATACAAGGAACTTACTGTGTGTGCGTCCCCGGGTGCCTGAATATTCCTGCTCTCCTGTTCCGTCAACAAGTTGAATGATTGTGCTCCTCGGCACCTCCCCTAAAGCACACAATGCGAGCGTCTTCTGTCTGGAAGCTGTATGAAGAGAAGGCGTGCGTCCGGAGCCACGGTGCGGATACCAGGGACTCGCCCCGGGCCGATCCACCTGTGACTCAATCACATCACGACGAGGCACACGCTCTGCTCGAACGCCGAGCCCTCCACGGCAAACTGCTCGGGATTCACGGGAAAAGGTTATACCGCACGTAGAAAAGCAGACTTAACCGTTTAATGCGGGGGCCGTACATACAGTCAATCCCGACAGCTTTCACAGCAGCAGGAAGGAGCATCGGAACGTGTGCCAAATTCTACACGCTTCCAAAAAAAAAAAAACATCCAATGCCGTGTCAGACAGAAAACACGGATCGGGTGTAATTCTACGATATTATTCATAAAAGTAACATTTTGTACGGAAGGATTAGCATGAAATCTATGCCCAGTATTTTCATGGAGCGAGTGTATTCGGTACTGTTTAGTGTAATTGTGCATGTAGACCAGGCTATAGATGCAATGTAAGGAAGTTTTACTTTACCGAGAGGGTGGTAGGTAAATGGAGCTGCCTCCCAGCAGAAGCGGTAGAGGCTAATACAGCGAGGGAATTGAAACATGCGCGGGATAGGCATACGGCTCCTGAATCTAAGACGAGACCAACGACTGATTACAGTTGCAATATTTTTCTACAACGTACAGATTGCTTTTGGCAGCAAATTCACATAAAAAAGAACTATTTAGTATTATTTACTTTAATACGTTTATTCAGACAACTAAGACTACAGGCACCGGGTGACCCTGTCATCTTGGAGTTAACCCTTGGCGTTTGGGTATTTGATGAGTACGGACATGCGATACCTCAGGGGGGCAATGAGTGGATGGCTAGCTATCAATGGACCAGCTGAGACCCCCCCTGGCCCGGTTTGACTCCTCGCTCGCGTTGTATCTGCAAATCTTTTTCATTTTCTCTCTTTGATTCATTGTAAACTCATTAAAAAACGCGAATTACAAAAAAAAAATAAGTCTGTAATCTAAAAGTCATTTTTAACTTCGCATAATAAACTGTCAACATATTTTGTCAACGTGTTGAAATTTTAAACACTTTATAAAATATTTACTTTGGAATGGAGTCTGTCGTTCGGGAAGGAGGAAGGACTTTTTCATTAATCCCAGCATAGCGTGAAAGGCACTCGTTCTAAAATGTAGAAATATTTAAGAATTTAGAGGTAAATAAACCAATTAGGAGCAACAGACTTCTGCCAAGCATTACAGGACGGGGAATATTCCGGAATTTCTTGCATAGGCTCCGATAGGGCTGCATTGGGGATGACCAAACGGCCAAAGAACTTTAAGGGCAGAGGCCGCCAAATGATGTTTGTGTTATGGTTTTATGTCGCTGGATCAGCCCCATTGCCCACCAGGCATTTGCCCCGTGAGCTAGATGGCTAGTCCGGGCTCCAAGTGGAGCTGAGCAGAAGTTGAAAGTGTTTCACGCATTCCAGGGCAGCGTTTGGTCATGCCCACCAAAGGGTCTTCCGATTCTTCTCCCCTTTAAAGTGTAACTGGGGTTAACCCAGCCCCTAAATGTGACTAGCCCCACCCCATGGTCACAGCCACGCCCCCAGGAGATAGGGAGCTCCGGGCAGCCAGCAATGGGGCATTCCCAGGTATGGTCCCACAGGAGTAGGGGTGCCATATTGGTCATTTATTGGAAGAACACCTATACGTTCCACAGGATGAAGACCAGAACATGTATGGGCAAAGTACCAGGCCACTGGGCAAACCGGTGGGCCGGTGCCGGATTGTGCCTCCCACATACGTTTATCCTGTCATTCATTAAACACCACAACATCTTTTACGGAAGCTTTGCGCACAGAACTACATCTTGAGAAATCATGTGACCTAAACGACCCATCATGTGAACGACGGCTGAAACTCAGCCTCGGAAACATGATTTCTTCCACGGCAGTTTCCACAGAGAAGGGGGAAAGTCTTCAGAATTGACCAATACATTTGTAAAACGAATCCCCCCCAAAATCAAATGGATCTCACACAGACTTTCATATGTGTTAAAGAGCATATAATGGGTAGATGGTCCCTTTAACCCCTTAAGGACAAGGCACTGTATCAGCTTTGTCATGAAGGGGTTAAAGAGAAAAACTAGAACAATGAAAAGATATAATGAACAAATACAGAAATAAATGCAAAATACACCCAGCCTTCTGCGGTATACAAACACACGAAGAAAGGGGCGAATGAACCAAGGTGGAATAAATTCAGAAATGCTAGGCATGCCTCGCTGGTATTTAGAAGCATGTTTCTGTACTGAAAAACCCACTGAAGCCCTCAGGGAGAACAGAAAAATGGTGAAGAACGACTAAAACAAGTCCGACTGGAATTCCCAACATACAGCATGGATGGGTGCGGGGGCTTCGGCAGGCGTCCTGCTAACAGACTGGAATCTACGGGTGACAATTATACTGGAATTTATTACAATCTGTAAAGCCACGGCTATTAAAATAATATATAATATAGGTGAACCACTGAGAACTATCCAATTGTATCACATTATAAACTCTTTCATTTTGAAGCTGTATGTCTCCAAACATGGAATCTTGGCCCATTTCTCCCGACTCCTTGAATTTACCTGGTCGTTGGTCTTGAATTAGATTCAGGAGCCGTATGCCGATCCCATGCATGTTTAAATTCCCTCACTGTATTACCCTCTACCACTTCTGCAGGGAGCCTGTTCCACTTATCTCTCATCCTATTCAAAATATAATGTAATTGCTCTCTTCGGTCATTATAGGCATTAAATTGTGCTTCAGATAAACACAAACCTCTGCATCTGCCAATTTACAATATTTCTTATTTCAGTGCTGGAGGGTAATATTTTTATATTGGATTCATCCCATGTGTTTCCCTGTTATAAGTCAAGTAAAAGCGAATCCACATTTAAAGATAATGAATAATTAATAAGCTTGATAATTAATTTCATTTTTCTGCATTGCCCCCTCCCTAATGGAAAGCTGCAGATAACTCTCATAGTCTGGTTCCCAGCCAGCTTAGTCACCCGAGCACCTACATACCGGCTACAGAACCGTAACTGTGAGAATTATGTTCAATTACGTCAACCGATTGACGCAATCTATTCAGAATACACTAAATTCCGAATGAAGGTGAGTCAGCAGCCGAGGCAAAGCTTACATGAGTAGGACTACTGCTGCTCATTCGCACCCACACTCACATCCCCTGAGTTCATGTTCTAGCTGTAACATGCAACTGCATGCGGCTTAAGTCGAGTCACGTCAGTTGCATTAACCCTAAACTCCAGAGGATATTTCAAAGCATTCAATGGGAAATTCCACCACTAAGTTGTAGTTATTTTTAACAAATTGTGCCAATTTCGTATGTGCTGAAAACAATGGCAAAACCTCTGAAATGTCCTTAAGATTTGTTGATTGGTTTGCCTGCTGTAGAATATCTCCCCTTTCCTCTCACATTTTCTGGGATGGTTGCCAGTTAATTAGAAGATGTTACTTTTGTTGGGTTCAGTTAGGCTTAAAACAAGCTGTGATCGCCATCTTGGCAATGTTCCAAGGAAAGGTGGCGAAGGTCAACAGTCCAATAAATCTACAGGTGCAGCTTATTAAGTAACCCCTTTATGATAAAGCCCATACCTGTACGGGCTCACAATGCATTGTTTTTAATGGGTTTAAGAACAACCCATTGCCCTTAAGGTGGTATTGGCTTAATTGAGACAATGAGAATCCAGACCAAGTCTAACGTGTATATGTATATAACATAGGCACCTAAATAAAATAAAAAAAAATGATATTGACCCTTTCTTTTGCACCACCTACACATTCATTCAGAGGCAAATATTTTAGTAGATATCGACAGGCGTCTCGAGGCCACGGGAGGGAGTTTTGCCCTTTTTGAAACCAGTCGCATCGTCACACGGAGCAGTCACTGCAAAAGCTCAATAAATTGTCTGAATAACCTTTTATAAAATAAATTTACTCATGAAAATCAACCTTGAAGATCGCGATTTGCAGGAAGCGTAATAAAGGTTCAGAATACGTAATGGCACTGAACGCGTAGAAATTCACGTTATTCCGGTATAAAAGGTTTTGTCCTTCTTAGACAAATCATTGACTGCATTCTTCCGTTATTTTATTCTTCCTTCTGAAGGTTTTTTTTATAAATAAAAAAAAAAAAAGAGAGGAAAAGCAAGGGGATCGGGTGCTGTCATTGTGAACGCTAAAGTAACGTATCATTACCGTCAACCGATTAAAGTAAAATATTCAAATACAAATTCTCTGTAGAGAATATTAAATGCCCCGGTACATCAAAGACACGAAACATGGCTAAAAACAAGAAGGGCTCAAATCACAAAACAAAATGACCTCTGAATGGAGGAACAAACAGCAGACATACATTGTAGCTTCCCGAGCGTCGCGTAGTTACTATCCCTCTAGGAACAGACAGCAAAGAGGTCTATGGCTGGAGTCACCTTTACACCGGGCCAGGCCTAGGACAGCATCCACCATAAATCCTGAGGTAAGAGCCTATGGGATTATGGTTACATACCTCCAAACAGTCTAAATTCTTATAGAACAGTACTGATTTTTGGGCACTATCCTGCTGTCCCGGGTAGCTGGCCCACTGTGTCGCTTTAGCTGGCGATGGGGATCATAGGCCAATGGAAGAGATCCTCTGATCTTCCTTGACCGGCCCAACGAGCTGTAAAATGAATGGAGGTCTGTGCCATTGGAGGACAGACCCCCATCGCAGCCTCCACGTAGGGACCATGCTCTGTAGCTGAGCTCCTGGTGTCTTGTCACACTGCCCAATCACAAGTGTCCTGATTCGAAATTTTGGGGGATATGAGGTTATGTTATCAATAAAATCTACACATTATGTCTTCTCAGGGACCAATGTAGTTTAATGTAAATGCCAGTAGTGCATGAAACATAAAGCCATGCATACATGGAATTACCAGCCTTTACACTGCTATTGTTAAACATCGATAAACACAATGCATCATTTTATATGGCACAATTCTACAATTCTTCTCAATATTTTTAAGCAGAATTCCAGTGTCTCATCCTTCCGAACCACGCCGTTCCTCATTAGTCTAAATGAAACCTGATATTTAATTATCCCCCCCGTTGGTATTCTGCTCTCAGGAGTCTTCAATATGATTTAAGAGAACTCTGGGCAAATTCATTTTTTTTTAACCTCGAATCCCTTTCCACCTATGAACACAATTCACCATAATTATTAGAAGAGTTTGACTGGGAAGATCACTCCCACTCCAGTAAATAGCAGCTAGCAGCATCAGAATATCATACCACTGGGCGACATGTTTACCTTGTCTAATAAGATTTATTATTGCTTAGCTGTTTTTGGAATATCTTAGGGATTTTAACGTTTCCAGGGACGCTCGCGCCATCATATGCACTTCACTGCACGTGATTACTGAGTGGTCCCTTTAAATGTTCATGTTGTCCCCCCTTGCAAATACACAGGGGGAATCTGCAGAATCCCGCCATATACATTTGGCCTTTTCCCCCCACACCATACTACTTGTTGGACGAGATACGTTTGGTCAAACATATCTCCAGACGCCTGAGCCCACATGGTATACTCGCCGTCCATCAGCTCCTGCGCTGGATCGGCCAGGGTTCTGAAAGGGGGACGCCAAAGAAACCCCCCTCCATGTGCATGCGGAGAAAGCGATCCCATTAAACCTAACGGGAGCTCTTTCCTGCCACTCACTGTGCTTTTCCAGTGACAAACAGGACCACAAAGGCCTCTAGAGCTGCAGCTTCTCCTAAAGTATTTTGTTCCCCTACAGGTTAAATTCATGCTCGGTTGGGAGGCTGTCTGGGACAATAGACCAACGTCGGTGTTCTGTAGAGAAAAGAAATGTTCTGCATGCGGCTGCCTGCTGAATATATGTGGGTGCAGAAGAGGTCGAAGCTGTCTTGAATCTAAGATGAGACCAAGGACTGATTAACCCCTTCCGGACCGGCGTTGGCAAACTGCGTCTTCCCTTGAAGACCTCAGTTTTTTTTTTAAATATTTAAATTCCATGCTCGTAATTCGCTGCAAAGCGATCACGTGCACGGAATTGAGGGGGAGTGGCTGCTACAGATCGCTGGGGACACCCAGCGGTCAGTAGCAGCCCCCCCTGGCGATCCCAGCGTTCAAAGCGATGCTGGATCGTGCATCATCGATGACGTACCTGGTACGTCCCGGTCTGCCGGTGACCTTTGACCCGGAAGTACCAGGTACTTCCCGGTCTTGAATAGGTTAAAGCCTAGACAGGCCAATTTGTTCTTATCTGCCATAATGTTCTATGTTTCTATTTAATAACTATTGTAATTTTGAATGTGTCCATTTATTTTTTGATCAATAACACAACAAGGGAATTATTTTTTTTATTAAATATCGTGAAAATTACTTTAAACAGACTTGGATTAGGACGCATCACCCATGCTGCAAAGAAGCACTTCACGGTATGAACGTAAATGTAACGGTTTCCAGTTTCCTCTGTTTTTCTAGCTGGAATCTCCACGTTTCAGCGATTGTAATTCTATAATCCACTTCTGCTTCTCCTCTGTATTTCTCTCAAAGTCAGAATTCTCTCTCGTTTGATGATGACATACCTTGTTTCATTGTTTCCGGGTCTTTCATCTTATTTCAATCGACTTTCAGCCTGTTCCACATTGTCATCTCCTGTTCAATTTTTACCGATGTTCCTTTTTTTCAGAAGTCCTATTCATCTCACTCAACGAGGAAATAAATGTATTGTGTCTCTACAGATAATAGGCACAAATACAGCCCTGAAATCCGATGGAAATGATAATCTAATGCAAAACAGCCTAATGTACACTAGCCACCGAAAAATGCCGCCTATAGGGTTTAACCTACATACCGTATAGTATATCCAATCTGCATTCAGTTCATTACTAGCGGAGGGAATAGAAAAAATATCTAAAGCACTCTATGTCTCAAAGGCCAGCAGCTGCTTTTATGATCCTCGTACCCCCTTCCTCATTTAATACACCCGGCACCCAAATACAATCCATACCAAGTGGGGCCCTCTTTCATTTGATATCAAATAAGGGAGATTACCCAACAGTCAGCGTTATTGGCGAGAGCCACAGCATTTTTTGTTTATTTAATCACAAAATGTGTTATCCGTAATGGCCTGTGGAACAATAGTATTTTAATTTTTAATCAGTATTGAATATATGCTACCTGAAGGCTGCTATTAACTGCCGCAATTCCCTTTTCATTTCAATGGAAGCGCCAGAGAGCAAGTGCAGGAAGTGTACTAAAGTACACTTCCTGCTTTCAGTAAGCCAGAATGAGGAGGAAGATGAGGCAGGATCTCATTTTCTAGCACCAGTAACTAAGGACAGCACGTGTGAATCTGCATTCGGGAATATACAGGAGAATAAAAAAATATGTCCAAATATATAAATGTTCTCTATTGTCTCACCTTAACTCTAGATACAGCCAGCAGTATACACCCAACCTTGATGTGTCTACAATGTTTGCAGATATTCGTCCATGCCCTTATTTAATATTCCCTCCCTGGGTATACAGACAAGCTGCAGTTATATGGAATACACACAGCTACAGAATAGCCATTTTTAACTGATGTTTTTCATGATATATGTATATATATATATATATATATATATATATATATATATATATATAATTATTTTTAAAAAGGAATTACATAGCAAGTACTTACATTCTTAAAGGGACAGTTTATACGCATTCAATCAAATGCATCTCCAGCAAAGCAAAGGACCGCGTGGTAGGGAAACGGATGAAATGTATAGAGAAGGTCCTGTTGAATCCTTGTAGGAACTTGGGTAAAGAAAATGTACCACTCGGCCATCATTTAAACCAGTTTTCACATCTTCAGCCCCTAGTCTGTCAGTTAATACTAGAAAAGGCAAATATTATTCAAGCCTTTTTTACATCTTAGATTCCTGACATTACTCTTATGTAACAAGCGATGGTCGTCTGTAGAGAGAATCTTTACACTCACTTGCTGATACTGAATTGTCAGGGGGGGAAGTTAGCAATTTTAGCCTGGGTGGTTTACATGTGCTGCCCCCTAAAATGCTTATAAAAGAAAAGAAGCCCCTGTAAAGTGGAGTTGGCTTGTTAACGGGTGAATACTATGAATGGAATAGCATTTATTACAGATAGTTGGATTTTTACTGATATGATATAAAGGATCCCACCTAATCTGAAGTTTCTAATGGAGGGACTGTCAACAACGTGTTCCAATATTCTAAAGTTCTACAAAGATCTAGAATCGGCCCATTACCTGGAGTATGGACTCAACTCACTCTCGAGGTCTGGTGAAAGGATCTTCAACCAAGCTCAGATTTTCACAGTGAGATTGAAGGAATTTCCCCCAGGCCTCTACCCCAAATTAACGTTCCATGCTGCACTTAGATTCGTCTTTATCTCCTTCATCAAATTCAAGGGTTTTTGCTTCAGTACAATCAACAAGATAAATCACCACAACCAAACCCCCTTTCTCTATGTCATCTACCCATTTACAGTTTTTTTCCCCAAACTGCTACCTTCCGCAATGCCCTAGAACCTCCATAAGGCTTGAGGTGCGCACGGTAACGAAGACTACTATCCTCGTAACAATGTCATCTCTCATCATGTTTATACTCTATGAAGCCGTTTGTTGCTTTATTCTCACAGTTGTCAGTAGCCACTTTGAAATTCCAGTCCTACATAACGTGTCTGATATAATATATATATATATATATAATACTTGGATATAATAAAAAACATACATACATACATACATTATATATATATATATATATATATATATATATATATATATATATATATATATATATATATACACCCAGGAAGCTCACACATGCTCTGTACCTCCCCCCCCATATGTCTGTGATGTATTGTGTCCTTTTAACTAAATCAATCCTGCACAGTGGACTCCTTACCAAAACCTGACAGTACGGGAAGAAGGCAAGCCGGCGGAGGCAGTGTGATGCTTTGGGCAATGTTCTGCTGCAAAACCCTGGGTCCTGCCATTCATGTGGACGCTACTTTGACACGTACCCCTACCAAGCGTTGTTGAAGACCATGTACACGGTATATCCTGATGGCATTGGCCTTTTTCAGCAGGATAATGTGCCCTACCACAAAGCAAAATGGTTCAGGAATGGTTTGAGGAACACAACAAGTTGTTATGGGGAGAGGAATTGCCCCTTTGCTCCTAGGGCAAAGAGATTCTCTGAAGAACCCAGAGCCAAGTGTGGCAAACCTGCCTGGGCCTGTGTGTGCCGTTTGGCTGAGGTTTCCAGAGTCTGACTTAGCTGGACCTGGTGGGAAAGAGAAGCGAGTAGTTGAACAAGGTCCAACCAGCTGGTCAGAAAGACTGTCAATTCACACTCTTACAGGATATATAGAGTTTTCAGTCAATTTTTATCACCTGGTATATAAACAATCATATTCTTAGCTCAAAACAAAAAAGGGAATGCAAAGAAAGAAATAGTAACAGATTTGTGACGCTCCACTAGAATTCTCCCTACATCAGCTGATATAATAACAACCTCTCCTCCTCTTAATCAGCTGGCGTTACACACATCCACACCAATTCCACTCTATAGACGGTTTCAATAGACGGCTGCCAACACCCATTGCCTTAAAGGCAAGGCAGCCACCGCCATCTACTGATCACATCTTCACTGATCTCGAAAGCTTAACTGTTTACATTTAGAGGAATAACATTCTTAGCTTTCAAAAATGTTTACATGAAGGGTATTACTAAATACTTCAGATGAGACAAAAAACAGTCCTCAATGGATGTGCCCAGTTCCACTGTATGGACCATACCATTTCATAAGCGTTCACGAGAAGGCATTGTGTATTATCCAACGCTGCTGAAAATAGGAAACCAAGCAGATGATTTGACCGTTTGAGTTCCTTATCTGCAGGAAGATACACTTAGGGCAAATGTGAATGGGTAACCCAAAGATATGTCCATGTTTATCTGATGAACTAGGACTTGGCTGCCTTTTAATGGGTTGAGAATCATGTAAATGTAATTTTATAAAAAACTGCTGGGCTTCTTGCTGGCTGCTTCCATAATAAATAAGATATTTCAGACTGACAAGTTATTATACCTGGAATACATTTTACACACTTTTATTGAATCCAAAACATTTATTTTTAACTCCAGAAATATGTTCTTACAGTTTGCGTTGAATGTTCCTTAATACCAATTAATGTGCCTCAGAACTGCCTCGTCAAATTCTACAAAATGGATTTCCGTTAATTGGAAGCAGCTTATTAGACCATAAAACAAAAGTGTGTCTGAAATTACTATGGAACAGTGAAGTGATCTCTCATCATAGCCTTATCAGCCATGAAGAGATGACAACCGGGATCTTCCAGTCTCCCGAAGGCTTAAATGATTGCATAAATGAAGATATAAATCCGGTTTTGACATATTTATAGCGTACGCATTAACAATAATTCAGAAAGTGTTCCAGTAACTCCTTAATAATAGTTTGCAAAGTTCTGGAAACTCCACCAAGATCATAGCCGCTTTCATGGACCCTTTCCGAGACATATCGCAAGTTACAAAACAAAGCAAGAAATCAACGCTGCTCTACATATATGTTTATTTAACGTGTCTTTCTATGCATGTTTTTCCTGTACATGAGCCAAATATGTCTTAAGCCAGACCGTAACCCGCCACTCTGTTCTTTTCATGCCTTATTTCGTTTCAATTACTCATACAGTTCCTTTTAGATTGTAAGCTCTCAAGCCGAGCCCTCAAAAGGCCACCATTCCTGCCAGGAATTTTGTATAAAATTACCAAAAGGCAGAAGTTGTAGAGGGCAATACAGTGAGGGTATTAAACATGCATGGGACAGGCATATGGCTCCTGACTCTAAGACGAGACTAAGGTTTGAGTCTTTACAGAAAAATAGGCAGACCGGACGGGCCGAATGGGGCCGATGTGTTGATGGATTCTACATGTCTAGGCTAGAAAACAAGGCTGCACCAAGCACCCATAGTTTGTCGTTCAGATGAAGTACTAAGCCGAGGTCCTCCATATCTACATGTTTTTGTTCTCGTCTTACCTCTTTAGCTTCTGCGTCTGTATGGCCAGCTTATCCTCATCCCTTTCAGAACTGTTCTGCGGCTGCTTTGTCTTCTCTGTCTGCCATAAAAGAAAAGGAAGATAAATTGGAACACAGGAGTGATGGGAGTGATAAAGGGCCGTTGGAACACAGGAGTGATGGGAGTGATAAAGGGCCTCTGTACTCCTATGAAGAGATTCCATAAAAAATGAGCCGTTTCCAGCTACACTAGTCATTTACAGCATTAACCCCGTCTGCGCTTTTTCATGTTATTTTAATGGTCACCCCAAGATCTTTTGAGAAGCAATGTATGAATCGATGGCAAAATACTTTTTTTTAAATTGCGGTTACCGATGGCAGCGTCTCTATACTCGTTATCGTTCCTCTGATCGTGCCCATGCAGCACACAGAAGGCTTACTCGGTAAAGGTTGAGTTGACACGATTTGGCTGTCGAGAAGGACCTTTCATCTGGATTCCGTGTCAGCGCGACCCCACCTGACTTGCCAGCTTTGGAGTTTAAGTTGAGTTGAGAAACACAAAACGCAGCAGATCTGATATTCAATAAACTTTCGTTGGAGTTTGGTCAGCTTGGCCGCTCAGGAGGAGCTGCGCACGATATGGATCTAGGGGGCTTCAGCCCAGAAGCGGCCATCAGGCACACGGGGCAAACGTCTGTTGGGGTGCTGTCCGACAGCGTGTGGCCAGTGGCCCAATATGCCGACCACATGCTACGCGAGCATAGGGTGCACACATCCAACAGTCACGCTTACATCATCAGGCGGCCATTGGCCTTAAAAGTGACAGGGCTGCATCCTCTGTGTCTTATCTCTGACTGGCCCCACTTCCGTCTGCAGTTTCATTATTAAAAAATATACGTAGGCCACTCAACACCGACGCCAGGTTAAGCCACCAGCTTTAAGTGAACACTGAATCCTGGCGAGTCTGTCCTGCAAAAATAAGCTGAGCTGACCCTGCACAATGCATAGTTCAAGCTGTGGACGACTTTCTTGAAATCTCACCTGTTTAACTATGCATTATACAGGGCCAGCTCAGTTATTTTTGTTGGAGAAGCTCTCCTTATTATCTATAGTGAAGTATATCTATCTATCCGAGACCGCAGCTCCCTCCAAACTCCAGGTTTAGTGAATAAACCCCTAATTTTTTTTTCAGGTGAACTCCCCCACCGCTCTGAGTTACCCAAGAAGTTTAATTGAACAAAGAACTAACTATGGTTATAAAACAAAACCAACTATAAACCCAGAACACCATAATGAATGTATTATCACCACATATGGGAAAAAAGGAAAGTGACGCTAAAACCGAACAGATGGAGGGGTCACCCGGAGAAATGTGAAAATAGGGTGTCAAAAATGCCTTATTAATATACACCGTGAAACAAATGGCACAAAAATGAATAATGTATTTTCGGGGGGGGGGGCTAATTCATTGGAAAGTGTACGTTTCCTGCGTGTATGTATATATTGTATACATTTCCATGAATATATTATTCTTTCTAACCCCTTTCTGATCACTTGGTATTCAAAAGAAGAAGGTCACTGGTAGAGTAAAGCCAAGACTCTCTCTGTCATCGTTACAAAAAGACTTACTCTACGATGCGTTATAAGAACACAACTCTGAGCCGTGACAATCTCTACACATTTACAGCCTCGCGATACATTACGGAAATTATTCCATAATCTAGAATATATCATTTTTTTATGTATGTGGGGTATTAATGTAATCCGGGGATGATCAGAAATTGGGTCATTGCTCATCAGGCACCCATTGTGGATAAGAAGGTGATTTTTTTTTTACTTTATTATACTTTTTTCTTTTTTTACATACTAGCACTCAATTATTTTTTTGCATGTTTCTGTGATTTCAAATGAATGCCCTATTTCTTCTGAGAACGGATGCATAATTTGCGTGGGTACACAGAAAAGGGGCATCTTAATTAAACACACATGGTAAATACTAAAAACCTTCAGTACTGACAGGGTTAAAGTACTCCCAGATAATCATGCTTGCTCACAGAGTACTTTATTTATGGACATTATTCTGCCCATTTAAACAGATCTGTTATTATAATACATTTGCCCCCTGTACCCCACAGACCTTCTGTATTGTGCTACCATCCCTCTGATGAAAGGGGCCGTGTTGCAGAGCCAAGTGCTGGCAATCTGCTAGCTAAATGGTGATAGGTAAGTGGAGCAGCCACCCTGCAGAAGAGGTAGATTCTAATACAGCGAGGGGATTTAAACACGCACAGGATAGGCATATGGATCCCTAATCTAAGACGAGACCAACGACGGATTAGGGTTTAAGTCTTTACAGAAGGAAAAGTGGGCGACTGAGATAAGGAAAGAGGGCGAATTGAGATAAGGAAGACCGCCGACTCCCGTTGTTCCTAGGTTGGTCCGTATTGTCCCAAACACACACACTTTATTCCTCCCCATGTCTGTATAAAATATTGCCAAGGCCATTTGTGACAACATGATAGGTTGCCTTGCTTTGAAATAAACGGTTGGTTTCACGTCTGGTAGCAGGAAACATCAGCAAAGAAAATGATGGTCTAATTACAGTTAATTACATGGCTTTATTTCTTCTAACTGAAGGATGAGAAGTACTTTCCATACAATAGTAATTATATATATATATACACACACACACACACACACATTATATATAAATTCCTGTGGTGTTTCTGAATTCACTTTATTGCTTTTGTTTAACTTACATTTATTACATTTACCCAGAAATCATGCTTTTTGGTTATCATTCAGCGTGACTCTTTGGGAGATGTTTCTTCTACCTCCCGCACGATGAGATTTGGAATAAGAAGTAGCGTATAAATTAATTCGCTGCCTGAAGTTCTCGCCCCGTCCTCACCCTCCATCGCAAAGGCCGTCTGAACCAAACAATAATCCACAACTTAATACGAGAAATAACCTAATGGGGAAGGAGTTTCAGGTGTGTAATCAGATGGATTTCTAATTATATATACAGCATATATTAATTATTGTAATCTGTAAATACTATTGCATAGGTTTGGTTAGTATACTGAAAAGTAGCAGAAATAAAAGATTTTATGTCAGATAAAACCAATTCTACTCATTATTATTATTCTGCCCATTATTTCCCGATCTAAGGACTCAAACTTGTTGGTCTTGACTTAGTTTCAGGAGCCATACTGTATTACCCTCTACCACTTCTGCTGGGAGGCTGTTCCATTAATCTATCACCCTCTCGTTAAAGTAAAACTCCTTTACATTACTCCTAAAACCTTGATAGTTTAGTTTCAGATTACGGCCTTTGTTTACCTTTGTTAAATCCCTTTATGTATTTATATATTTCCATCACATCTCCCCCTATAAGTTATACTATACTGATCCGCTTTAACAAGACAGTAAGCTTGCGAGCCGGTTTGTCTCAGTCTGTCAGACCCCTGGAATATATGTGCATGGTAAGAAGCTGGTGCTGTATAAATAAAAGATAATAATAGTAATTTGAGCCGGCACGTACTGAAACGTACTGAAATCCGATGGCATCTCTGAGCCAGAAGTGTATATACGGCTGATTTATGCCGATGCGGTCCTGCCCTTTTCATTCTTATATTGTAATCAGCAGACAGATCAAAGTGCTTTTCAAGCCATAAATTACCAGTTATTTGCTGCCCTGAGCTGTGGCCTTTTACAGCGGATATCAGGCAGAACACAGAGAAAGTTACCGGCGGCTCGGGAACAATGATACAATATCGCACAATCACGTGAAACACAAAATCCTGTTACACTGTTATATGTTACAATATCGCACAATCACATGAAATAACACAATCATGTTACACTGCTATATGTTACAATATCACACAATCGCATGAAACAACACAATCCTGTTACACTGCTATATTGCGAGGTGCTGCCGGGTCTGCCGGGAGCTCCCAGCGTAATACTTCTTTTATACTCGCCAACATTTTAATGTTGAAACACAGATTTTTTCCCCCGGAACATCTCTTCTCTTTTTTAGCGTGTGCAATGTCTGATTTAAACGATATCTAAGCTGAGCTGCCATAATCCAGAACATTTGTTGGGACATCCGACGTCTGGGACATAGCATGGCCTGCTGGAACTGTCCTGGGAAAAACCGAGGCTGCTGGCAGCTATGACTTTGTAAGACAGGAACAAAAACTCAGTTTCCTGAATAAATTAAAGACATTAAGTGATGCCCGTTCGGCGGAGAGCTTCCGCACAGGGATACCGGCTCCGCAACACCGAACCGTCTTTAAAGACATTTGGCCAGGAAGACACCATTAGCATTCAGTAGAGCTCGGATGATGTGACAGATAAAGGGCCGCCTGGGCCCACCAAAGAGATTCAGACCTTACCATCACTGCCGCGTCATTACTGTCACACATACTGAGTAACAACGGATAGACAGAGGCGATGGGTTACCCGTTTATGTAGAAAGTTCCCAACAACGTTATAGGGACTGCAGCATTAAGGGATGACTTCCTACCTTTTGAAATGGCCGAGGGGTAGGGGTTAGCGGCACGGCTAGGATGCAGTACTTTATCGATATCTCTTACGTGTTCTTGTGACCTAATCATATATTGCTAAATATCGCAATCATGTGAAAGGATGAACCCCGTGATACCCTCATAGCAAGGCAAATATCCTGAGATCCTAGAAAATAAGGACATCAGGGGAGGAAAAGGGAGCAGAGGGATTCTTGCTTCTGCATTACGGGGCCAAATCTCTCCTTTTTAACATCCCATCTAACCAAACAATATCTCACACAGCAAGAAAGGGGACAATACTAATCCTAGCCATTTAAGTGTATCTACGGTAAATTAGGTTTTATGGCAGTATCATCAATCTAAGAAAACAGTACTGTTTCTAATAGTACATTTCTAGTTTAATTTTAAACCTCTAACCTAAATGTTTAAGTTCAAATGAGAGCAGATAAACTCCTGTATTTTCCACAGGAGACGCAAAAATACTTCGCCTGCTTCAAATGGAAATTTTTACAAATTAGAGAGTTTCGAGTTGGCAAAAATTAAAGAATTTTTTAAAAAGTATATAAATTTCAAACAACAACGTTCTTGTATTTTGAGTTGCTATGATTTCCAATAAATGATTTTGATGCGATGGATACTGTGCACCATCATATATAGTTGAATAATAATAAATTGTTTCTATTTAAGTAAGCCAGGTATTATGGAGTCACAGAAATAAAGAACCTATGAGAGAATTCTAAAAATAAAATAAATAGAACAAATCTAATTTGATAGATGCATAGCTCTGATACTAGAATATCATTTTAGATTAATTAAGGCAGAAACAAAACAATATATATATATATACACACACTGATGAGATCACAGCGGCCCTAATATGCCTATAAGTCACTGTGCATCATTTGTAAGAGGTGATTTGATCGTGACTGATAGGAATACAATCTTATAATGAACAGTAAGGGAAAGCGTTTTATTTACACTCGGTGTGTAGGTGGACATTGAGTAATTGTTAAGGCTGGAAGCTATTTGCGTGCCATCGATTTCCGTTCACAAGTACTTCGGTATCCACTCATACGCCGCACGTTTAAGCTCTCTCCGCAATCACCTCCCAAGCCGTACCAATAGCTTACCGCCCCGCACTCCGTATATCGCACAGGATGCTTCCCGATCGCAAGGGACGCGCAGGAACCAGGATTTCTGATTCACAGAATAAAATGAAAATGAAACTAAGGCCCACAGCGAGGCATTTTATGATATAAGAGTGCTGTGGCTTAGTTAGTTAGGAATTTGTTATATAGGGTTAGTGTAGTATAGGGTTAGTGTAGTATAGGGTTAACCCCCCCCCCCAAAAAAAATGAAAATTATATAGCAACACAGGGTGCTTTTCAAATCAGGGGAAGTTAATAAATATATTTTTGGTATTATTTTCACACTAGCTGTGGATAATGTCGTTTTGTAAAAAAAAAAAAAAGATAATATAGTAAATAAATGTCTTGCATATATGAATATGGATTTAAAAAAAAATCCTGAAATAAAATAATTGTGTGGGTTTGCTTAAGAGAGAAATAATGGCAAAAACAAAAAAATCTGATTCTATGGCACGAAAAGCCCAGTCCTTAAGCTATATTTTAAGATGTATTTTTGTTATTCTGAAGTGCTTGGTACATTTACCATGCACCATATTTAGCGATTAGCGCATCGTGTATAATATGACTTTTCCTTGTGTGTGTTTGCAGTCCGTGCTCGGGGGCTTATATCCCCTCACAGCCACAAAAAAAACCAACTTTATCCGTACTACAGACCACAAATTCGGCTATTAATCATCCCAGAAAACAATCGTTTTATGCACCTCGGCCACTGACTTGCTGTTGGGATTATTCGAAAATTTGTATTTGTATTGAAATGCCGTCTTCGCATAGGTCGTCACCATATCGTCACCCATGGCAGTTCCCTGCACTTGTCCAAAATAACAGTTTTTACAGCGAAAAATAGTTACATTTGTGTAAACGGCATCCGTTTGCGTGGCAATTACTATGACTTGTACGTTGATACTTGGTTTTTAATCGGTTTAGCATTCCACGTCGGGGGGGGTTGTGTAACTTTTGGTGTATTTAAGTCTGTTTGGCGGGATAGGGGGAACTTACACATTGAGAAAGAGGTGGTGCGCACCTCAAAATGTCTGCTCTTTATGCGAATAAACCTGTGATTATTTCACAAGCAAACCTTTTTATTGTAATAGATAAAAGGAGCAGCGGCAGCGTTTGCAGACGGCAGAACGGTATTATTTATACACGCAGATTCCTGTGATAGGGGTTTGACCCTAAACTGGGGATTTGCAGCATATTAGATGTTATAGCCCTCAATACGTCACAAAATCACATAATATCTTAGAACTGCACAACAAGAGGTTTTGTTGGTTGGTCTCTTATAAGATTGGTGACTATTTTTATTTTTTTCTAGAAAAAGGCCAATTTTTAATGGCTGGATGGGAACCTCTTAGAAGGGCCAATAAACTAAATTTGCATGTTCTTCCTTTATATTTTGTGTTGTTCAGCTCGGTAAGTTCAGGTGTATTTCTTGTGAGCTTGATTTGATGAAGAAACCACATGCTAATGATCTTGGTTTACTCATTAAACTGAGTGCCGATTCTAATCAATGTTTGTCACTAATGTAGCCTAATGATTAAGTGAACGAAACCATACACGCGGTAATACTGAGGAGTGCCAGACCGGCCAGGATAGCAAATGGCCTTTGGTTTGCGCATGATACAATATCTTTGATAGAGTAGAGACTGACAGGTATACACAATCATATACTCCATGTGTAGGTCCCCAGGGAGGGCATTGCTGAAGAAATGCTTTATAATTGTATGGACACGGTTTATACTTCTCTGTACGGTACATTTCGTACACACGGTGCCTTTCGGCCTTGTGCAGGGAGGCTGCGTGTTGCGAGCGAACACAGCGAGCACCAAGGCTGATCAGAACGCCGGGACAAAGGTCTTCGATATATGTATTAAAAACAGGAATTTACATATGTTTGGAAAGCACAGACTAGTCTGTCCTCCGTTAGTGAAAAAATTGAAATATAACTGTAGCAGCAGGTCAACAAAATTTGATAACCCTCTAGTTTCTGTTTTTAATTAGTTTTATTTCTTTAAGCATTGCTCGTAATTATATACACACACACACAGTGATCAGCCATAACATTATGACCACCTGTCTAACGTCGTGTAGGTTCCCCTTTGGCCGCCAGAACAGCCCTGACTCGTCGAGGTATGGACTCCACTAGACCTCTGACGTTAGCAGCAGATCCTTTAAGTCCTATAAGTTGCGAGGTGCGGCCTCCATAGATCCTGGTGCCGCGTGTTCTCCAGGTAAGCCACGCACCCGGCCATCCACGTGATGTAAAAGAAAACCAGTTCTTATGCTCACATGCTCTTTATAGGAGCTTTTGGCAGCGGACAGGGGTCAGCATGGGCGCCCTGACTGGTCTTCAGCCCCATACACAACAAACCACGCTGCTCTGACGCCTTTCTACCAGAACCAGCAGTAACTTTTTCCACACAGGCCCAGCCTTCACCCCCCACGTGCAGCAATGAGCCTTGGCCGCCAATGACCCTGTCGCTGGTTCACCTCTTTTCCTTCCTTGGACCACTTGATAGAAACCGACCAATGTAGACCGGGACCCCCTACAAGAGCTGCAGTTTTGCAGACTTGGTCAGAGATGCTCTGACCAAGTCGCCTCGCCATCACAATTTGCCAAAGTCGCTCAGATCCTAAATTTTTCCTGCTTCTAAACACGTCAAAATGTTCACTTGCTGGGTAATATATCCCACCTACCGACAGGCGCCATAATAACAAGATTATCCGTATTATTCACTTCACCTGTCAGCGCTCAGAATGTTGTGGCTGATTGGCGTCGATATGCTCGGCACTTAGCTTGTATGCTACCTTTGATAGACGATTGATTAGTTGTAAATCGAGGAATGACTTCTAATTTTTTTAAAAAAATATATTTTTTAAAACAATCTTTCCCAAATTCAAATGGAATCTTTCTGCTCCATTTAATGGGAATATTTCAGTATTCAGCAGCAAATCATATGGACTGTGAAAACCTGCACTATATATATATATATATATATATATATATATATATATATATATATATATATATAAATAATTTGCTATATTGGATAATATAAATACAATATATTAAATAGGTTACTGAGTTAACTAAACTGCTATGAATAGGTTGCAGTCACAGAAAGCTTATTGGTAAAGGTCGGCCCCGTTGACTAAACCTCTAGCCACACGTCTAAAATAAAGGTGATTGTGAAATGTTAGGAAGTATATTAAAGTATCAATAAGGGCAAACAGATTCTGCAAAGAACTTAGCCCAGAACCTTTGTATTTTTATTGGTACCAAGCCACTTAAAAGGGACTGTTCAATGTCCCTGGCACACCCAATAAAGAATTAATATTGTGGTGTGAGTAGTTTAATAAGCACTCTTATAAATACATTTACTTGAGATAGAAGCTCCAGCCTCCTCCTCCGCGGTGCTTCTTGCCATTGAAAACAATCGGTACTCTTTTTCCGCATGCACAAACCGTCAGGGGTCTGCATGCACCCCCACCTTCAGAGTTCGTTGAGCCTATTTAATAAAAACTAGAATTGAGAAAAATCAGTCCCAGGTAGCAGCGGAGGTCGTCTGCGCTCATCACACAGACGTCCACCAGCTGCCAGAGAGGAGGATCCAGGTCCCCTGCAGCGCTGCGGGGGATCTGGATTTTAGTCTTGTAGTCAGACCTCTACTTTGTCTTATATTCATGCAAATACAGTATATATCATGCATGGAGACTCTGGGGAATATTTAAAAGGAACCAAGCTTGTCAAGCAACGAAAACCGAAACAAATTCTGAACACATCTGGCCGCTTCAAGTTAAAGATTGCGAAGACTGCATAAAATCGTAACGGACAAGGCATTTCATAAACAATGCTAATAGGCGAATGTCTGAGCAATGACATTCTTTTTATTATTATTTCTTGTCACTGATTTTAGTGTAATTACGGAAGCAGTAGTCGAAGCAAGAGAAAAAAAAAAAAAATAAGGATTAAACAGAGTAACCAACATACATTCTGAGAATTGAGAAATATTTTCCGTCCCGATAACCTACGCTTTTCACTTGCAAAACAAAAACGTCAAATTTATATTTCAAATCCTTTTTCTGCCTGTAAAAATCCTGACGGCATCATTACCTTTATACCCAAACACACAATTATTCAGATTAAAATGACAGCTTTTCTATTAAATTATTCCGAAGAACGAAGCAGAGGTTTAAAGATGTTGGCCTCCGTATTTTGAATTGTAAAATGTTCTCCGTGACATATTTAATCACACTGCATTCTTCCTGACAAAATATGTTCTGTATAAAAGGAATTAATAAAAGAATTAGCTTTAAAACTTGGCACTAGCTGGTAATCCATCCCCCAAAAATAATATAAAGGTACGCAGCCACCTCTCCGCTGTCCTTTCTATTGGGTGTCCGGATATGATGTCATACCCCAGCACGGTGTGGAAGGAAACTGACTCTGCCCAGCCGTCCATAGAATCGATTGGCTGTTTGGGGCGATCGGTGATCTCCCTTTTAACTGGCCAATTGAGTAGAGGCGTTACAGGGAGCCAACAAGGCGATCGCAGAGGAGGGGCTGCAGCCCTCGTGGACTTGCTGCCCTATGTCATTGTATATACTGTATATTAATTACGTATACTGTATAGTGTCTTCAATCTTAACCTTATAAATATTTACCATGGGAGCTGCCATCTTAACCTCTTTATAAACTCTGCTTTATTACTTCTAGGGAGTAACTGTTACTAGGGCAGCCCCACTGATGTACTTTACTATGAATTCTTTAACAAACGTTACCTTAAGGAGAAGTTGCAGCTTCGACCAGAGACAGGAAAGCAACCAAACGGAAATCAATGGGGCAATTGTACGCATGCATGGTGTGCTATAGCTATAATATATATATATATAATGTGCACATTGGTAATTGTACAACTGAAACCATATCCCCTTTTCATGTTTACAGGCAGATATACAGAGAGCAAGTCGGATATGTCCCCAAATGGCCAGAGGAACTCAGTAAATAGTGTAAAAAGGTTTCCCCCCCCCCCGTTTTAATATTTTCGTGGCTAGTCCACCAGAGCATCGCTTACACCGATATATTAGTGTCTGACAGCTCAGGATTCCTTGGGATGTGACAGTTTGTCAAAACCCATTACTGGGCAAATGTTTCAAATATAATTAAGACTGAAATATTTTTCATTTTCAGTGTATGATTTAAAGGCACACTACAGCGCCCCATGCAGCCCCACCGGCTATCAAAATACTTTGTAAAAACACATCTTTTAACCTGTATTGAAAGAAAATAATCACTCACCTTTAGGAAAGCCAATCACTTTCTGCAGATCTACAATCCCTTCTACAACTCATTTAGAAAAAAAAATTGCAGCTTGATAATTTATTTTAAACATTAAAGAATATAACAAAAAACCTATCAATTCTAGAAGGCATCTCATCCACTCCCCGCATGCTGGATCAGACTGCACAAACCACTTGGGAAATGAGACACACCACTCCTGTAGGTAAGTGGTGGGGCAGGAGCACTGGCAGGTTGTTTGGGGGGGGCATTGATAAGCTGTTTGGAGACGGAGACAAAGACAGCACAGACAGGCTGTTTGGGGGTAAAGATGGCCCAGGCAGGCTGTTTTAGGCACTGATAAGCTGGTTGGGGACAAAGATTGCACCGACAAGGTGTTTAGGGCAAAAGTGCAATCATGGGACATATTGCTTGGTAAAGTTGGAGGGGCCAGGGACAATTTTCCCACCAGGGTCTGTGGTTTTTAGTTATGCCCCTGGGAAAATATCTTATTTTATGAGTTCTAATCTAGCTATCATGGTGTATCAATAAAACTGTCTGGCCTATAAAGTGAGCCAGTGTCAGTTCTCAATGACAGCTGACTTCCCAGCTCAAGATAAAGCCAAGGTTTCTCAACCAGAATGCCTCGGAAAGAAGAATGAACTAATGCTCATAATTACAGCTACAGCACCAGCGTAAAGTAGTTATTGGCTTCCATAAAATGAATAAATACCAGAATCAGCAGAATGTCCTGCCAGTATATAATGCATCTCTTAATCACAATTAAAGGCTAACTTGCCATCTAGAGACTGATACATGTCAATAGGTCACTGGAGGTTTTTCCTCAGCATTCTTTTCTAAAACTGTATTATTCTTTTATTTATAGAGCGCCAACAGTTTACGCAGCGCTTAATACAATACATATATTCAAGGGGTCTGACAACACGAGAATCGACAGACTAAGACAAACCGATACATTAGGTGGAGAGAGCCCTGCAGACACTTCATTAAAGATAAGCTAATTTGTCAATCACTCGAGCACCAGAGGGGCACATGATCTCTGTAAACAGATCTAAAACAAATTCATGCATTGTTACCAAGTCATGCAATAAAATAATCATCATGGGACATAGAAGCCTGGAGGGATGGGGGGGTTAAAGTTAAAAAAAACAAACAAAAAAAAAAGCACACAAAGTATGGAGCTCATTCCAAGCCTTCCAGTGGTATAAAGGGGTTACAATGAAGAAAATGCAGGGGGGTGGGGTATGTACAACCCTTTGGGTGCCAGGAGGGCAGAAAATGACAACATTTTAAAATGAATCAATTGCGGACCCAAAAGCAGATTGTAGGATTGCTGCGTGGGAGCATGTATATATACTCTTTCACCATTTTGGGTTGCTGGCGCATGTAGGTATATATACGTGCGTCCACACAAACAGACCCTTTTACAGCATACTGTAATTGGGCGTAGAATTTTTTTTTTTTTACATCATTTTGCAGAGAGCGTTTAATTATTATGTTTTCTATATCCGCTTTCCCTAGGCAGAAGATGAGGATTTGAAGGCAGTGTTTGGGATCGGCCTTTACAATTTGAGTGTCAGCTTTTCTTCCCAAAGCGTATTCTCTTCATTTTAATGCCCCATCTTACTGGGATGGGGAATGAGAGCGGGGCTAAGAATGATACTCAGGGTGTTACATTGTTCATCATTTTACTATTCATTAACCTGTCCGTTACACTGACTGGTACCTGAATAAATATTTCATTAATGCTGTATACAATTTAAAGCATGTGTCTCCAGCATTTCTCTTTATGAGAGATACTATAAACATTTTATAAAATGTTTATAAAATAGAAATGGCAGTTTATGATTAAGTATATATTGTATTTTGTTACATTATTATTGTATGTCTTTATGGAGTTTAGCTCCATTTGGCTACATACACCTGCCGTGTCTCCCCCACACATGGAGTGTGATTTAACAGGTGTGATGTTCAAGCAGGAGAGGGCTGGCTACATTCAGCCTTATGGGACAAGTCCAGCCAAGAGTTCCATTGATAAAATTAAAATCTGGAACTATGAGAAAGCGCTGAGCTCAGCTGTGTATTTAGGGGGGGCTGCTGCCCTCAAGCCACCTTGTGTAGTTCTCCTCCCTTTCTCGATCCATCCTCTTTGTGCGATGTGCTGGGCCATATCCACAAAGCTGGGGGAACATGAAGCAGATTCACTACACAAAGCTCCCCATCGCAGCCCCAAGAATTAAAATCACATCAATCTAGGGCGTAATTCCTCCTCCCGCCTACATGTCCGGGTTAACCCGGTTCTACTATAAAGGCACAAAAATGGTCTGGTCCACCAAAAGCTTACAAAAAATATAAATCTTACAATTCCACATTAAGAATTGCATTGTATCCCAATTCTTGATGGATCGATGTGGACAGGCCAGTTTAATGCGAAGAGTTTTTAATGTTCGTAATTCCCATCATGTGAAAAGTCTTCCAGCTCTATGCGTTTTCAGGCTTGCCCCGGTAACAGTCATGCGCTTCATACGTCTTAGCAAGTCAAGATTAGCATGTTTTCTCTCATCCGCAGGGCACTTGCGTAGTCACAAGGTTAAATCACGTTAAATACAGAAAACTCGAAAACTCCATTGGAGAATTGTCTGTATCGGTATTTAATCAGAAAGGCCCATCCCTGGACGGACGCGCTGAACTGAGCCAAAGCCCAATGCTATTTATACAAATACATTGTGCAGCGATCTATAAACACTATACTCACATTCAGAAATTACCGCTTCGTACATGAAAATGATTTTTACATTAAACAGCATGACAGACGATGCTGAAGATCTAAGAATTTCCACAGAAAGATTTGAAGGCTGGAAATACCGTGAGCTGCCTGATATTGATGTGAATGGATTGCCGGTTACAGTTGTGAGCTAACATATAGCAGAAAAAATATACGATGTAACTTTTATAGCTAAGAAAGGGATAACATGCAAATTAGACAATTAATAAAGAATATTTGTCATCATTTTGTCAGCTTCAGGGGACAGCACATTTTGGTGAAGTACACGTGGCATTTTGTGGCACATGTTTGTCACATGAAGATGACCAGCCGCCATTGTCCTTCCATCCCACAGGAACACTACGTGTGAGCGCTGCGGACGGGATTCACGGGGTCCGAGGATCAATTAGCTCTTCCTCGGTCTTCGCGAGCCGTATAGCGAAACATTGATTTTTCTATTTAATTCCAACCCACACCTTCGGGGAAGACATATATTAATAAGACATTTCCAATATAAAGAAGCTTGCCATGTGCAGCACGAGGAATCATCATTAGGAGGGGAAATCTCCAATTTTTAAGATTAACTAAGACACATGAAAAAGCCTTCAATGTATGGAAATGTAATTTTTATAGCTCCGGCAGATAGACGTTAAGATTTCCTTGAAAATTCTGTGCATATTTACCTAATGAAATCAAATAAAGATACCGCTGAAAATTCCCATGTATTATTCATGCAGCATTTTGCTATTATTCTCATATTTATCCCGTTACTCAAAGCTTTGGCGGTGTCTCACGAGAACGTATTTACCTATTTCTGGGCACATAAGTAGAACTGAGCAGCAGGATAATATAATTCAGTTGGACAGTTCCATGGAAATCCAATAAACATCTCAGTTCTATGACAGATCTTGGCACTGCTGAAATTATTGGCAAAAACAAAGTGTAAGGTGTCGTACTGAATAACAGGGCTGAATCACAAAATAAAAATAAACACACATGTACACACACATATACCTACACACACACACACGCTTGCCCCAACCACCTGTAACAATTACACTTCTTTTTCCTTGCATACCACCCAACAGCCCCAGTTTTGTGGGACAATCCCGCGTTACACCTTACCGCATCGTAAATCATTTATTAGTAATATCAGCGGGACTGACTGATAATAAATGAGACCCAAATGTATGTATATAGCTATAGCGGGGGATTGGATGCATACAAGGTTCTATCATTCTGTCCTTAAACTGAAACTTATATTATAATTAAGGTAGTGCTGTCAATTTTGCCCAAATCCTACATATTCTGTAATGTAAACATTGAGTAATGTGTTTAGGGATTGGCCACGCCCACTCCCTGCAAACTTCCTGCCCCCTTCATAAAGCCACTCCCTGAGAAGACAGAGAAATTTAGAAATGTCCTTTTTGAAAGCATATTTTGTCCATTAAAACAACATGAAATGGATCAGAAATTCAGTGCAAATGGGGTTAATGCTGTAAATGACTATTGTACCTGGAAACGGCTGATTTAATGGAATCTCTTCCAGAGGCCCTTATCACTCCCATCACTCCTGTGTTCCAATGGCCCTTTATAACTCCCATCACTCCTGTGTTCCAATGGCCCTTTATCACTCCCATCACTCCTGTGTTCCAATGGCCCTTTATCACTCCCATCACTCCTGTGTTCCAATGGCCCTTTATCACTCCCATCACTCCTGTGTTCCAATGGCCCTTTATCACTCCCATCACTCCTGTGTTCCAATGGCACGCATAAGTGATGATGGTGATCATTCGAAAACCCCTTTCCAATAATGTTATAGCTAGAAATATCCTTGCTTTCCATGAAAACAGCTAAGTGACCCCAAACTTTTGAATAGTTATATATATATATATATATATATATATATATATATATATATAAATCTATTAGAAACTCTTAAGTTTTGCCTTTTTAGCTGTTACAATTAAAACCCACATCTCTTAAACACCTACACTGATGACAAAAAAAAAAAAAAAAAAATCACAAGCTATAAATCAGGCATGTCCAAACTTTTTTCGAAGAGTGCCAGATTTGATGAAGTGAACATGTGCGAGGGCCGACCATTTTGCCTGACATTTTCTGAACCATTAAAATGAAATGCAAATTAACCATTTTATGCAAAGTTTATTGAAAACGGCATACCACATCTATCCCTTTCTCACTCTCCTTTTTCAGCAACCGCTCAGCACCCCTTGGGCCCCCCTGACTGGCAGAACTCCAGGGCCCGGTCGCAGTCGTGACCCCGGTAGTTCCGCCACTGCCTACAATTTCTTCATCAGATGCCCTTGTGGCTGTGTGTGCCGGCGCAGGGAGAAGGAAAGCCCAAATCTAGCGACGTCCGAGATCGCAAGATTTGGGCTTTCCTTCTCCCTGCGCCGGCACACACAGCCACAAGGGCATCTGATGAAGAAATTGTGTAGGGGAGGGCAGGGGCGTACCTAGAGTATTTGGCACCCGGGGCGGATCCTGTATGTGGCACCCCCCCCCACACACACTTTAAAACTACCTGGCCGAAACTGAATATGACCCCCCACACACACCATAAAAAAAATCTAACACTTTTATTTAAAGTAAGTAACACACCAAAATAGGACAAAACAATTAAATAACAATATATATATATATATATAATTGTTAACAGCAATCACATTCCTATCATGCCCAGGCATACCCAGATTCCAGGAGGCAGTCGCAGACTTGGCATGATAGGATTATGATTGCCTTATCTACCCCTTCTCGCTCCCTTCTGCCCTATCTACCCCTTCTCACTCCCTTCTCCCTATCTACCCCTCCTAACTATCTACCCTCTCCCTCTTTGAAGTTCACTTACCTTTCAGGAGTCCTGCGGTGGGGGTGCAAGGCCTCTGTCTCCCAGCTCTGCCACTGTATGGAACAGTATAGAGTGATGGGAGTTATGATGTACTTTAGAGCATAATTATATAATGAAAAATACATTGGAAATGGTACAGCATAACACCCATCACTCTCACACATTTACCAATCCACACGCATACCAATCCACACACATACACCAATACACACACATACACCAATCCACACGCATACCAATCCACACACATACCAATCCACACACATACACCAATCCACACACATACACCAATCCACACACATACACCAATCCACACACACACACCAATCCACACACACACACCAATCCACACACATACACCAATCCACACACATACACCAATCCACACACATACACCAATCCACACACATACACCAATCCACACACATACACCAATCCACACACATACACCAATCCACACACATACACCAATCCACACGCATACCAATCCACACGCATACCAATCCACACGCATACCAATCCACACGCATACCAATCCACACGCATACCAATCCACACACACACACCAATCCACACGCATACCAATCCACACGCATACCAATCCACACGCATACCAATCCACACGCACATACCAATCCACACACACATACACCAATCCACACACACATACACCAATCCACACACACATACACCAATCCACACACATACACCAATCCACACACACAACAATACACATGCATACCACTCCACACACACACCAATCCACACACATACACCAATCCACACACATACACCAATCCACACACATACACCAATCCACACGCATACCAATCCACACGCATACCAATCCACACGCATACCAATCCACACATACACCAATCCACACATACACCAATCCACACATTCCAATCCACACATATACACCAATCCACACACATACACCAATCCACACACATACACTAATCCACACATATATACCAATCCACACATATATACCAATCCACATCTACCAATCCACACACATACCAATCCACACACATACCAATCCACACATATACACTAATCCACACATATACACCAATCCACACACATACACCAATCCACACACATACACCAATCCACACATATACACCAATCCACACATATACACCAATCCACACACATACCAATCCACACATACACATCCACACATATACCAATCCACACACATACACCAATCCACACACATACACCAATCCACTCTCACTGTATGCTTTCCTACCTTTCCTCTTTTCTCCTTACAGCTCCTTTTCCTGCTCTTCGCTCCTCTTCTTCTTCAGTTCTTCTGTCTTCTTCCGAGGCCACGGGGTTCAGAGGGCACGGACAGCGGTGGGCGCGGCTTCAGTGTTGTGCGCCGGGATCTGACAACAAACCCCGGCGCACAACAGCTGTTGCCGAGCGGATCGCAAGGGAGCAGTATCGGAGGTCTTTACCGGACATCCGGCTCCCTTGAGTGATTTTAAGCCGGATGTCCGGTAAATACCTCCGATACTGCTCCCTTGCGATCCGCGCGGCAACAGCTGTTGTGCGCCGGGGTTTGTTGTCAAATCCCGGCACACAACACTGAAGCCGCGCCCACCGCTGTGTGGCTGTGTGTGCCGGCACAGGGAGAAGGAAAGCCCAGATCTCGCGCTTTCCTTCTCCCTGCGCCGGCTGATGACGCCAAGTCCCGTGGCTCACTTGGGGGCCGCATCAGTCCGGAACGCGGGCCGCAATTGGCCCGCGGGCCGGACTTTGGACATGCCTGCTATAAATGGTTTTAAAAAACTAATTTAACTATGTGAAGGCGGAAGTTCCCCTTCATGATCGGACAGAGGAATCCCCGATACTTATGCCGCAGCCGGCTATGCGCTGAATTCTTGCTTTGCTTTGTAACTCGCGATATGTGTCGAAGAGATCCAGGATTGTACGAGTTTACATATAGAGGTTTTGGGAGCTGATGGAGCACAGAGCTGATCCTCTGTAGCAGCCGGCCCTGTAACAGCTAGAAGTCGGGGTGATTGTCAGAATTGTAGTCACTGCACTGAAAGCGAGGTCATTACATTATTGAGACGCTTTAGTACATGTGCATATATTCTCAAGCTGGCTATTAGCAAAAATTGAATAACAAAAAATTTAATAAGCTTCCATTAGAGATTCAATTTAGAAATATTTAAAATTAAATAGACGCAGCCATTGACTGAGCAATCATGAACACTTCCAATCTGTTCTCTTCTGGATATTTTAGGGGAAGAATAGGTCCAGACTGAGAAATATATCTTTGTTGTGTAGTTTACCTACAAAAGGCTTTGTGTGTTGGTTAAATGGGCGCTGTCACCTCAAAAGATTTAGCAGAATTAGTTTAATTTATTAAAATTACTTACCTCTTGTGTTTTAAATCAGAGTAAATAGTTAAATCATAGAATCTTGAACAATCCTCTTAAAGGATATCCACCAGAATGTTCAGGGTTACCTCCTCATGCCGTAGACTATTTCTTTGCTGATTTGGTAATATTTAAACACATTTTTTTTATATTACTGGGGTAGTTGTGTAAACTGATATTTGCCTGAGATAGTGGCATTTGATTAATAAATATCAATTCTCATTACAGGTATTTATGATGCGTAGGGAATGCAGTGAGGTTAAATGTTACATCACACCATCAAGTCAGTCCACGTTTTAATCGGAATAACCCACTTTTTCGCTTGCTTTTCTGGTTAGATGACAGTTCCTTAATGAGGCAGCTTTACATAACCGTGTTCATGCAAGCAGGTGAAATTAACACTGACATTTACAGCACCTAATTTGTTTGTACATGAAAAAGTATCCAGCAGACATCACAGCAGCCATGTCAGCGGATGCACGAGGACAATCAGTAGGTACATCTTGTCATTTTAGGTGCACTTACGTAAAACATAAGCCACAATATGGCTCAATTAGCTACATTTTGAGTTAACGCTCTCCGAGAGTCAACGTGCCTGAACAAGAAGAAAACGTGATGTACAATCACCACCTGGAAAGTTAAATATATAACATATCATTGAATGCCGGTCATTTCTTTCTCTGTATCGCCTACCAGGTAGGAGGTGAAAAGGGTCCTTCAATGGAGAAGGAAATGTAGGTAGATGAATCACCAGGAATTAAAGAATAAGTTAAAAATGTAGCGATATGACGCCAGCATTCCACGTAACATCAACAATTACAGGATGTTAACATTCTAAGATTTGACCAATAGGAGTCTCGTGGGTATTCGGAAATTACAGTTGGGAAGGTCACTTGAAGATGGAAACTCATGACTCGGGGTGCAGAGCAATGGATAAAACGCGGTGTTTGAGACAAACATTTAGAACCAAAGGCAACAATCAACATGGCAATCTAACTGCGTGTTCATATGGCAAGATAGATTGTAAGCCCACGAGCCGGGCCCTCACAAACCCACCACTCCTGCCAGAAACGTCGTATAAAGTACCATAAGGTTAGATAGCAGCTCGCAGGCTGGGTTCTCCACTCCCGATGTGTCTGTATGTACTAATGTATATTTGTTAAGTATGTGTTAACTGCCCATTTAAATTGTACAGCGCTGTACAAGCCGGTTTCTTTGGTATTGATGGCGTAATCAGTGAACGGTTTACATTAAAAGGCGAAGGTGTTAGAGAGCACCCCAAAATAGCGACTGCGGATACATGGGTGGCACCACAGAGCGCGTACATAAGTGTCTCAAATACATGCAGATATTACAGATAAGGTCCTGTTTCTGGAAAGTACAAATAATGTTCTATACATATCCAGATATTTATGTATACTGTATATTTTTTCTATATAGGATTCTCATTTTGCAGAAATCCCTGCATTTACACTCATAATAGAAGATTTAAATGATTGGCGATAGCCGTTTTTATCACGAGGCATTTATCTGCCCTACGGAATATTCAGTGTAAACATGAAACGTTCCATCACGTCGTCACTCCGACAGCTGGTCTTATTACGTGGAAAGTCACAGCTGCTCCTATATTTCAGCTTTTTTTTTTTATTTATAGGAACGGGGTTGGACATCTCCCACGGAATCAAGTCGTTTATCTCGTTTTCCAAAAAGGGAAATTAAATATTACTATCTGCATATCAGCAAAAGTCATTTGTATTTTGCAAAAATGTTCACGGTTTCAGGAAAGTGTTATATTTACAGATATTGGAAAGAAAGAGACCTGGTCTAGAACTGCGGCTATTCTTATTATAGGGGTTACTGGAATAATTATAAGATGCGTAAACACCGGTGCGAGGGCCTGTGCTCGCCATAGTTTACATTCTAAAAAGGGATCTATTGTGTAATAATGAAATCTAAAACTAAGTCGGTTTCGACTTTTAGCATTAAGCAGTACAAATATGTTTCAATGTGTCTGGCTTTGCTCAATGTGTTTTTTTCTCCGACAAAGAGTGTATTTAATGCACTATACGGGTTTGCCACTAACCTCCGATCTGCAGAAAGCAGTCTGGCACTCTCTAAACTGAGGATCAACTATAATTCCTATAATCCTGGTGGAAGATGCAGTTCACCGGGAGCTAGAGCTAGCTCTGGTCTGACTGGGGTGGGGGGGGGTCAATCAACCTGTAATTTCCCACTCATGGTTGTCCTGCCTCTAGATCATACCATACACGTTCATCAACATATCTGGGAACGTTCCAGGTAAAGCTGCTGCTTCCTTGGGTCTCCAGGACATTTCTCTTTTCTACGGGGAGGGGGAACAGCATTTAGCTACTGCCAGCTACTTTCCCTGCCACTCTATACTGTCTGGGACTAGCCCCACCCATGCACAGCTAGCCCCACCCCCTCATGAAGCCACTCTTTCAGAAGAGTAAGAGCTCCGTGTAACCTGCCCTGAGAAGTTCTTCCAGTTGGAGAACTGCAAGTTGATTCTTCTTATATAAAAAAGGTACAGCTGGAAGACTAGTCATGAGTCTTGTTTGCATACTTTCCAACACAAAGTGACACTTTTGACTTTAGATGGGTAGCTAGAGGTGTAACGGGACTTTTATTTGACCTTGTGACCAATTGATAATGTAAATGGTTATGTGTTATTCCTCTTCTAAATACCTTAATTGGGAAGGCAAACATTTTATTTACCTTCCCATTTATTTACACCCATTTCCTGTTTCTATACACATTATCGGGGCTTTTAAGGCTGTAGAACCCTGTGATAGCCTCATACCCAGCAAACATTCTGAGCGCCTATAAGAGGAAGGAAAGGGGGACAGAAGTATTAAAAAGGACTAAAAGCGACTATCCCTCCTAAATAATTACAAAAACACCACTTTTTAAATAAAACACAGTAGGAGGATAAAAGATTTCAGATAATTGGTAATTATTCTACCAAGTGAGTAATTCTAATTTGGTAATTAATGTAAGCAGTAGGGTGCTTCACAGCAATTTCCTCCCTGTCTTAACCATCATAATCAATTCCTGTTTTTTTTGCAATTTAACATATGCTGCTTAGAACTAAAACTGGCCTAGTTCTAGAACAGCCCCCTACCTAGTGCCAATGGAGCATGGGGGCAGTTGCCACCAGATAAATTGGTGGTCTTTTTAAACAGAATGCTTCTTTCACTAGAAACTGTAAATAAGATCTGGGAAATTTGCTCCCAATTACTATATTGGCTCGATTATAGGCCGCACCCTAAAAGTTAGGTGCTTTTTTAAAGAAAGATTGAGATTATTGGCAAAAAAAACAAAACAAAATTCTATGCAGCGTTGCGAGCCGGTGCGAACAACCTCCGCTGCCGGCACGTCTGCACGATGTGCTTTAACAATATCCCGTGCCGGCACTCCCCCGTGGGAAGTCCCGCCAAGGGAGATTGTTAAAGCACATCGAGCAGACGTGCCGGCAGCGGAGGTTGGTTACACGTTTTGGACAGTAGGATGCAGGTCCCTTGCAGCGCTGCGGGGATCTGTATCCTAACCCTGCCAGACGCCCGGAACTGCATGTCCTGGGCGTCGGGCGATACGAATTGCACATTCCTGCGCTAAACCCCGATTTGGGCAAATATGGTACATCCGGAAAAATATAGTTCCTGCTTGAGCACAGGTGACTTCAAACAATTTGTGCCGAATTGGTTGGGTAGGATATGTAACGTTTCAGCCGACGCTGGTTTACCTTCTACTTTTAAGATTGTTATTTGGATTGCCTTTTAGAGTTTTATTTATTTATGGTGGTTTAATATTTGAAGGGACCAAAAAATAAATAAAATTGAAGTGGCAAAGTGACATTACAGCAAGCCATCATAAGCCTTATATCGCCATGGGCATACTATATGTTATATTAATAACAGTGTTTCCTAACCTGTTGTAGGTATAAGGCAAATCAATTCAGTGCCCATTAAATAGCTAAAATTTAAAAATTAAAGAAAATATGGGAAATCTGGTTTTCGACATTTGTTACTTACTCTTACCTACTTCCTGCAAAGTTTGTAAATCAACGCTCTCCTTACCATACGTATCGGTTTACGTCTGTCTAGAGGTGGGTGAAGACTTTACAAAAAGCGTATATATTATACATTATATATATTTATATTATTTGTCCTAATATAGGTCGCACCCCCCCCACACACACTTTAGGCCGTTAAAGTGGGGGTGCGGCCTAGATTCGGGGTTTAGCACAGGAATGCACAATTCGTACTGCCGGCACTTCCGCCGGGGCTTCTATGGTGGAGCACCAGCGTGGCATAACCTTCCGGTGAAGGACCAGGTGAAAACGTGAAGCTACAATTTTTCAGCTGTATTATTTGACTTAAAGGGACACCCCTGCCACCATATGAACTTAAATTCCGAGCCCTCTCAGCGTTAATATGTATTCATAGGAATCTGGGACTTGATTTGGTGACCTACCTAAACCTTAACTGGCGTTAACTGATTTAAAATGGTTTGCAAAAGCTAAAAAAAAATAAATAAAAAATAAATAAATAAATAATAATAAAAAAAACCTGCAATCAATAATAATTAAAAAAAACACTCTGCGATTTAATGGGGTGTGCAGAGAGAAGTCTCATTTTCTAATTCCAATAACTAAAGATTACATGCACCAATGCAATAAAGCGCAGACATTAAATTAGTTAATCTGCATTAAAATAGAACCCCCCAAAAAAATTACAGGGAGTAAGACTGCCCCCTAACTTGATTTAAAAATGAGAATGCAACAGCCCTGCAATATAGAAACAAAAAAATATAAATTATGACAGCAGATTTGGCCCATCTAGTCTGGCTATTTCATAAAATAATCTCAAACGGTTTTATTTTAGAAAAGCCGCATGTCCATCCCATGCAAGTTTAAAACCATGCACTGTGTTAAATTGTAACGCTTGTGCTGGAAGGTGGATCCACCCTTAAAGTGAAGTACAACATCCTTGCATATAAAGAAGCCTTTGCGTCCCCCCTATTTATGGGTCACCTAGATACAGATAGGAATGTTTTTCATCTAATTTGTAAGAACAATAAGATATTTGGAACGCTGTGTTTTAAGGAGAGCTGCCGGTGTCACTGGGCATACAATTCGCTTTGTTTTGTCTCAATTATTTCTGGTATTGTGAGCAGGATGTCATGTGCTACATCTTGGGGATTCTTTGACATTTCTTGTGGATTAGCAGCAATTAAATTATTTAAGACCTGCTGTTCGGTGAGTCTCGTTCGTCCTGCGAGTCAATTACAGAGAAAATTGATGGCGCGTTCTAAACGCGGATTCCATAACGGCCTTTTGAACCTGAACGACATGCAACAAGTTATGTAAAAGAAATCGAGAATATGCATATCGGTTATGGCGCTCATTAAAGCCACAAAGGACAGAGGAAAACAAAATACAAAACGAGCAGCGACTTTGTTTGGGAAGTAGGTTTAAATTGGCCACTGTCTGCTGAACAGTTAATAGGCGAGGAATTTAGGACTAATTGGCTTTCATCTGATTTCTTTTCAGTCTTTGTATTGTTGTAACCAAGCAATTATCAATTCTATACATTATCCTGGCTCACTGGCAGGTGCACATTAGTCCCCGTATTGGCCCTGCGGCTACATAGTAAGTATTAAGTTATTGGCAAAGGTCTTCAAATAGCTTTCTCAGAACATAAAACATGTATAAGAGCATCATTACTATCCTCTGATCCTGAAGGAGTTAAATAAGCTGTCCTGTTGCACCACGTCTGACACCCCATTAACCCTCATCTCTCACTTTTTGGCAACCAACAAGCTTTTAAATTGAAAAATATACTTTTTCAGTAAATCAGATTGTGTTATTCTATAAAAAAAATAATAAATAATAACAAAGCTGTCAAAACAAAGACCAAAAGTATCTCGCACAAGTTTCTCATCACTCCGACATCCCATGAGAAAGTTAGTAAATGTAGTAATTTTTAAAATGAAAATTGATATTTCATAGGTGGGGTTCTCATTTCCCTCGTGGTCTACTGGGGGTCTTTCATTACCATAGACTGCCAACATTATGTACATTATGTATAGCTCCTGAGGACAATACGACATCATATTGCACCCCTCGAGATGCGCACATCATTAGTCTTTGTGTCTGTTCGTTACAATGGGGGGGTGGCTAAGGGGGCACTTGTCTTTACATGCCCCATGGGTCAAAGCATGGCAGGCCTCCCCTGCAGTTAAGGTAAGGGGTTTTGTTTGGCAGCTACGCCAGCCTGAACATAACCCTGCTGCGGTAATAATGCCTCTCGCTGTCAAATCATAAATGTCTAAGAGTCTGGGATTGCTCAGTGAAAGGAAAAATCAGCTAAGAGCAAAATAATTAATTTCTAATGGCGGAAAAAAGGTTTTCTGAAAGCTTCTCGAATGCCGTGTGTTTAGTCTGCATTTACCAGGGAGAAGAAATCTTGTTTTTTGTGGTTTTATTTTGCACTTTCAGGCAGCTGATTGACACAGAGCCGCCCTCGGGATAACTTCAATGGGTTGTGTCCGTCTACCAGAGGGGGTCTGTCTTTTATCTAAAGTGGGAGTCACTGTTTTCTGGCAGTCAAGCAGTTCTCTTCATGTAGTTTGCTCTGCTGAATCCACCGTTCATGCGCGCATGTCTGCCATGCACCTAACTCAACCCAGCTACATTCTCTGTACATCTTATAGCCACAAGCTAGTGAAGCCAAGTAAATCCACCTTCCCCGTCAAAAGGTTTTCCCCTCTTATCCCCTTAGACAAAAAAGGAAAGGGACTTAAAGTGCCACCCCTGCCACCATATGAAGTTTCACCCACACGACAACGGACAAGCCCCTTTAAATGTATGCTGTGTAGCAGAAGCCCCCTGTATGCGTTTGCCTAAATCCCATCACTATTGGCCGAAGGCATCTCCTTTAATGCGATATCTTTACTGCCATCTCCAATGTGAAGGCTGCGGGAGGGAGTCATTTGGGAACCGCGCGTGCAGAAAGCGCTCCCATTGATTTCAAAGGGAATACTTTCCTGCCACCGATTGGCTACTTCAAGCAGCAAACCAAAAGGTGAGAATTCATGTCATGGAAGAGATGGAAAGCTGCAGCTTCTCCCAAGAGAATTTTTTTACTTTAAACAATGCATATTAAAGTACTTAAAGGGTACTTTCATACACTGCTTGTTTAGGGGGCTTCCTGGGAGACAGAAGTGTGTTAGACGGGGTACCCAGTCAACAATTCTATACCAGTCTTAACATAGCCCTGTCTGTTTCAAATTAAATCAGCGAAGAGAGCAAGACAGAGGGCAACACGACCGGCATACCTCTGCGAAAGCTGCATTTTTAAATATATTTAGTTTCTAAAATCATAATCGTGACCTGAATTTGCCTCTTTTCTCTCTCGTGCGTCATTTGAGGCCGCTGGCATTCGCCGAGCGTCTCTTGTTTTTTGCCGATTCCCCCCACTTTATATATTCTCATTCATCTATTAGTGAAACGTATTCCGTTTTTTCCTCAAGGCTTTGTTAACCAGACTAATTACACGTTCTAAGAATCCGCGATAAAATACCCGGAAGGGATTGTGTAGAAGCAGAAACCAATATTGGTCCCTTTAACAGTTTAACAATTCCCAGCGCGCTCCACATCAGCGACGCTCTGCGCCGGATTCTTGGCTTTTTAGCTTTCTGATACAATTTACATCAGTAACCCAATATTTTATTACATTCCTTCCTAGCTCTGTATTTCAGAAAACAAATGTTATTATAAGAGAACAAACGGTACAGAGTGTGTGTGTGTGTGTGTGTGTGGGGGGGGGGGTTATGTCTTCATATTCTGCTCCTGGCACCTGCATAATTTATATTTGCATTTAAGCATAATAAATGAACACTTTTGAAAGATGCTTATAAAATATTCACAAAGGTACACTTAAAAATACTTTTTAAATGACTCGACATTAGTTATGTGTAAATAATTATATAATCCGGAGTGCTAAACATTAACGTTTAATGCCAGCGTTAGGAGATTAATGTCTGATGATGAAAACCAATAAGTGTTTCCTGTCTTATTAAAGGTGAAGTTCCATGGAAAAACAAAAACTGTCACATTAGAGCAATGTACCCAGTAATGTCGAGTAACACTGGGGGGGGGGGGAAGTGTGCTTTCTTTATTACTGCACACAATAAAGCAAGAATTAAGCGCGTACGCAGTGAATACCATTCAAAAAAGACTTAAGGTATAAATAATGGGGATTCCGTCACACCATATGGTGATATTACTTTTCCCGCCAGGTACCCCAAGTTCTGGAGTTACAAGCCACAGTTGGACGTTGACTGGATCCCTTTGGTGCTTCTTCATGGGCTTTCTATGCAGTCCTGTGTTAGACAGAGCATTATATTGGCTACTGATTATGTTTGCCATTTTTTTGGAGGGTGGCATTTTATTGCTGGATGATTTGACCCCCCCCTCCACCAACCACCGTGCCTAGAAGTTGTCAGCCATTGCAAGCTCTCCATTTTCCTTGAAATGTGCTCAGAATAATATGCAAAACCATTTTAGATCAGCAAACCTTTCAGAATTTTCAGTTCCTATAGCAACAAGAGAACAGGTTACGCTATGTAACAAAAATAAAAATCAAGGTTAAAAACTTGTACAGGCTGATAGAAGTAAATGGCGAATAAAGCGTGAACCAGAACGCTTCTCCCCGAGTCTAGTTCATGTCCTTGACTGAACTGTTTTATTCTGGGAAATATTAGTTAAAATTGCAGCTTCTCTGGAAATATTTTGTGAAAAATAATAGTATGTTAGAAATGGTCTATCTAGAACGTAGGTTTCCAGGGTCAGTATCTAAGTCTTATTCTGCTCGCGCTTAGCTTGAAAGGTCAACAGGATAGGCTTTTCCTGATATTTATTAAGTAATGTTGATAAACATGTTGTAATATGAACATATATGATACAGAAGCTGATGTTAAGGTTGTTTAAAGTATAAGCAAGTTTAGGAAGGACAGAAATATCACAGATATAAGATAGCATATTGAAGAGAAAAGAGAAGATGAAGAAGATGTGGAAGCAGAAGTGGTCAACAGAGAATGTAGGGAAATATTTAGAGAGCGTGAGAGAGTGAATGAGAATGAGCGTGAGAGAGTGAGTAAGAGTAAATGTGGGCACCAGGTAAAGAATTGTGTATCAGAATTAAAAATGCCCCCCCCCCGAATTTAGAGCCGATCCAACAATTTAATTATGAAATATTAAAAGTAAATATAATGTACAGTTAAGTTTTATTAATTCATGCTAAAATAAAAAATATGATCTCACAAAAGTCATGTATACAATTTGTATGTTTTACTTTAATACCAAGAAGCGGCCTCACAAATTTAAATACATTTTTGAGTCTCTTTCAGAATTAGAAGTCATCCCTTTTTTGTTGTCAATGAATCATATACTTTAAATGTTCTAATTTTGGGATATAAATTATTTTATAGTACATACTAAAAATACAAAATTGTTGGATGTAATACACTTTTTCTTTGTATACCCTTTTATTTATATAACTTGACAAATCATAATGTAATGCATTCCTAGGTCACCGAACTTGGGCTATTTGTTGTTTGTTACTTTTATTTAAAAGGTGAAGACCGGATTGGAAATATGACACAAATGGGTTCAGAATGAGAATTACGAAGCCAAAGGGGGTTTACTATTAATAAACCCAAGCTCTCTCTCTCTTCTGGTGTCACGTTCTAACACATGTTGGTGATCACAATAGGTATTCTGCCTTTAGAGGCTACAGAGCAAGTGCTGCTCAATCCAGGATTCTCTGGATATCTAACAGTATACCTGCCCCCTCTCTCCCATCCCTTCTATGTGGCATTTAGGGAAAATACAAACAAATATGAACTTTTTTTTTCCTTCCTCATGTTTTTATTTTCCTGGCACCCTGGGTTTGTACACTCTAACACCATACAGTAACACACACACACGCTAACATTCTACGCTCATGAACACATGCTTACACCATACACACTAACACTATGTGCCGACATACATACCCATACCAATGCCATACTATAACATAAATAACATCATACACGCTAGCACTACACTCTTACACACAAGCACACATACTGCACGCTTAAAAGTGACACCCCAGCTGATTGTCCCCTTTAAGGACAACGAACCGGCACTTAAAACAGAGGATGAAATAATACGTTTAAGAAAACCCCCATGACGTCATGTGCAGAAAGTGCTTTCATTGATTTTAATGGGGTGCTTTTCTGCCACTGACTGGCTTCGCTAAAGGAAAATCAGCACCATGGAGAGTGGCTGTGCGAGGCTGCTCTGGAGCTATAGCTTCTCCTAAAGGTAAATGATTTTTTTGCTCTACTAGTACATAGAATGTATATATATATATATACACATAAGAGTACTTAATAAATGGGTTTTCGTATTCAAATATTCAGCAAATCCATCTATAATCGATAAAAATAATTGATTCAGTTCATCTCATCTTAAGATCACAAAGGCATATGTGTGTGCCACGGCTGAGCTAAAGACAGCTGGTATTTGTAATCTCTCTCTCTACTAAAGTGCATCCTGGCAACAAGAGATGAATAGAAGATGTTTTCCTCTTGAGTAATGTTATGATGCTCATTCTTTGGCAAAGGGAAAGACGAGAGATCTCCCCGCCAGGAGATTGCAAAGGCAAACCTACCCAAGAATTAGCATCCCCCCATCAGGTATGCCTATAACCAAGGTCTGCCGGTACGGGCGGAAATTAAGGAATAATACGCACACCTCTCCCCACAGAGCTGTGCTTCTACATTTTCGGTTTGGTGTATAAACACACTTATCATCGACATCAGTTTAATAATTCGGAAGCTTTTTGCTTTCAGATTAGCATATATACAGTTTCCTGCCAGGCATTCTGTCGCGCTCTTATTTCACAGTCAATGTGACAATAGGACTTTGATTAGCGTGTATATCGATGTGCCACAATGGGAAAACCAGGGTTTTTTTTTTTTTACCATCCTTCAGACGAATTATGTATGATTTGTGCCTAGTAAAGAATGGAAACAATTATTCAGAATGCTGAAATGTAATATCGTATAAGTGCTTCTCAGGAGATTAGACCCTGAAAAATAATAGTCACAAAGTGGGTTACATATAAGAAAGAAGGGAAGAAACCTGGCACACCAGGCAAATACCTGGCAGGTCGCTGGCCGACAGTACCACACACTCTACTTTAGTCTGCACAAACCTGGAATTTTGTCTAATGGCTTTAAGAGCCTAACATTGAAATAAAAACTCAAGGCCATCATCCTAATATTTTAGCTTAATGAATTTAGATTACATCTATGAGGGCAATTACAGCGCGCTCTTGTTATTGTACCATGGATCCCGTAAATGTAATTACATTGACTTTCCTTCATGGCAGAACCGGTTCAAGGTATACAAAGGCTGCAAGCAATATGAAAGTAAAGACCCAGGCTTCTGTAATGAGATTAGGATCCTTCCACACAAATTAATCCAGGTGACATGCGGCCCTTCATTCATCTTCACAGCGCTGTGTTGTCAACAGGAAAGAGAATCCGTATTTATCACGTCCCTTTAGATTCTTTCAGGCTCGCTAGATTATCTACACAGTTTAATTACATAGGCGTTAAAAGCATACCTTTTAGTTAACAAGACATTCTAGTGTCTCATAAAGCCTCACCAATGAAGAATGCCAGTACTTCGTAATGTTTTATGTATTCTTTAACCCCTACTGAATAAATAAATCATATTCAGCTTTCTGAGAAGCTGCAGCTCCAGAGCTCTATCCCACCATCCCTTCCATGGTCCCATTTTTGGCAAGAAAGAACTCCCGCTGAAAACATGTTAGAACTCCTTGTCGAGCCAGCAGCGTAGCTGGCGGAGAGTATAATGTGCATATCTGGGTCAGGTCAGCTCTCCAGGTCAGGAGAGTGGCTTAAAGAGGGAGTGGGGCTAGCTGTGTAAACAGGCTGGTTAGCCTTGCGAGGGGTGGAAGTAGCCCCAGATGTCTTTAAAGTGTATTCTGCAGCATGCCCTCATGCATTTCCGGTGAGGCATCACGAAAATTTAAAAGGCGCCTCTCCACTATCATTAAAGTGCATATGATGGCTGGCGTGTCCTTTCAACACAGGGGTCCATAGATTTGGTTTGGATCTAGGAGCAAGCCAAAGAAGTTAGGGGCCAACTTCTTTCCTCCCTCGTGTTTTTATTTTCCTGGCACCCGGGTTTGTCAAGCCTTGCCATACACTAAAATACATTTACACACTAACACGATAATGTAACACACGCTAACATCGTACACTAATACACACTAACACTATATGCTGACATACATACCCATGCTAATGCCATACCATAACATAAATAACACCATACACACTAGCACCACACTCTTATACACAAGCACACACACTGGCTGACAATATACATATATACAATTGCTTAGACACATATGCACTGAATCTGACACAATAAAGTAGTAGACACATTGACTCCAGCACTACACATATACACACACACATATACTATTCCCCCCACCCTGTAGAGATAAGCCACGCTGTAGCCTAACTTCTGCCATTGTGAATTTGGCACCCCATGCTTTCCTACGTGACCCCGCTGGGAGCCCCGCGGCACCCGCTTCACCTCGCCCCCTCAGGAAAGCATAAGGTGCCGTATTCATGATGGCAGCCCTGCTTTAACAAAGGCAAACTATATCTTAAAATGTAATGCAATACACATTTAATCTGACTCCTTCCACACCAAGGTTGAAAACCGAGTGGAACCTCACTCTATAGCAGCGTTATGCTTGGCAATTAAAACCCCACCTGATTGGCTAATCTGATCACATGCAATACGCAGGGGAAATGCACACGATAGAACCTGTTTTTTGTTTTACTTTTAAATACATTTGTTCAGACATTTTTTGAAACAATGTAAAATTATGTTTCACTTCGCAGCGAAGAAATAAAATAAACATGTAGAAATTGTAGGATTCACTTAAACGTAAAGATCTAAAGAAACAGTCTGTTAAAGCATCATACAGAAAAACTTTGGTCCCCGAGAATGTATATAGTTGTCAAATGTTCTATTCTTTTCATATATTGTTTTGTGTTTTAAACCAACAAAAGCCTTTCGAGACTGAAATAAAATAACAGCAGGGTCTCTCCAGATTTTATATCCTGCTGCAGATGCGTAATAGATTTTGAAGTGAGCTTTGTGGATCTGGAATGCACAGAACAAGTAAAATTAAATGCCTTCTTAGTACTCACAGCCCGAACTCAACAAAGTGCCATCGTGCTGCTACAAGATCAGCAATCGTACAAATGAAACTGTCACATGCAACCACTTCTGACAATGCAATGCCGGGAAATAAAAAGGAGCGAGATACAGGGATTATGACGGTCCAGAAATACAACCGTGGAGACTTCCAACATTTACCGGGTACCCGTTGTCTTTGCTCTTGGATGTCAGTGAATTCATTTGGAAACAAAAGAAGTTCAGTAATAGTTTATCACGCACATAACACTGACTGGCAAATGTTATATTATCCTGATAGAAACTATAACTGCGATGGATAAGCATGATGTATAGATCTGACGGCAGGGAAGAGAATGTATGCGCTACCCGTCTGCTGGGGGTCTGGCTTCACTTAAAGGGCCAAGGCTAATAGTTAGATTTTAGTGGGTGGGGAGTAGCTGGTAGTGGGCAGAACCTGTGAAGGGAGTGGGCGTGACCAAACGGTTCCCTTGCCCAAAGTTTAACCCCTTCGTAACAAAGACTGATTTTATTTTTTGTACCCTTCGTGACAATGGTTTTAACATTTCTGCGGTGCTCTTCTTTAGCTGTAATTTTCTTCTCTCGTTTACTAAATCCACACAAGTTACATATTGTTTTTTTCCAGGACAAGAAGGGCCTTAGATGTCATTATTCTGATTGTATCATGACCGGAAGGTCATGTGACGCCGGTGCTCCATCACAGATGCCCCGGTGGAAGTGGAGGACAGCGGAGGATGCCTGCACGCATCGCACAGACGCCCGCCGACTGTCGGGGAGGAGGATCCGGTTACTAAGTAGCCCATTAAATTTTATCTGAATGATCAATGATTCCAATTTACTTTTTTATTTTGTGATAACCGTCTCATCTATTGCAGTAGGAAGAGCTCCTGTGTATGGGGGATGGGATCATGTTGGGTGGAAGGGGACACGCCAAACGTCCAAGGGCTGAGAGGACCGTTCTCGGCTGTCAATGACAGAAGTTGAGGATGGGCCTGCAACAGTCTCGGACAGCGACCTGCTCCTTACTCGGCATCAGGCTGTTCCTGACAAACCACAAAGTGCCCTCAACACACCAGACTCCAAGCTTCTCCTACAGCTTCTTCTGTGTGAGGTCCTAGAGAGACTTCAAACAAAACCAAGTGGTAGGAGAGGAACTTTCACTCCACCGAGTCTGTGCGGTCACTTTCCAGGGATCTCAACAAAGCCTGCGCTCAAGGACTCTGTCAGACATAGCGAAGTCTCACCCGCCACAATGTCAATCAGCAGCCATGTTCCTCTCTCCCAGAGGAAGTCTTGTTTAAAAGCACGCGGCCTTCGCACGGCTCCTGAAGGTTGGAGACACTTGTGGTCCCTCTAACAGAATCAGCCAAACAGCTGAGAGATTTTTTTTAAACTACATCATATTAAATTATAAATTACCTTGTCTATATAGCACAAATGCTATTACATCATACTATTGCACCATGTCGCCTCTGTGTGGGGAAAATAATCCCCAAAAAGCCACATTAAATAAAAAAAACATTTAATTTAGAGAAAATAAACAGCAAGTAGCCCGAGCTCCATGCTTACCAATCATACATTAGGACCCCAGTAGGTGCAGAATATAATGCTCAGCAGCCTCACGGTAACATCCTTATTCCTACCCCGAGAAACAGGCACCCTGGTCCAGTGACATGACAAATAAACGCCAGGCCCCATGTCAGACTCACGGTGAAGGCCCACATGCTCCTCCTTGGTTGGTCAGGAGGGGGAGTCCTCTGGCTGGTGAAACCTCCCCTGCTCCCTCACAGTCCCGACACACCACAGCTATCGTCGCGCCTGCCATCGCCGGACATCGAGCCCCGCGGTTCCCGGTCTTTTCTATCAGAGACTGCAGCTCCGCTCATAAACTTGTCACGAAACCACGCCCTCCGGCTTGTCAGGAGATCCTGCTCAATCTTCCCGCCTGTCTCGGGAGTCCCGCCCTCGCCTATCACAGAGCGCATTACAGTTCCCTGCTGCCAGGCCCCAGCGCGGGAAACAGAAGAAGATACTGATTGGCTGGCCCAACATGGCGCTTCTTACGCCCTCAAGCGGGCACCCTGCTGTACGGTGTAAATACCCCCCTACCTGTGGAGATTCAGGGTACACTGTCTAGGTACCCCCTCAATGGGACATTCAGGTAAAAAACCTCTCTCTGGGGTATTCAGTATGCATGATAAAGATATCCCTTCCCCGGAGCATTTTGTGTACATAATTTAAATACCTCTTCACTGGGGTATTAAGTGTTCATACATTGAGTGCATTGTATAAATAGGTTAGAGAGTGTGTGTATGTGTGTATGTATATGTTACTGTGTGTTAGCATTTTATTTTTTGTGTATTGGTATTTAAGTACATGTGTGCAAGTATGTTACTGTGTGTTCATAAATATGTTAGTGGGTAAGTATGTTACCTTGTGCATAAATATCTTGGTAAGTATGGAAGTATGTTACTGTGTGTGTGTAAGTATGTTACTGTGTGTGTAAGTACGTTACTGTGTTGGGTAGCAAAAGCATATGGGGGCATTGTGCTGTATCCCCCCATGCATATGTAAGGGGGACGCCATGAACATTTAAAGGGACCAATCGGCTATTAAATGCGTATAGTGGCGGGGTGTCCCTTTAAGGGGTTCAGGAAGGGAGAATGCAATTGTTTTCCACCAAGACGAAGATCATGGCTTCTGTTTGCTGACGTGATGCCGATGACTTCTGTACATTGCAGGCCGTCTCATCTAATCGCATTTCACAGCTTGTACTGCACTGAAAGTACGCAGGAACGCCGCTTAATTGCTGCTAATTACGAAAAAAGCTTTTATATACCACTATTGCTACATACTGCTAATGTACACACGGATTCTCCAACCCGACTTATTAATATTAAATATTAAAGGAATGTTAGCAAGTGAGTAGGTAAAATGAAAAAAGTTTATTTAATAGAGTGCATTTAAAACTAAGTGCATGTAATGGCTTCAAACTATTCCTGATAAATGTATGTTTTCACTTCCGAGACACGTAACACTTCGAAGGGTAATAATTGTCCAAACGTGAAACGTGTTTTTATCTATGTTATTTTTTTTAAAAGTAAGCATGTTCATCTTTAAATGCAACCGTGTATTTAATCAAATTGTGGATGTTTACAAATGTTTATAGAGTTTTTACAAATTACCGTATTTGCTCGATTATAAGACGACCCTGATTATAAGACGACCCCCCAAAATCTGAATATTAACTTAGGAAAAAAAGAAAAAGCCTGAATATAAGACGACCCTAAAGGAAAAAAGTTTTACCAGTAAATGTTAATTCATGTAAACTATTTTTTTTAATAAAAGCTATGATTGAGAAAAATATTTTTTTTTTGTTTTTATTTCTTGTATTTTCCAACCTGTCCCCCAGTTACGCACATCTGCCCCCAGGCTTGCCACACCAATATGGCACTGTGGCCCATGATATGCCTTTTAACCCTCTATATGCCACTGTGCCCCATGGTATGCCTTTTGACCCCCTATGTGCCACTCTGCCTCCAGAAATGCCTTATACCCCTATATCCCATTCTGGCATTTAGGGGGTTAAAATGCATATTATGGGGCAGAGTGGCATATAGGGAGGTATAAGGCATTCCAGGAGGCAGAGTGGCATTAAGGGAGTTAAAAGGCATTATATAGAGCACTCTGCCTCCAGAAATGCCTTATACCCCTATATGCCACTCTGGCATTTAGGGGGTTAAAAGGCATATTATGGGGCAGAGTGGCATATAGGGAGGTATAAGGCATTTCAGGAGGCAGAGTGCACTATTAAATGCCCCCTTAACGCCACTCTGCCTCCTGAAATGCCTTATACCTCCCTATATGCCACTCTGTCCCATAATATGCCTTTTAACCCCCTAAGTGCCAGAGTGGCATATAGGGGTGTAAGGCATTCCAGAAATGCCCTACACACACACACACACACACACACACACACACATACATACACACACACACACACACACACACACACACTTAATTACTTACCGGTGCTTCCAATTTCCTGCTGTATTGCCGGGGCAGCGGGTTGACGTCTCATTCCGCGGCAGCCGGAAGGAGGTGGAGTTGGCAGCGGGGGTTTGTATGCGTCCGTCGCAAATACCTTCCCCGGCTGTCATGGATCAGGAACTCTGGAACTCTGATCTCTGACAGTCGGGGAAGGTATTTGCGACGGACGCATACAAACACACACACACACACACACACACACTTACTTACTTACCGGTGCTTCCAATTTCCTGCTGTATTGCCGGGGCAGCGGGTTGACGTCTCATTCCGCGGCAGCCGGGAGGAGGTGGAGTTGGCAGCGGGGGTTTGTATGCGTCCGTCGCAAATACCTTCCCCGGCTGTCAGGGATCAGGAACTCTGGAACTCTGATCTCTGACAGTCGGGGAAGGTATTTGCGACGGACGCATACAAACCCCCGCTGCCAACTTCACCTCCGGAAGCACCAGTAAGTGTGTGTGTGTGGGGGGGGCGACGATAGGAGGATCCAGGTCCCCTGCAGCGGTGCGGGGGATCTGGATCTTAGTCTCCTAATCAGACCTCTATTTGAGGTCTGATTAGAAGACGACCCCGATTATAAGACGAGGGGTATTTTTCAGAGCATTTGCTCTGAAAAAAACCTCGTCTTATAATCGAGCAAATACGGTAAATATACTTGATTTTTATCTAATTTTTTTAGACCAAACATCTACTGCTGCTGCGCTCACATAGTTCAACTAGAGTTCGGGGGGGGGGTGTAGCAAGACTCTTGTTCCACACACAAACACACACACAAACATACTTACACACCCCTAGTAGTCGGTGACAGCTGTCTCTTGGGGACCCCCACTTGACAAGGGGCTTCCCACAATGCAGGGGCTTACTTTACACCAATGGGGCCACTGATAGGACATCCTATGATCTCCCTTACCAGGCTCCTTGGGGGTGCGGGCCCCGGTGCCTTGTACCTTCTGCACTCCCTATTGTTCCGCCCCTGAAGAGGAGAGATCACAGTTGCTGGTGATAATTCTGGGTGTCCTGGTGAAGAGGCATCTTTAGCTGTGCAATGTTACAGAAATCAAGAACGGAATTCTCTTTATTATTATCTGAATTCCGAGGCCACACTGCTGGATTTCATGCTGAATGTTGATTTTATGTTTTCAATATATAGTGCAGTATATATTACTGAATATTATAAATAATGGCTTTGTGAGGGGTGGGGCTAGGCATTTGTGGAGGTGGAGCCATGTATGGGTTTGGGCTAGCCCAGACGGTAGGAAATGGAAAGTGGGCAGGATGTGGGCGTGGCCAAACATCCTATTTGCCTAATCTCATTAAACTCTAATATTTTAGGTGATCCCGCGCAAAACCTAGACAATTTTCTAACCAAATCTTTAGAGTTCCCAGGTTTTGACCTACGGAGTAACAGGATAAGGTGTTTAGAGGATAAATAATTCATTTTACTTTTATATTTCAATATATGAAGACATTCGGCGGCTTTTAGGTCACTGTGACTCATTAAGGGAAGGATGGGGAGAAAAAAAGAGACGGCCCCAAAGAGGGCCTCGTGGGAACTATGAGATAATACATAGAAAACATTATCCCTTCGCATGGATCCCTGCACCGCTAATCACTCTTAGCCAGACTTCTGTTTTAGAACCAGCCGCTGTTCGCATGCAGCAGATAGTGTTAGCTGTAGCTTAGCAACAGCTGAAGGGTCATACATCGTCCCTATTTGCAGTACAGCATCAATGTTCCTGTTTACTATACAAATATCCTGATGGGGGGGGGCAGGACATAACATCCATTTCTCGCACCTTCTGGACACACGGCTGTTAAATATTAAAAGCAAAGCAAATACTAATCTTTTGTGTATTTATATGAGCGTTTGCTTTTTAGATCAAATGTCAAGAGCTTGAAATTAATGTTTGTTTTATTTGCCACCAGCTTTTAAAGTAGACCCATGACTTTCCAAAATCCTACAGTTGGATGAACCTTTGCATAGGTGCTTAAAGTGTTTTTCTTCGTAAGTGGATTTTTCATTATGTTTTAAGTCAAATGTAAACAATTGAAGTAGATTTGTTTATTGAAACTACATATAGATGGTGTTTTTTGTGCATCAATAAGTTACTTGGATTTGGGGGAATTTAGTTTAAAAATTGCGCTGATTCAAGCTGGGATTGGAGGCAGCCTGTGGCAGGGACAGCATTAGCTGATACATTTACTGTTGTTAAGCTCTCAGCAATCAGCAACCTAACAACAGGGGAGAGATAGCTCTAGGGGAGGAATAATTATGCAGATGCTAGGAAATGGTAAAGACTGTTATACCTGCTATAGACTCGCGTATCAAATCTATAAACCTCATTAGATAGGTTAATAATGCCATTAATGGCTCTTTAGAATGTATGATTCATTAAATTAGTGAATCCCTGGTTACTTAGTATTTCTAGTCCTCCTTGTCCATGGTAACAATGAATGTGTGCCCAGCAAGCCAAGGTCTATTCCAGGCCCCTATATAGCTGATGATCATAATAATAAGACAGACTTGGGCAACTAGATGAGCAACACAGCATTGCATTGTTTACGAAATGATACAGAACCCGTGGCCGGCGAAACTGTTGTTGACAGTATCATGTATACCTCGTCGATGTGGCCCCTCGGATAGTGACTTTCCTTTCATTTTGAAACAAAGCCAGTTCCCAGTACATTCAAGTTTTGCGATGAGCAGAAACAAAAGTCAGGCTCAGACTATAAGTAAGGTTGGAATATATTCGACCCGATCCGTATTTAGTCCGGGACTATTGCAGAAAAGGGACTCGAGGTTAAAGTTCTTCATACTCGCGAAGGGTCGCTCAGTACCCCAATGTTATCTTATAGTAATTTTATATATATATATAATACACGATGTAAAAAAAAAAAAACAGTATAAACCTTTTTATAGAATGGGTTATATATATACATTATATAGAAATATATATATATATATATATATATATATATATATATATATATATATATATATAATAATACAGCAATCAGACAAAAGAAGTAGTCTCCTACACTATTGTTCAGCACCCCCAGTTGAAGTGTAATGACAACAGATTAGACTTAAGTGACATATAAAATGTATATCCCATTAAAGAAGGGAAAAAAACAGTGAAGTTTGATCTAAATATACAGCAGCCGTGCTCTCTGATCTACGCTGCTGTTTAACTCTTTGAGAGACGGACCATTCTGCAACACATTCAATGTCTGAGGATATTTCTTACATTTCCTGCTTGGATTTGAAAAGATTTGTCTTTTAATAGGATTGAGGCTTTGAGGGTATTTTGTGCCTATAATTATCTTTGGAATGTGCTAACTCGGTCTATGAATATTAAACCAGTGTCTTCTGATTAAAATGGAGTCCGCTAACACATGAAAGTTCTCGCAAGGTACCCCTGGGAGAGATACCAAAGATCTCTTAAGTTTTCTATTGAAGAGGTACGAAGAGTAGTATAAAGAAATAAATTATAACTTGCCACACAGATTTCATGATTCATGATCTTTCCATAGTCTGTCGCAGTGAAAAATGTTTAAAGGGACAGTTTAATGTCCCCGGCAGCCTCAGGAAAGAATATGATTATTACTTTACTATGCACTCTTAAAAAAACAGGGGGAAATATATAAAACACTTACCTGGGATAGAAACTGCAGCCCTGCAGCTGCCGTCCTCCTACATGGTCTGATGGTTCTTGCCGCTGACTGGATGCTTGAAGCAGCCAATCGGTGGCAGGAAAGTGGTTCAATTGAAATCAATAGGAGAGCTTGCAGGGCATGCACTCAAGCGGCTGCATAAACCTCCTCTCCCAGCAGCAGAGCTGGAGCTGCCTGGGGGGTACAGGCGCACAATGATGAATACGTAATAAATACTTTGTAAATACGTTAATACGCATCTTTTGTATGAAAGAAAAAAAAAAAACATTTATTTTGACAAGCTGCAACACCCTATGCCCTCTCTGTCCTGAAGCAGCCAATCACTGACAAGAAAAGAGTCCCATTAAAATAAATGGGAGCGCTTTCTGGGCATGGGCACGGACGTCTCTCGCATGAGCCAACACTGGGCTGAGTACAGCGTGTTCGCACAGAGGCGGCACAACGTGTATCTAACGTATACATGAATCTATCATATGCATTAAAGTGCATGTAATGTCTGCAGTGTCCCTTTATCGAATAATTACTAGAGAATGCCAAGGGGGTAATTCCCAAAACACAAAGGTGCCTCTTAAACATGGGGGAGGGGGGATGTTTTTCAGTTTGTTAGGAGGCATATTTCTCCAATGACTTAAAATGACTTTATTTTAAACATTAATCGTTCTTTTTAAATTCATCATAAGCTACTAGTTTAATCATTTCATAAGATGTACTACAAAAACTGACCATAGAATTCTGAGGCCGCATAGAATTCTGAGGCCACACACATAACTTAATAATCCGCGTTAAACAGTTGCATTAATTCCATGTGAAAGGTTATGAGTTAAATGAATATATATGAGCCAAACTCCAGGGTATTAAAACAGGATTTATACCTGAATGACCATTCAAATATAAATGACTGTGTGCTTCAGACAGATGGATGGGTTCTATTTTTTGGTTTACTGTGTATATACAGTTTGATTTTTCCAGTATAACGGCAAGATATAGAGAGAGATAGAAACCAAACCTATATCCAACCACATGGTTCCTAGAAACAGCCTTTTTGGGTCAGATCTAAATCAGCTCTTGGTCTATTCAGAATAATTTTATGCCTATCCGATGCAACGTCCTTCACTGTATTTGCCTCTATTGCTACTGATGGGAGGCTGTTCCATTTACCTACCACTCTGGGTGGTTTAGATGCACACATGAAGTTACTGAATAATCATATGTTGCTACTAACAACTTCCTTAAAATAAAACTTAAATATAAACATCCTTTATAGAAATGCAAAAAACACATATATAAATATATACTGTATATAGATCGTAAGCTCTTTGGGCAGGGACTCACCTGTTGTTTCTGTACATCAAATTTTTATATTACGGTATATACTACTTGTCCCGTCTGCCCATTGTACAGCGCTATGGAATAAAACCATGGCGCTATATAAAACAATAAATTATATATATATATATATATATATATATATATATATATAATTATCCCCGTATAACGCACCAACTATATTTGTATAAGAGCTAAATGCTTCTTTTTTTTACATTGAAATTCAGATTATGCACAAATTTCATTCAAAATATCTTTAGTTGTTTTCCAACCCAATCCGGTCTCCTTGCTGTATTCAAATCTGAAGTTTTTTTTTTTAAGAGGTCCACAGTATGTGAGCCAGCGCATCAACAGTTAAACAAAGGTTCAGTATTTTATCATTCAGAGAGGCTTTCTAAATAATGGATGCCATACAGAATATACACCGTTCATCAAATCCCCAGTACAAATATAAAGCGATACATCTTAATAGACAAAATAAATAAAGCGGATGCAGCAGGGTTTTAATAAACGGAATAAAAGCCTTATTCAATCTAGGACTGGACAACAACTCTCACTGCTCTCAGCAAAACGGAATCATATCAAGAATGTGCCGGCTAGAACCCACATTCATCTCATTGAGTACTAATGTTCTAAACTGGAAAATTAGGGTATTAAGCGGGTTTTAAAGAGGGGTGCGGGGGTAATAGTTGGCTCTGACGTTGCCAATAGATAGAAGGGTTTAGCTTTATAAAATGGAACTGTTCGTTATCTAGAACTAGAGGGTGTGTAATGTAAGAAAGTTTAATTTTACAGAGAGGGTGGTAAATATCCGAGCAGCCTCCCAGCAGAGGTGGTAGAGATTAATACAGTGAGGGGATTTAAGCGTAAATGGGGTAGGCCTGTAGCCCCCTGAATCTAAGACGAGACCAACGACTGATTAAGGTCTGAGCCTTTACATCAAACTACATAAGATGGGCCGAGCGGCCCTTATCTGCTGTCAAATTCTATCTTTTATGTTTCTATGGTTGCCGAATCATTAAAGGTAACGCTGGATTTCGAAATGTCAGCCGCCAGCACTTTTATACCGACGCAAAAGGTCTACACGTATATCCACAGAAAATGAGTCACTCGCGTCTAAAACATCGGTATAATTTCAAATCTCAGCAATTTCTCTTCCCAATGTATTATTTGCACTGAAAAGTACTTTCCACATAGGCTGATTATAGGATGCAGCCACACGGTATACATTGCATAGCAAAAAAATAAGAATAAGGATTTCTACTAATAGCCAATAAAACATCGGAACCGACAGTTTTCCAGCAGATCGGCCCCATTCGGCCCCCGTCTAGTCTGCCCATGTTCCCTGCTGTAAAGACTCGAACCTTAATCAGTCGTTGGGCTTGTCTTAGACACAGGAGCCACATGCCGATTCCATGCATGTTTAACTTCCCTTACTGTGTTAACCTCTGCCACTTCTGCTGGGAGGCTCTTCCACTTACCCACCACCCTCTCTGTAAAACAAAACTTCCTTGCGTTACGTGCAAAACAAAGCCGCAAATAAGTTGTGAACTCCTCCTGATATTAACGCAGACAACCATTTTCCAGCCAGTCGTCTAAACACCCTGCACTTGTAATGCACAATATTCGTAGTCAGCAAACGCAACGACACAAAGAAAATGTAAAGGACAGAATGGATCATTTCCATAGCAGCACGGCGAGTACCGTCAGATTTACCTACGCCCTGGATGTGCGCTGCTCGGATGCTTGCCTGATGGATGTGTCAGCCCATATCCCAGCTCAAAGCACTGTTGCTTCCATATCCACCGCTGAAACGGGAAGAAAAAGGAGAAAACAGGATTTACATGCAAAGCAGAGGAGAAGACGGGGTTTAAATGCAAGCGGAACGGGGGAAGATGATGGATTCCAAGGACCGGGTCCGCACGCCCTGGGTAAACAGAGCCGGACCGGGTCGGCACATACCCGATGCTGCGATACGACGTTGCCAGATGCTGCGATGCGACGTTGCCAGATGCAGCTTCGCGTTCTGTAGCCCTGATCGCAGCCCAGCACCAGTGACTCGCTGCCTGATGGCAAACGCTGCAGCCTCTGGGTCCTACACTCCACCCCTCACACACACACACTCTGGGCATGTCTGAGCACATGGGCGATGAAATCCAGGGTGCCCAACGTGCCCACATAGTCTAGAACAACAACTTCCACCATAGTTGCTTGAGCAGGGCCCTTCTTACCTGTTGTCCCTGCGAGTATAACTGTTCTTTGTTATATACTACTTGTCATGTCCTGTTTACCCATTGTACAGCCCTACGGAATATGAATATATGACGGATATATAAAACAATAAATTATAAATAATCCTAAATCGGTTTATATTTACAAAAACTGAAGAAAAAAGCATTTAAATAGTAAGATTAAATAGTAATAATGACATTATTATTACAGATTATTATAATGATACCAAGGTGTTATTATTATTATTATTAATATCCTTGTGTCTTTATAATAATTGTATATAGTAATAATAATATCTTTGTATCATTATCAATAATATCTGTGTATCATTTGTATCATTAGGATCATTATATTTAAGGATATCCAGGATATTATGATTATTATCCTAGGATCATTATAATAATTGTATGTAGTATTAGTAATAATAATAACGTATAATGTGTATGAATTTTTCTATTATTTTGTGACCAGCTGCTTGGTAGATAAAAACAATTTCCAACTTTTCATCATCTGCAACATTGTTAGACTGTAACAAGGAATAACAACAAAGTGAAATATATTGGATGGGTTAATTCTTTTTGGTGGTAATAGGAATAAAACCGAGTACGATATATTTTATGGGTTAATATACTTGCTATCACACTCCCGCTGATTGTGTAACTGGCTTCTGCTGTTCACCTGTCACATATGGAGGATGAGCAGAGACATTACAGATTTTATCAGAGCCCCAGGGCAAGTCTCTGCTGGTGGGCCCTTCCTATCCGTCAGTACGATTTGCAAAATCTGCACTAGTTATAAGCTAGGACATGATAATCTAACAGAAAGCGCTTTAAAAATGGGAAGTAGCTAAGTACACAATGTATCCCTGAGTACTGTTCGGCACAGTACTCAGAGTATTTGGGCCAGTTACAAGAGAGTTCACTGATCTCTCCAACCGGCCCAATGATAAGGGGTGCACCGGGGCGCCGTTCGTCCAATAGGGCGATCACGCACTCAGTTTTGCGGCAGAGGGGCTGTTGGGCCCATTGGACTGCCGCTCCTACTTGTCCTAGGCGAGCCTGCGCTACTGATTCCCCTATATTACGCAACGTATCACTGTATTTATGCAGTGTTATCAATTTAATACAAAATAAACATGCACCTGGAAAACATTTAAATACCAACGCATTTTACATTCATAAGTGTTCTATAAATAAAACATAGATGTGTATAAATAAAACATGTATTTAAAATTAGAACAGCGTGGTTAAAACTTGTAAACCAGGGCAGATTAAGACGATTTGGGCCCTCGGGCCATTATAAAGGAAGGGCCCCTTCTCTGGAGTTCCTGCCCTTTCCCCCCCCTTTTTTATTGCCCCCCTCATACAGATATACACACTCACATATACATATACGCATATAATATGCATTTATACATATTCATACATATATATATATATACCTTATCTACCACTTCTCTCCTGTATGTTTCTTGTGATCAGCAGCTTCCTCACCAAGCGGAATCAGATCCGGTCCTGCGACGTACGGCAATCGCCTTCCTTCCCTGACTTTGTACCCCGAGAAGTGATTTCATTCCCGGACAAGCAGTGTCAATGAGGTAGGATGATGTTGAACATTGCGGGATCCAATCGGATCACTGATTCGTGGGACTGATGGGTACCACTCTCATGGACCACTAAAATTCTGTAAGGAATGAATACAATACAATAATACACATCCATCCGAAAATATAAAGGTCACATAATTCACTTATAGGATATGTATAGAAAGCTATACTGCCCTACGTTTTGGGATCACTAAAATGCGCATATATTATATATATATATATATATATATATATATATATATATATATACACACACACACACAATATATATATAAATATATAGGGTATATAATACTGTATATGTTAATGAAAGATGAAAGAAAAAGGTTGTGAAGACAAACTTTCAGATAAAAGAATGCAAATCTTTACGGGAAGTCGCGGGCTTTTCTAAAGAAGGGCTTCTTTGTAACAGCTTATCGGTAATCCAGAAATCTTGTGAGCTGCTCTCACTGATATTTTGTTATTCCCCTTGAAGGAAAATATAACGCCTCTCTTAACATGAAATAAACATCAAAGAGCATTTTGACCAGGGTTAAGAAGAGGCTCGGTAAAGGGTGAATACCCATTAAACCTTTACCTTAGGATAATAATTCATATAAGCTAAAATCAATATATATAAAAAATAGTATTAAAAAATTGGAAAATGTAATATTTGTGAGGAGTAGTGGCAATAATGGAAAGAAAATGTGCTATATCTATATTTGGGGGAAATGGCAATATATATATTTTTTTATTATTAAAATGTAGTTGAAAAAAGGTAACTGAAATGCTGCATAGCATAAAAGATTTATTGATATATAAATAGACCAATAACCTTAATCAGTTAATTCAATCAGATACTCTGATGCGATTTGTTTTAATGGAATAGGAAGTTAGCTAAATACTCCAATTTTGTTGGATTTGTTGCCATTTCAATAGCTGTGGGCAAGGAGGAAGACATGCCGGATCATGAAACGAGCTTTGTGCACGCTAATCTATCAATGGGCTCCAAAGCTAAAAGTGTTTTAACTTTAGATATAAGATAATATATGTTGCAGAACAAAACAGTATATATATGCTTTACGCCCCTCGATCCGACACTTGGCATTGTACTTGGTGATGTGAGGCTTGCCCGGCCATAGAAAGCCATTCCGTGAAGCTCCCGCGTCCCATCACAGCGCCACGCGTCCTACCACAGTACCACGCTTGGATTCACTGAGCATTTACTGTTAATTTTATACACCTGTGGCAATGGGCCTGATCGAAACCCCTGAATTTAATAATTAAGAGGGGACTCCCAAGAGTCTGTAACCTGCTAAGTAAACGGGGCCATCTTCAAAGCGGGGCAAATCGAGTAGCTGCACTGAGCCCTGGCTTACCACAGTGGCTCAAAGCAGTTGTCCCTTCGACCACTTCAACAACTGCCATCGTCTGGTGGAGGTCTGTGTGGCCGTTGGCACAGACCGCTCCTAATGCTTCTTCCCTTTTGTCCTGTATGTCCCCTGCTGTTGTAGAGGGTTGTGATATGACATCATATCCCTGAAATCCCAACACCCAGCCGATCCAGGGAGTATGAAGCAATACCATCCAGTGGTCCATCAGGCATTTGCCAGTTGGTCAGTTCAAGGAAAGTCAACAACGCTTGGTAAACAGTGAGATTTCTGGCCGGTAAGGTTTCCGAATCCCCACCAAAATCTATAGAGATTTATTTTAATTTATTATCTTAATCTATTATTTTTTTGTGTTCTTATTCATTTTATAGCTGTTAATTCAATCACTCAAACTGCATTTTACTGCTTCTGTTACTGCTTACTGTAAAAAAAAAAGCTTCATTTCTTAGACATTTTTTCTCTCTCTTGAAAACACCATCAACATGTCTTGCTAAAGAGGAACATTTGCCACGAGGGAAATATACCTTTTATAACCAGAAGCAAATTCAAATTACTTGGTAGGGAAGAAGTTCCGTTTGGAAATAAAAGTTATTTTTCAAAATTTAGAATTAGATCATAAAAATGATAGGTTAAATGTTGCAGTACTGACTTTCTTTTTAATAGAAAATCATGGGGAATAATAACAAATAATAATACTCAATTGAATCCCACAGATCAAATTTTTCACTGCATATCATACACAATTAGGTAAACGATGGTGTATCTGGTGGTGTTATGTATGCTGTACGGTGGGACTGCTTTGTCGAGTGTGTTGTAATGTCACAATCAGTCACTTTAATGTAAAAGCCGCACTTTTTTAACGCGAATGGCCATATAGGAGAAACCTTTAGCCCGGTTGTAATAATGGGGGCACCGTTACATTTCTATAGTACCAACAGATTCCGCGGTGCTCTTAAAATTGAGAAGAGCTAAAATATTTAAGAAGGAGAATTTGAAAGTGGCAGTAGTTTGAACACGTGTTAAGACATGATGCTACTGAATGGAAAGAGGGCCCTGCTCTTGGGAGCTTACAATCGATTTGGTGATAAAGGAGGAATTCGACAGTAGGAGAGGGCCGCTTGGGCGATGATGACTTGATTGTCCCCAGGGCTATATGGATAATGTTGATTTTTGCAGCTGGGCATGGTGGATGGCTTCCTTAGGACTTAGGGTATTAGTGGGGTAGGTTATATGCTTGGGTTGCTTTTTAGTGAGCATTAAATGTTAGTAAGTAGGAGAGAGTCCAACTTCTTATTGTATCATTTTGTAATGTATACATACAATGTAATTATACATTTCCCTGTTCTATTTGTTATAGCCATTTCTTTCTTTCACAGGCTAACTGTTTCCCATCAACAACATTAATTACTTCCAGTGTGATAACACATATCCTCTATTCTGTTCTGAGTAATGGCCGTTGAATGATTGTTAAATGGTAGATTAACTCTCCAGGCACAGGTTTGTAGAAATGTATACCACTGCAAATCTTCTCTCTCTTATCACACTTACTTAGCACTCTATGGATTGCAATCACCCTACAATTATGTCAATACATTATTAATGAACTATGTATGTATTAGCCAATAAATCTTTAGGATGTCAAAATAGAGGCAACTTAGAAATGGTAATGATCGTTTCCACTTGAAGCGATTGTGTACTTGTGTACGAAGGTTAAACAATGTCATTGATAGATTTTGATGGGTATCCAAAAGTTAAAAGGATGCCATCAATGGTAATGGTCATTTTAACCAACACAAGGAATCTCACACACTCTCCCACTCTCTGCTTCATGCACTCTCACATTCTCATTCACTGTCTCTCACGCTCTCTTAGAATGTGCCACGTATCTTCTTGTTCTTCTGTCTTTTTTCTTTTCTTGTCCCCTACTACAAAAAGTCTTCTTTGTTCATCTGCGTCTCTGTGGACAATGAGATATGACCTGTCGGTAAACTTCTGCAAAATGGCGGAGCTTCTTGGCACACGCTGTCCCTCGAATGGAGGAACAGGGGAGAGGGTGTAAGGAGTAATTTCTTGGAAACCCAAGTGGGATTAGGTGATAAATAACAGGTGATAGCGGTGTAAGGCAGAAACAAGACTGAAGATTTTTTTTTAGAAAAAGAATGAGGAGGGAATAATTGATGGTATTTAATAACTAGGAAGAGGGCTGCAAGTTATTTTGACTGCTATTCTTAAAGAAGGTTTATTTCTGAATACTTTCAAACCTGTGGGTCTACATTTATTTTCATCAGCGGAACTCAAAACCTACATTGTTTGCAATCAGAAAAGTTATATGCAGTTTAGCTAATACTAATCATTCAGTTTTCACAATTTAGCTACACATAGTTTACCCAATGATTTCAGCCTAGACCAGTTCTGAAACTGATCCCCTATAATAAAACATCATTAACATATTTGCACAAAATGTTTAACTTAATAACATTTTAAATGCCAAGAAAATACAACAATTAGAAATAAGGATATAATATTATAAATCTGTAGTCTAAATAAAGGGGGAATACATGAAGAACATAATTTCTTCCCTACCTACAAACTAATTTATACATAAACGACATATAATCAAGTCCAGTAGTTGTTTTGATGTAGAGTATGATGTTGACGTAGTTCTTGCACTTTCCAATGTTGAGGTTGGTACTATAGTTGCACCAGAGGATGCTGTAACTGGTGTTCTAGTTGATGGTGATTCGGTTGTAGAGGCTAATGTAGATGACGTTGTTGATTCAGTTGTAGAAACCTGTGTAGACGGTGTTGTTGATTTAGATGTAGAAGCTAGTGTTGACGGTGTTGTTGATTCAGTTGTACAAGGCAGCGTTGATGGTGTCATAGATTCAGTTGTAGACGTTGCTGTAGATGGTGTTGTTGATTCAGTAAAAGCTAATGTAGATGTTGTCAGTTTGGTTGTTGGGACTTGTGTTGATGGTGCTGTTGTAGAAGCCAAGGTAGATGGTGGTGTTGATTCAGTTGTAGAAGCCAGCGTAAATGGTGGTGTTGATTTAGTTGAAGAAGCCAGTGTAGATTGTGTTAATTCACTCATTGAGGTTAGTGTAGATAGTGTTGATTCAGCTGTGAAAAACAGTGTAGATTGCGTTAATGATTCAGTTGTAGAAGGTGGTGTTGATTGTGTCATATATTCAGTTGTAGAAGTCACTATAGATGATATTGTTGATTTAGTTGTAGAAGAAAGTGTAGATGGTGCTGTTGATTCAGTTGTAGAATCCAGGGTGGATGATGGTGTTGATTTAGTCATAGAGGTTAATCTAGATGGTGTTGTAGATTCCGTTGTGGAAGTTAGTATTGATGGTCCTGTTGATTCTGAAATAGAGGGTGGTGTAGATGGTGTTGTTGATTCAGTTTCAGAAGCCAGCGTAGCTGTTGTTGATTCAGTTGTAGAAGCCAATGTAGATGGTGTTGTAGATGTTGCTATTGTAGACCGTGGTGCAGATGGTGTTACTAATTCAATTGCAGAGGCTAGTGCACACAGTGTTGATTCAGTTGTAGAAGCCAATATAGATGGTGTTGATTCAGATGTAGAGGCTAGTGTAGATGGTGTTATTGATTCAGTTCTAGAAGCTAGTGTAGAATGTTTTGTTGTTTCAGTTGTAGATGGTGTTGTTTCAGTTGTAAAAGCCAGTGTAAATGGGGTTGTTGATTCAGTTGTAGAAGGTAGTATTGATTGTGTGAGAGATTCAGTAGTAGAATTTGCTATAGATGGTGTTGATTCAGTTGTAGAAGCTAGTATAGATGGCATTGTTGATACAGTTGCAGAGGTTAATGCAGACAGTGTTGTTGATTCAGTTGTAGAAGCCAGTGTAGATGGGGTTGTTGATTCAGTTGTAGAAGCTAGTATAGATTGTGTTGTTGTTTCAGTTGTATATGCTTCTATTGTAAATATTGTGGAACTTGGTGTAGATGATATTGATTCAGTTGTAGATGCTAGTGTAGATGAGGTTGTTGATACTGTTGCAGAGGTTAATGCACACAGTGTTGTTGATTCAGTTGTAGAATCCAGTGTAGATGGGGTTGTTGATTCAGTTCTTGAAGGTAGTGTTGATTGTGTGATAGATTCAGTTGAAGAAGGTACTATAGATGTGGTTGCTAATGTAGACAATGTTGTTAATTCAGTTGTAGAGGCTAGTGTAGATGGTGTTGCTGATTCAGTTGTAGACCTTAGTAGAGATGTTGTTGCTGACTCAGTCGTAGAGGCTAATGCAGATGGTGTTGTTGATTCAGATGTAGAGGCTAATATAGATGGTGTTGTTGATTCAGTTGTAGAAGTTAGTGTAGATTTTGTTGCTGTTTTCGTTGTAGATGTTGCTAGTGTAGACCGTGGTGCAGATGGTGTTACTAATTCAATTGCAGAGGCTAGTGTAGATGGCGTTGTTGATACAGTTGCAGAGGTTAATGCAGACAGTGTTGTTGATTCAGTTGTAGAAGCCAATATAGATGGTGTTGATTCAGATGTAGAGGTAAGGGTAGATGGAGTCATTGATTCAGTTGTAGATGGTGTTGTTGATTCCAGAATAGAGGTTAATGTAGATGGTGTTGTTAATTCAATTGTAGAAGCTAGTGTAGATTGTGTTGAGTTTTCAGTTGTATACCTTGGTATAGATGGTGTTATTGATTTAGATGTGTAGGCTAGTGTAGATAGTGGTATCGGCCTAGTTGCCACAGCCAGTGTAGATGGTGTTGTTGATTCAGATGTAGAGGCTAGTGTAAATTGGTTTGTTGTTTCAGTTGCAGAACTTGGTGTGGATGTTGTTATTGATTCAATTGTAGACACTAGTGTAGATAGTGCTGCTGATTCAGATGTAGATGGTGTTGTTGATTTAGATGCACAGGCTAGTGTAGATGGTGTTTCAGTTGTAGAAGCCAGTGTAGACAATTTTGTTAATTCAGTTGTAGGGGCTAGAGTAGATGGTGTTGCTGATTCAGTTGCAGAAGTTAGTGTAGATTGTGATCTTGTTTTGGTTGTAGATGTTACTATTTCAGTTGTAGACCTTGGTGCAGATGGTGTCATTGATTCAGTTGTAGACGCTACTGTAGATGATGTTGTTGATTCCGGGATAGAAGTTAATGTAGATGGTGTTGTCAATTCAGTTGTAGAAGCTAGTGTAGATTGTGTTGTTTCGTCAGTTGTATACCTGGGTATATATGGTGTTGTTGCTTTAGATGTGGAGGCTAGTGTAGACAGTGGTATTGGCTCAGTTGCCGCAGCCAGTGTAGGCGGTGGTGTTGATTCAGATGTAAAAGTCGGTGCCGATTGTATTGTTAATTCAATTATCGAGTTTAGTGCAGATGCTGTTGCAGAGGCTAATGTGGATGGTGTTAATTCTGTTGTAGATGTTAATGTAGGTCGTGTTGTTGATTCAGTTGTAGAAGATAGTGTAGATTGTGTTGTTTCGTCAGTTGTATACCTGGGTATATATGGTGTTGTTGATTTAGATGTGGAGGCTAGTGTAGACAGTGGTATTGGCTCAGTTGCCGCAGCCAGTGTAGGCGGTGGTGTTGATTCAGATGTAAAAGTCGGTGCCGATTGTATTGTTAATTCAATTATCGAGTTTAGTGCAGATGCTGTTGCAGAGGCTAATGTGGATGGTGTTAATTCTGTTGTAGATGTTAATGTAGGTCGTGTTGTTGATTCAGTTGTAGAAGATAGTGTAGATTGTGTTGTTTCGTCAGTTGTACACCTTGGTATAGATGGTGTTATTGATTTAGATGTGGATGCTAGTGTAGATAGTGGTATTGGCTCAGTTGCCGCAGCCAGTGTAGGCGGTGGTGTTGATTCAGATGTAAAAGTCGGTGCCGATTGTATTGTTAATTCAATTATCGAGTTTAGTGCAGATGCTGTTGCAGAGGCTAATGTGGATGGTGTTAATTCTGTTGTAGATGTTAATGTAGGTCGTGTTGTTGATTCAGTTGTAGAAGCTAGTGTAGATTGTGTTGTTTCGTCAGTTGTATACCTGGGTATATATGGTGTTGTTGATTTAGATGTGGAGGCTAGTGTTGATAGTGGTATTGGCTCAGTTGCCGCAGCCAGTGTAGGCGGTGGTGTTGATTCAGATGTAAAAGTCGGTGCCGATTGTATTGTTAATTCAATTATCGAGTTTAGTGCAGATGCTGTTGCAGAGGCTAATGTGGATGGTGTTAATTCTGTTGTAGTTAATGTGGGTCGTGTTGTTGATTCAGTTGTAGAAGCTAGTGTAGATTGTGTTGTTGATTCAGATGGAGAGAGTAGCGTAGCGGGTACTGTTGATTCAGTTGTAGAGGCTACATCTGATGGTCTTGTTGATTCAGTTGTCGAAGCCAGTGTAGATGGTGTTATTTCAGAAGTAAAGACAAGAGTAGGTAGTGTTGCTGATTCAGTTGTAAAGGCAAATGTGGATGGTGTTGATTCAGCTGTAGATGTTAATGTCGTTTGTGTTGTTGACTCAATTGTAGAAGCTAGCGTAGATAGTTTTGTTAATTCAGTTATAGTAGCCAGTGTAGACTGTGTTTTTGATTCATTACTAGAAGTCAGTGTTGATGTTATTAGTTCAGTTGTAGAGGCTAGTGTAAATGGTGTTGATTCAGTTGTAGTAGCCAGTATAGATTGTGCTGTTGATTCGCTTGTAGAAAGTAATGTGGATGGTGTTGTTACTTCAGTTGCAGAGGCTGGTGTAACTGGTGATTCAGTTGTAGTAGCCAGTGTTGATGGTGTTGTTGACCCAGTTATAGATGCTAATGCGGATGATGTTCTTGGTTCAGTTGTAAATGTTAGAGTAGGTGATATTGTTAATTCAGCTGTAGAGGCTAATGTAGATGGGGTTGTTGATTCAGCTGTAGAAGCCAGTGTAGATGGTGTTGTTAATTTAGTTGTGGAAGCTAATGTAGATGGCGTTGTAGTTGATGTTATTAATTCAGTTGTAGAGGCCAGTGAAGATGATGTTGATTCAGTTTTAGAAGTTAGTGTAGATGGTGTTGATTCAGTTGTAGATGCTAATGTGGATGTTGTTGTTGATTCAGTTTTAGAAGTTAGTGTAGATGGTGTTGATTCAGTTGTAGGTGTTAATGTGGATGATGTTCTTGATTCTGTTGTAGATGTTAGAGTAGGTGCTATTGTTAATTCAGCCGTGGAGGCTAGAGTAGGTGTTGATTCAGAGGCTTGTGTAGATGGTGTTGATTCAGTTAAAGGGGTCTGTGTATATTGTGTTGTTGATTCAGTTGTAGAGGCTAATGTAGATGGGGTTGTTGATCCAGATGTAGAGGCTAATGTAGATGGGGTTGTTGATCCAGATGTAGAGGATAGTTTAGGTTGTGTTGTTGATTCAGTTGTAGAGGCTACTGTAAATGGTGTTGTTAATTCAGCTGTGGAGTCTACAGTGAACAGTGTTGTTGATTCAGTTGTTGAGGCTGGGGTAGATGGTGCTGTGGATTCGGATGTAGTAGCCAGTGTAGATGGTATTATTGATTCATTTGTAGAAGCCAGTGTAGATGGCGCTGTTAATTCAGCTGTGGAAGCTAGCATAGATGATGTTATTAATGCAGTTGTAGAGACTGGTGAAGATGGTGTTTCAGTTGTAGAGGCTAGAGTAGATTGTGTTGTTGCTTCAGTTGTAGAGGCTAGTGTAAAGGGTGTTGTTAATTCAGCTGTAGAGGCTACAGTAGACAATGTTATTGATTCAGTTGTAGAGGCTAAGGTAGATGGTGTTGTTGATTGTGTTGTAGAAGCCAGTGTAGGTGGTGTTGTTAGTTCAGTTATAGACACCAGTGTAGATAGTGTTGTTGATTCATTGGTAGAAGCCATTGTTGATGATGTTCCTAATTCAGTTGTAGAGGTTAGTGCTGATGGTGTTAACCCAGTTGTAGTAGCCAGTGTAGATTGTGTTGTTGATTCAGTTGTAGATGCTGTTGAAGAAGGTGTTGTTGATAAAGTTGTAGAGGCTAAAGTAGATCTTTTTAATTCAGTTTTAGAGGCTAGAGTAGATGATGATATTGATTCAGTTGTTAAAGCTGATGTAGATGGTGGTGTTGAAGCCAGTATAGAGGGTGTTGATGGTTCGGTTGTAGAAGCTAGTGTAGACTGTATTGTTGATTCAGTCATAGAAGCTAGTGCAGTTTGAGTTGTTGATTCAGTTTTTGAAGCCAGTGTAGATGGTGCTATTAATGATGATGTAGATGGTGATAATTCATTTGACGATGTTAGTATAGGTGGGGATGTTGTTTTAGTAGTAAAAGCCAGTGTAGATTGTGATGTTGTTTCTGTTTTATGTGCCGGTGTAGTTGGTGATATTCCAGTTGATGCTAATGTAGGTGAAGTTTGTATTGCTAATGTTTGTGGTGTAAAGGATCTCTTTGTGATAATGGTTTGTAGTGTTTTAGGTCGTGTAATTCTTGATGTTAAAGTTGTTGGTGGAGTTGTAGCTAATGATTTGTTAGGCGATACTTTGCAAATGTTATCATCAGAAAGGACTGTTGTGATATTGTAATTCCATTGTGGAATTTGTCCAAAATCACTTTCCTTTTTATGAAAAAGTTGTGCAAATATCATTGCCGGCACATTCTTAACATAGTAGTTCATGAATAGAGTTTTCACCTAAAATATAAAATAAAAATTGTGTGATTCAAATGTAAATAATTTAAAAAATAATTTAAAATAATTATTATATAATTAACCCATATGATTTTCACGTCACATGATACATCAGGACGTCTTTCAGTTTGCTTGCTTGCATTTCGCTACATAAAATTTTACCTAGACATTTTTTTTTTTATTCTGTAATTTTAATATTCTGATTCTTTTGAGCGGAGAGTTTTGATTAGGATGGCAGGTATCCAGAGATACCGGCATATTTTTTATTATTTAAAATTATTCAACCTGAATTCCATTCTGAAGTGCAATCAGATAGCTTTATAAATTGCACGTCTTCATCTCTTTCACCCAGTTAAGACAAATTAAGATATATAAGTCAAATATTCTCTGACAACCACATGCATTGGAAATGCCCGATTATAGTCAATCATATGTTTTTGATGACCGATCTGTTGTTTCAATTGAGAGGAAGCAGGCAGAGCTTACATGGTTATTTAAAAGAAAATATCAGCCATCATATGCATTTACGCTTAGTGGTGCCTTTATATTTTTGTGGTGCCCCCTTGCAATCCGCAGAATCCCCCATATGCATTTGCCCCTTAAGCTACCCCGGTTATTTTTGGTGCAAGAGACATGTTTGGCTTTAATAAATGCATTTTAAAATACTAACAAAGTACCTTAAATGCTGGCCTACATTTAATTGTCTATTATTTGCTATAACTAGAACTTTATACACTTACTTCAACTGAGATGCTAAAGGCTCGAATTAAAATCAAGTCTTCCTCACATGTGTTTTTTACGTAATGCTGGGTTCCTATGGGAAAATACACAACGTCTCCGATGCCAATATCAAGCTCAACGGCTTCTTCATTGATTAACCCCACCTGGTATAAAGAAAGATCTGCTTATGAAATATGTAGAAATAATAATATGACAATGCTCAATATTAGTAACTAATATGACAATATTAGTGCTCACAAAGTCATCTTCACACACATTGCCTTTTATTTTCTGTTCCAATTTATAGGTGAATTGTCAATACATGCCAAGGAGATCATAGGAGACCTTGTTGTTATATCGTCTTTTGGGACAACTCAACCTAACCCATCCAATGTGGACAACTCTAAATTCCACTTAATCAAACTCAACCAAAATAATACTTATGGCAAGTTGGGAAAATATGGGTAAATATAAAAACCGTTGCTAGCCACAGATTCATTATGCTCATGGTTTACTCATAAAGACTCAAACTTTAGTCTTAGATTCAGGATAGCCGTATCCCAATCCTTTTCCGCTTCTGATGGAAGGCTGTTCCACTTAATACTTCTGAGCCTCTAGTTTTCTATTATGGGCAAAGTATCCATAATATTTCACAAGCACTTTCCCATTCTAATGTACTGTGCCACGGAATCTCTTATCCGCATATACCCGTTACTTGCAGGGCCGGCCCTATAATGGGGCAGACTGGGGCAATTGCCCCAGGCGGCACTTTAGAAGGGGCGGCACTTTGCCGCCCCAAGCGCTTTTTTTTTGTTTTTTTTTTTGAAGCGGAGGAGAGAGAGAGGGGCACCGAGTGGTTTTCGCTTACCCGCTCGGCGCCCCTCTCTCTCTCTCCTCTGCGGCGAGTCTCCCTGTTCGGTCCCGGTGCCGGCTTGTAATGCAGAGCGCCGGAAGTGACGTCAATTTCCGGCGCTCAGCATTACAAGCCGGCACCGTGGCAGAGCAGGGAGACTCGCCGCAGGACTGTTTAAAGGTAAGTACCGGGGGGGGCGGGGGTAGATAATGGCGTCGGCGAAGTTTAAAATGCCGCCCCCCCCGGCGTCGGCGGGGGGGTTCGGGGGGGGCGGCGTTTTAAACTTCGCCCCAGGCGGCGTTAAGTCTTCGGCCGGCCCTGGTTACTTGATACATCATTTTGAGATGAGCACAAGGTTGGAATTGTGCGAGTGTCTGAACGTTTCGCCTACATTCACATCTATTTCACTCTTCAGTGCTGGATAGGAGCAGCTCTGATCTATGCAGGTAAACATGATACTAGCAATGTTGGGTTTTTTTATATGGAGAACTGACTTCTGCCCTGTGGTAAAGATGATTCAGGTTGTCTCTTCATCATACACAGTGATCTCAGGAAAGTGAAATGTATCAGTCTCCTGCAAAACCCACATGAACCCCTGGTTTATTGAAAACATCCAAATGAACCCCAATACTTACATTTTCAATATGTAAACATAATTTATATCATAGATGGAAATAGCTACATTTGTGTTACCTTTCCACAGCCTCTGAGCACGTATCCCATCTCGTGGGCATTCAAGTGGTAGTGTGGTAGCCACAGATCAAAGGGGCGCAGTCTAAGTACCCCCAGGCTCAAAGTATCTGGATGCTGAAAGTAAATGTGCAAATGTTGGTATCTTCTTTTAAGGCAGTTAATACCTACCCCAACATTTGAGGTGTCCTAAGTGAGTATTGAGGAGGTCCTTTTACAGGTAGGGAGGGGTGGGAAAACCCCATGAGGGTTTGGGACCACCAGCCCGCCATTCCCAAAGAGCCACCGCTCTTTGCAGGTAAACAAAGAAGAAAACGCTGCTGATCGACCACAGACTGACTTCTTGAACTAGCAATGTAAACAGGTTGCCATACTTACAGACAGGTGTAGTTTCTTTCTAACGAGATTTTGTTTGTTGGAATTTTACCCCCTTCTTATGTGTATCTATATGGACTGCCTGTGCGATCTACATGTACTGTATAGTATGTACAACCGCATCTATTGGTGGTGAATCTGTTTTCGTGTACATATCATGTATTGGATGCACAGCTATTTAAAAGTAATAAAGTATTTTACCGAGGATAAAGACTCTCCATATACAACTTCGCTTTCCTTTCTTCCAGTATTGTTTTTGTAGAAACCTGCCCAGGTAATTTCACCTCCATTGTAGACTAATTTTCTTGCACCTGAAAAAGAAAAGCAACATTGATCTTGCACACATTTTAATAAAAAGTGTAATAATTAAATTATAAACAATTACAATGTTATTTTATCTACCGCTATGAGTTATGTGGCCTGCCCAATCAAAAAAAATAATTTGCTTACATTTCTAAGCACTATTTTTGAGGCCACACTTACCCCTTTTGCCTGCCTTTTTGGGGGCATATCCCCTCTATCTGCCCATTAAAGCTGCCTGATGATAGAGCGCACTGACAAGTGCAATAAATTATTAAAGTTTCCAATTCCAGCATAGAATGTAAAAAATATAAGGAATCGGTCCCAATATTTGTCAGGTGGGTTGGAAGATTAACATACCAAGTTGCTTGTGTGCTACCGGAAGGAGGATTTCAAGCATTTTCTACTCTTTCCCGGCATTGCATATAGTAACAGAGGAAAAAATATTCAAACGCAGATGGATATTCTCAGCGTATTCTTCTTTCCATTCCCTATGGCGGTGTAAAGCAGTTGAAATGGTTGGAGATGCTTAGTCCCCATAATTAATTACTGGATTGGAAAGGTGATGGGAGCCGGCGTTGATGAAATTCTAAATAGTCTAAAAGTAGAGGGCTGGAGTTTTAGATGTAACGTAAGGAAGGTGGGTAGCTAAATGGAACACCCTTCTGCAGTGGAAGAGGTCAATACAGTGAGGAAATACAATATTGTTTCTGCGCTTAGTGAATGGAGCCCAATTGCTCCTGTCTTTAAAAAAAAATGCAACATTTGGGAAACTATTAACAGAGAAAAACAAATATGCACAAATTATACACAGAAACAAGTAATAAAAATTCCAGAATACATTATATTAAAGGGTGTGTAAGTCACATGTTCTTAAACAGGCATCACAAACGAAGAAAGGGAGATGGCGTATGGATTTTAGTCGTACCTTCAAGATCATAAAAATACTTCCAGACCAACTTATTTTCTGATTGTGGGTACCGGCGTGTCGCTGGCTCTGTTAGGTTTTGGGGAAGATTAATTATATTTCCTTGTTTTTCATGCCTGAAACCTCTGATAAAGTCAACTCCAGCTTTTGGCTGCAGAAAACAAAATAAAATGTAAAAAAAGGGAAGCATCCCTAAAAGCTATCTATCTATAGATCCTTCTGTCTTATGCTCTGTCCCTTTATCTGTCTGTTACCAAGTTCTTTTTGGCAGCTAAAGATTAGTCAAGAGGGGCAATAACTGTCCAGCCCAGTTGGGTAAAGCCCAACTTCAATCTACTTTATAACTTTTATTCAAGGTGTTGGTGGCTGTCTTTAGGTTTTGTATGTAAATCTGGTCCTCATAATTACGTTAAAAAACAAAATCTTGTTTTCTACGCATTAGGTGCGCTTCACATGCAAGAAGGGCTAAGCTATATGGGACTGGGGACCAAACACCTTTCCCCAACCACGACATTGAACACACTGACCTGGAGGGCCAACAATCAGCTCTGCGTTCTACAGCCTCCAGGTAAAATCAGAAGTGTTCTTAGGTATGACTGTTCTGTCACAAGGAGTTATTAAAATCTGATCACTGTAAGCTTGAGTTTTGTTCACTTACGTTAAGCGTTCTTGTCAATATGTCTTCAGGAGTCGATGAAAAAAGGAGATCTACTTCAGCCGTGAAAAACTCATTGTGTGTAGAGAAAAAGAGCACAATAACCGACTCCACGTCCCCAATGTTCTTTATCCAGTGAAGGTTATTTCGGGGTATGAAGAAGATCTGACCACAAGTCACATTGTATGTGATAGCTGGCTCTCCGTTTTCATGCATTACCCCTATCCATACGGTCCCCTTAAAAATCATGAAGAAAAAAAATATTACAATACAATTGTTGATATAATGTATTCAATTCATCTTTTTTCCTAAAACATGCATTTAAAAATACCTGTACACATACATAGAGCTAAGCAATTTTTATACTGTTCTACTCTTGGAATTTTAGAACATGGCCACATACTTATTAACATTAAAAGGAATATTGATATTTTTAGTTCATGTGACCGATTTCTTACATTTTGATTGTAGTAATTTGGAATGCTGTTACTTTTCTTTTACCTGGGAAACAAAACCATGAGTGTTTGCCTGTAAGTTCCAGTGGGGAACGCGCAAGCCCCCACGTTTTATACGCAAGATACACAGAGATATTTGTGACTGGTGTTCGTGAATGCTTGCACCAAACAGTCTAGCTTCTTCACTCGCGTAATCACTGTCCTTCATTCTGTATCTTGCACATCGCAGGTCTCCTCCTTCAAATTCCTCCACCTGGGCACAAAACAAACAAGAACAAAATGGTAAAACTAGGAAATGATATCCATTTACTCGTCTTTGCGCCAAAGTCTGTGAATAAAATACAATACTCAGTTATTTAATTTAATTTTCTGTTATTTACCATGAATCCAAATAAAATACCGTACCTGAGATTTCCAGAGGTGCATCACATACTGGAATGTAACATCTACATTTTTAGCGATTTCTGCAGCGGGTGGTTGGGTGGTAGGAGTGTACGGGTGCTGGGGGGCTGGAGTTTCTGAATTAACAGCTTTTGGTGGCAGACGTCCAATGAAAATAGCCGAAATTATGGCTATTCCTATGGCGGTGATGATAGTGCTGGTCGTGAGACAAATGATAAAGGTTTTACATCCTTGCCAGTATCTCTCTTCCTGGAAGAAAAACAAAAATAATGGGTTTTGTGCTCCATTGTGTCATTTGCGATACCTTATAAACGAATCCTAGGGTTGTCGTTACGTGTAGAATTAATTATGACATCAGGGTGATGCAATCGTAGCTTCTGCCCTAATGGCATAAAATTGTGGATTAAAGCTGGGGTAGCGGTTGGGATGATGTAGGAGATAAAACCCATCTCATCTCTCTTCTCTGTCATATCAGCAACAATCCCTAACCAAATAAAAGGGATGGGGATCCTACAGAGTCTTTCTCATTACATTATTATTCATTAATACAAGTTATAGCTTATGCATTTTGATATTTCAATATAAATGGTTTTGGACGAACACAAGATTATTTTACCACGAACAGTCTATGGATGGATTAACATAGGGGCTGATGGAGCTGAAGCTCAGGACCCATGACTCTTTAGTAGACCCAACAGCGGCCAAGCAAAATTACTTCTCCTGACATAAGACGTAGGCTGTTGTAAGAATGAGGAGAGGTGCTGTCGTAAGGGCCCACTTTTTCTTAAAGTACCTGCCCCCCTTCTTTTACTATAAAGAATCAGCGTTCTTTTTTATGTTTATTATATGCTTGGTAAAGGATGTAGACACTTTTCTTGAACATGCCTGCTCAACAACCCTTTCTATTATTAACAACGCATTGTACACTTTTGTTTGCTACTGTATATACAATCATTCTGAGTATCATTACCACTACTTGGAATATTCCACACTTTCAAGTGTGTGACTCATTTAGCTTCTAATTAAGCCTTTTATTGCAATGGGGATACGAGCCAAAGAAGAACCCATTATAGATCGAAATGACTCATGTTTAAGTATGCATAAGCCGGTAAAGCATGGCATTGAAGTTTAATGATAACTTACATGACTGCTTTCATCTTGAAGTTCACAGTTGTTTGGTTGCCATTGCTGACTAACCTAGAACATATAAAAAATATAAAAAGGAAAGTTATTACTTTAGTCCCCGTGATTTTATTGGTTGTTATTATTGATCAATTTGTCTCTCTACAATAAAATGCTCCGCGAATTGTATCGTAATACTAAAACCCCGGGAACCCCATAAACAAACAATGTATTTGAAAGTACTTTTAAGGTATTTTTATATGCATTGTTTAGAGTTGAAAGAATGTACTTACCATTGTTCAGTGCCACTGATTGGCTGCTTGAAGCAGCCAATCAGTGGAAGGAAAGCGCTTTGCTAAAAATTAATCAACAGGGGTCTCCACCGAGGGTCTCCCAAGCTAGTCGTTGCAGGTGCTTATTGGGCCGGGAGTAAGAGGGGAAGTGAGTGGTGAGTGGGAGGGTGGCCAAAAAAATTTTCCTCACTCAAAGACTGTGGGAAGTAGCACTTCACCCAGAGACTCCAGATCAAATAAATATCATATAAATATAAATATCATTCATGTTCTGGCATGATACACGTGATTTAGGATATTTTTTAAACACTCAAATCCTAATCTAACAAAATGAATATAGTCAAATAATTAAAACAGTAAAATATTAACAATTCGGGTCTATTTACTAACATCTTTTATTAAAAGTCGATCAACCTCAATATCAACTCATTCCTCACTGAGGACAACAACATAAATGTTACCTAGAGAGATGGTGGTCGATAAGTGGAAGAAGATTCATAGAGTGAGGTCATTTAAACATATATAGAGTAGCCATAAAGTTATCCTAACTATAAGATAAATAAGACAAATAAAACCTGAGGTTTTTACAGCTGGAAAAAAATGTCCAAATGGTTCTTATTTGCTGTAAAATTCTATGTTTCCATATTTCCAACTCGGGTATATTTAACAGCACTTACTGATGATCAAAAAAATATTGTGTGAAATTGTTTTACGTTTCCAATGCTTTTAGGACAACTTAACCCCTATGTACCTGTTTGTCCTTGAGGCATGTCCTGCCCTACTTTCCTATGAACCAATTTAACTATTTTGGAAGCTATTCAATAAAATGCGTCTAATTATCTGACTGTTACCGGCTGTAACCAATTTTTGAAGCTGAAACCAATTTAAAAGGAATTCGCAAATAGAATAAAAAAATGTGATAACCATTACATTTCAATATGGCGCGTGGGGTTTTTTTTACCATTCAAATATCAAAAGCTATATGAAAAAATAAACTACAACCTACTGCAACTACAAAACTTAAATATAAAAAATACAAAAATATTCAAAACAAAAGTAAAAAATTATTGAATTGAATTGTTGGAATTTCAAAAATTATAATTTATTAAATAAAAGCATATTAGCTATGCTATTATAACATAAATGTCTCAATAACATGCCATTAAGCTTCAATGTAAAAAAAAAAAAAGTGCAAGTTTGTAACCAAGAGAAACATAAAAGTACTCTCATGTCATATTACTAAACATATATAGAATGATAGAATTTGATGGCCCCATTCATCCATCTAGTCTGCCAATTTTTCCTTCTGTAAACCTTAATCAGATCTTGGGCATTCGGGAGCCATATGCCAATCTTTAAATTCCCTTAAATACTGTATTAAACTTTACTACTTCGGCTTGGTGGCTGTTCCAGTTATCCATCAACCTTTCAATAAAGTAATTTAATTTCGTTAATTTTTAATATGGATCACCACGTACTTACCCTGTTAAAATAGTGGGATAAGAATGTCTTGGGCATTTGGGCTTCTCAGTTGTGCGGCGTCCAAGCCTGACCGCAGTCCTACACAGAGAGTGTTCGATTTATGTTTTTATAATCATATATTATGTTAGTTGTTTAACTGGACCGTTGGGATACTTTTCAATGATGAATTAAAATGACTAATGCATAGAAATGTCATATTTTACAATTCACCTTAAATACATTAAGGAATCCTCCCCACGTTGTTAACTAGCCGTTTAACACATGTGCCTGATCTGAATGATCTCACGTTATTTTTCAGAATTTCACTAGACCTGATTGTTTGTTTAAAACGTTGCTATTCATTTAACCCAGAACAATAATTGTCCTGACAATTAAAGCCAGATGCTTCTCAAGTGGACTCACCTGGAACATTGCTGAGTTCAACAATAAATTCAAAGGCTTTCATCAACGCAGACGATGTCTTCTTGTTGCATCAAAATTAATTTGTTGGTTTTAGAGATGTTCTGCTAAACAAAAAGGGATGTCTAATATATATTTATTATATTATATATATATTTTTTTTTTTTAACAAACTGCCCGCGTCTCAGAATTTAGTATCCATTTAAATTTATTTTTTAAAGAGCAAATATATGCAAGGTTTGGTAAATTAGAGATATGACAACAAATAGAACTGAGTGAGAACAAAATAAATTTTAGATTGTAATATTATTTGGGAACCTCTTGTTTTCAAGAACTTCTGGACTAACTCCTTCTGGAATCAAGACCCCTTTTGTAGTCTTTTTTACTTCATCCTAACGTTCAGAACACAAATGGCAATTAAAACTGAGCAGCAGAAACGTAAGAATTGGGAATCTGAGAGAATCTGTTAACTAATAACAAACCATCACAACCAGCGTGTAGAAGCCTGTACTCCGTGGACCTACATTATAGGCTTTGTTAATTAAAAAACATCTCTGTCTCCTTTTGAACATGATCAATACCTGCCTTTAGCCATGCCCTGAAACAAGGATGATGAAATATCCAAAGTATGATTTCTGCTAAAAAAAAATAAATATTATTTTATAGAATTCTAAAACCATCCCCATGAGCTAAATGCTTTTTCTTATTATTAAGGACAACTCACGCGGCTATAATATTTGAGTAGTAAACGTTGTGAAATGTGCTGTACCGTATAGTTCATGTCGTATTGCTAACATAAAACTGAAGCTAAAAATCAATAATAATTGTTTGACTCTAGAAGATTGATTTTAATTGTGATATTTAAGAGCTGCCAAACCCATGGGCGTGCAATGTGTGCAACGCCTGGGGATGAGATGTCAGGATCTACAGCATTGTATTATCATAATTACCGTATTAACCTAAAACTACACCCCTTATTAAGGATAAGTAACCACAAAGACATGCGATTGTGGTCACCCTTGTTAAGATCATTGTTAAGAAATTAGTTATCTGTTATAATTTAGTTTGATCCCTCAGAAATGGCGGATCTCCGTCAGCTTCGTTCTAGTGTAGGTTTTTCTTTCCTTAATGAATTGATTTGCTTTGAGAAATGCTTGCAATAAAACTGTTATCTGAGACATGGCTTAATACCCTCATGACCTTAAAAATAAATTATTAATTGCCACTGAATTGTTTCATTAGGTTCAACTTTTACTGAAATCTCAAATTTGTGATTTTTCATTCAAGTTTCAATGTATTCTCTTTTTTATTCTGCAATAATTCCTACTCTTCCTCTTCAAACTGGCTATTGGGATATATTTAGTCAGGCCGAGTTTGGCCATTGTCCCAATATCTGGTTCCTCCATGGACAATCATGGAGAATGGTCCTCAAACCATATCTATCTGTTTGCCCCTTTGAACATTATTTGACTCTTGTTTATACCCCAGTATGAGGTTTTTTGGAACCTCATTACCATAGCGTACCTTAAATATGTATGTATCTGTCCTGATCACTTATCACCGCTTGGGAAAGGGGGTTGTCATGGACAACAGTTCTCCTGCCTCCAATTTCATCTAAAACCCAATAAAATAGAAACTTGTGCGCTCTACAGCTGTGATGATCAATGACAACAGTGGCAACATTATACAGTATCTTATTTGGATGAAGCCCCGCCCCATAGGAACGGGTGGGTTGTATTAGCTCCACCCATGCCCCACCCTGTCCTACCTATGCCCCACCCCTTGCCCCCTCCCTGAAAAAAAAGCCCATGGCCATCTCAGATTTTTTTTTTCTATTTTAAAAGCACCACAAGGCAAACCTAGAGACTTGATAAATCTTGTGGTGAAAACTGGTAAGAGGTTCAGTAGATGAAAGACAGGAAGGGGAATGCAGTATATCTCTGTATGATATGTTTATTACGTCTTATAACACCTGTGGTAACATGTTGCATGTTGGAAAATGTTACTCTGCGCGGATCTTGCCGCATGTATACACGCCTGAATCAGGTGCCCGTGGCATATTGCTGTGACAAGTGTGAGCAAGCTGTCTGCTTGGAATCTAAGATACTGGAATGCTGAAAAAGATAAAAAAAAAGATTTCACTGCTCCAAATGGCAAGATCCAAGGACCCCCCTTGGTCCTATTTTCTCGAATATTAACCATATCCCACACTACGCCAGAGAGGCGATGACGGAGATTAATACGTGTCTAAAAATTGGGCCAAGTCTGGGGACACGGCATTTATATTATGTTTATATATTTGTTGCCAACTTTATTAGGGTGAGAAGCGCAGACAGTATTTTGTTTTTTGGACACGGCATACTTTACAGATTACATACGCTATAGTAGGGATGGGCGGCAACTCAATGATGGGTTTAGGAAAATCGAAACTATAATTTGGGGGAAGGTTGATAGAATTAATGGAGTAGCTGGTGTAGATTCGAGGTTGGACTTCCGTTATTCATTAGAGGGAATGGTGGAATCAGAGAGGATTGGTTTGGTCCATCTAGAAGAATTTGCAAAGTCCTGGCGGTCTTGGTACCCGAAGACTCAAATGTGACGTGTTACTGTTACAGAAAGAAAACCTTCATTTTTGGCCTGTCCCCACTTATTGCTGAATAAATTGGTATTTGCTTGAACCAAGGTTGAGCCCAATACCTGGCTCAGCCCTGTTTTATAATTCAATTTCAATATTAATGAAAATAAATCCATATAGTTCATCAAGTTACACATTGTTGTGTAAAAGATTTCACACAAATCACAAAAAAATATGCAAATGATACATTAGATGAACAAAATAATACACCAGGCATAGGGTCAGCAGAACATTTTCTTTAAAAAAAAATTTAGTTTGGTGTGATATTAAGATTCCCCTATTTGTATCCCCTCTGGCCCTTGTTCAAAGTAAAGTCGTCATTATCTTCTCTTTCATCATGCTATCAGAAGTTTTGTAATGTTTAGTATTTTCTATTATTTCTATTATTTTGTAATAACTATTGATTTCCTTATAATCTGCTATATCGCTGTATATTCCACTTTCATGAAAAAACGACCACCCCATATTTAAAGCCATATATTAAATTTGATAAGACGACCCCTCTTAAGTAGTGAATTCCAAATCTGGAATGGCGCTCGCTTTGTGCGTTGGGGTCATGATGGAATAGAAAAGGATCTTCCCCAAACTGTTCCCACAAATTGAAAGCAGAGCATTGTCCAAAATGTCACTGGAAGTAAGGGGTCCAAACCCTGATTTCAGTAATTTTTAGGGGATGTCCCAATACTTTTGTCCATATAGTGGCACACAAAGCAAGGCTGATAAAGATATGGCTGGACTAGTTTGGAAGAACTTGACCTCAATTCCATCGAACACCTTTGGGATGAATCTTTCGGCCTTCTCGTTCAACAAGTGCCTGATGTATATATATACGCTACCGTTCAAAAGTTTGGGGTCACAGAGACATGTCCTTGTTTTTGAAAGAAAAGCACATTGTGTCCATAAAAATAACATGAAATGGATCAGAAATGCAGCGCACACCCCAAACGGTAGCGGATATATCACCCAGCGAGCAGATACCGTGTATTTATCGTAAAACACATCTATGCATCTTGCCAGGCGTCAGAGCTGAAGTCATGTTAATTAGAAGCTGGTAATTCATTACATACGGTGTTTGCGGTTGAGCTAATCTTCCATGTCAGTATATTTCTGTTTTCTATAGTAACAGGTGTAATTTGACATTTATACTATAATTATTGTAATAAAATGCTGTAGATCCTTATATCTTGTCCCCCGGGCGCTCACTGCTTTACACACCCAGGTGTTTTGCGGTTTTTTTAAATGTTACAATTATATAAATCTTCTAGAGCCAATCAAGATAATTCTTAACACCAGTTATACTATGTCATTAAACTATAAAAACATAAATGCCCGGGATATTAGCTTTAACCGTATCTCTAAACCTTGACATGTATGCCTGTTAGCAAATTTTTTCTCCATCCTCTTTTTTTTCTTTCATTCATTACGGTTTTCTCGTCCCTTTCTCCTGTGTCTTCTCCTTAACCATGCTTTCCAGTCTTAACCGTTCATAAATACCCTTGTATGGTCCATACTATACAATGCTACTCTAAACTGTCTTTTTAGCTGCTTTCTAGAATTTGATTGACCAGTTTTTATTTATAGACAGAAAGCAATTTAACAAATTACATATGTGTTTATATATCACCGTTATTTGTGTTGCATATATGTAAACTCTGCAAAATGTTCCCATAGGCCTTGAGTATACCAGTTGATTCCTCAGGGGCAAGGCTCTAGTCCCTGGGTGGGTTGATTATGTTTAGCTCCGCCCAATTCCGGTTCCGTTCTAATCACTTTTGCCACCTTTCATACTCAGGCTAGTTATACCCTTGCTATCTATCTATCTATCTGTAACCCTGGTATCTATATACCTCCAGTTACCATAGATACAGACTTCCTGGGCAAAGAGAGTGATCACTGGAGCACTGGGCATGACTTGGGGCCAATAGGAAGTAAGGCCCTTCCCCCAGACTGCCTGGGGAGTAGAGAGAGAGAGACTGGAGGTGGCTGAGCTGGGGAAAAAGGAAGGGTGACTTGGTCTCTACAGAAAAGCACCCCAAGAGATCTCTGTACCTTCCCTGTTGCTGAGGATCCCACAAGTCTCTGCTATGAGGAGCTGATTGATTCCTGGGTCAGGCTGCTAGGTGTCTGAAGGCAGATGTGCTGCAGTGAGCTTGCCATGTGGTTCCAGTTGGAATACTGAATCCAGCATACAGCAGAAGGCCTACAGAAGCTAAAGCTGCCAGACTGCACCAGATATCAGAGGAAGGTACTCAGGATTAGTTACAGGCACTGAGACCATCACTACCCATTTCAAGGGAAGTATTACCTCCATCAAGGGCCCCAACATCTATGTGCACCAACGTTACCCCAGGGGACTGATAACTATACAAGGTTGGGTTCCTAATTATTTGGGGAGGCGGGTGATTTGGACTGGGCTTGATTCAGCTATATTTTGTTTGCTGTATACCTGTTGATATTATTGAAATGCTGTTGGTTCCTGATCTAAACTAATACACGAGTTCATCTGTTTGACAACTTTACATTCTTTGTGTTTGAGTTATATATGTGTCCTAGTACACTACACTCTAATTCCCTGGAGTAATTACTAGGTGGAGGCACTGCCAAACGGTCATATTAACCCCTAACTCTCCACTATGCAGAGGCCAGGATCTCCTGGAGGCGCCAGCCAGGGTGTACACACTATGATGGATGTCAGGCCCAAAGTAAAAAGTGTTACATATCTATCTATCTATCTATCCAGTCATCCATTCAAGGGGTTTCCTTGAGTACACAAGAAACAGAATAAATCAGTAAATAGCACTACGTTAGCTCCATAATAACAATAATGTAATTGCAGAAATAATTATTTTATTATAAATAAGGCTAAAAACAAGCAGCATAATGTCAGAAAAAAGCATACGATGAATACATCATAAATATATATTTTAATGAAACTTCATTAATTATAAAAAAGTTCCTAAAGGGTCTATCCAGACCGTGTTGGGACCTTTGATGACCATCTCGCACATCACAGCTATTATGATTAGCAATGCAGAGATATAGAGCTTTGTGATCACCTGCAGTGGGGATCAGAGTCCAAAAAAAGGGGAACAAAGAGTATCCCTCTTCCAAAAAATAAGACTAAAAATGAATAACTAATTAAACTGAGTTTAATCCAATAATAAACTACAGTTATGTCACCATGACATCATAAAGGGTACTGTCTGGTTCCAAGAGCAATCCCTGAGGTCTATAAAGACCCCAAAAATACCTCCTGAAAAAATGTGAAAAAGAAAAGAAATAATAATAATAATTAAGGCAATTTAAACAGCGAATGCTTGCATGGTATTATTCTACAGAGACGATATTGCTAAATTTAAATCTCATTTTTTTAATATTTATTCATACTAAATGATTCCATATCAAAAATTGTATCAAAAATAGCCATGTTTAGTGGATAAACTAAAGATAAAAAGGGGAATCATGAACAAACATTTGGTAAACATGGAAAAAAAATCACTGGCGACTGGGGTGGGAAAACCCCTGGTCATGAAGGGAACAGACGAGGATTAGCTTCACCTCAAAAAAACACGTTAATTATTTTAATTAGAAGAAATACATCTCCTTGCAAAAAAGTCGTCGTACGAGTGCTCGTAAGTATTACTATTTAGGGAATATGTTACAAATATTTTCACCTCGCTTTAATTATGATTTTAATTTCATTGCTTATTCGGCCTTTTGGGAAACTCTACCTTGTTTTGGTCCTGAAGCAGGTAATGAAATTTAATAGAAAAAAAAATCAATTCCCTTTAAAACTATTTGGATCAGCAGTTTCTGGTTATTTCTTCCCATCGCAACTATTAAGCATAGTAAGTAGGCCATCCATAGAACTCCAACTACTATCAGGATCCACATATAATAGTTTCATTTATTAAAATTTACAATCTTGTGCATTTTGCTTGGCAACCAGTGCAGTGGTTTTGAAAATATTTTTTAAAAAAGTTTACCTAAAGGCAGCTGAGATCCCTGTCCGCGTCTTCACTTTTATCCCCTGCCCATCCTTGCAAAGTCTGCCTCGGCCAATCAAAAACAATCAGTATTCACACGAGAAGTTTGGGGGGATAATCATGCAGATCCTGGGAACGGAAAGTTTAGTTGGCTGCTCTCATGCTTTACTTCTAAAATGTGTTTCTCTTCTTTTTATTATTATTTATTTTATTATTATTATTATTTATTGCTTTATTATTTCAAATGGACAGATGTGCTTTAAAAAAAACGACTGAACCGCTGAAAAAAAAAATGAACATCCTTGAGCTTTTCTCTGTATTACGTCTTATTCATATGCGGGTAGTCGGCAGCTTTTGATCCATTCTACGATGTATAATAAAACATTGATTTCTCCATGAATTCCAGTCTATCACATGGCATCGGCCGCATAAATCAGTGTGCATGAATAAGCAATGCAGGTCAACGGAGAGCTGTTCATCACGTATTCAACGTATGGGTGACTACTAACATCAGCCATCCTTTGGTCGATTACTAAATGGGTTAGGATATGATCAGGATTACTGTTTAATGAAAGCTATTAATCATAGTTCAAGCATGTGAGCGGCACTTTTCTATGGACTCGAGCGTCTGAACAATTCCAAATGGAATTTTCTAACGTTGCGCGTGTTGAACGATACTATGACATAGAATAACCTTAGTGAATAGAGAAGAAGGTTCCTCCGCATGGGTGGATAAACAGATTTTGGGTAAAGGTTATTATGTAGATTTTTTTTAGATATAAGCCTAAATAATGTTCTGGATCACCATAGAAAACATGTTTAGCAACTGATCCTTTCATCGCTGAGGATTAGGAAGGATTAAATGTAATTCCTCATGTGACCGTCATATGTCAAGTATATACGACATGGTTTCTCTACTTTGTCCGGGTGATTATTAGTGTTCAATCAGCTATATGTAATTGTATTGCAAAGAATGAGAAGCAGATAAAACTGGGCTATTGAAAGAGACACGAAAAAGTAAATACACAATGATGCTTTAAATAAAAAACAACATATACATTTCACGTTATTGATTATTTAAAGTACTGCCCCCTACAGTGTGTGAGTGGTATAAGCCCACAGATGGAAATCTGTTACTCATTCATGCATCCTATATAACAGTAGAATGTAAACTGCATACAAGTGAAATGTTTATGTGGTCGCCCTAAACTTAAGAGACCAAAATCAATCAGATAAATCAATTGGACCCCAATGGGATGCTTTGGCGTCTTCTTGCAAAGCCTTTATCAGATTTATCCAAGCAGTCGCTACAAGAGTAGGTCCAGAAGATTGGAAGTTGACAATTGTTGTACATTGAGACAGAGGATGAGAGAGTGTGAATGAGAGTATGAGAGTGAGAATGAAAAAAAAAACAGAAATGCAAATAAAAAGTCAGAGCTCTCTGGTTTGTTTTCTTGGTTGTTTTGTCGGAATATTTTCAGACAGTTTTTATTACGAATCCGAATAGTCGTGTTTTAAAGAGGCTGGGCTGGCCCTGTATACTGCATAGTTAATGTGTAGTGATTTCCTAGTTGCAAAATATGTGTTATGCGGGGCAAGCTCAGACCCTACTTGACAATTCTTAACACCCAGCGAAATAAAGGAGCAGACAATTTAAGCTCATCTGCAACCTCCTTGTTTAGTGATCACAGCTCAGATTCATGACTCCTCGGCACTTTTTCTATTTCTCATACAGAGGAACACTTGGGAAGCATTCATTCCCTGTTCCCACATAGCCTTTATCGTGCGCCTCAATATTTTAAACTGTTAGATTGTTTGGACTGCCTCAAGTCTATATTGAAACTTTGAAACCTTGATAGGTTACTTGTCAACGACCTGAAAAAATCCTTCACTTATATTGTTTCCCGGAACCCTTTTGCGTCCTGTGTACATTAATTTATACATTTTACTGAACCTGTCACTTTTCCCAAATCCTACACTAAATAAATCTATATAGTGATGAATTTATTCAAATAAACACAACGTATGTGCATACCAGGGACCTCCCAGGATCTGGCCACCCGAAGCCCTCCCTGGACAGCCATGTGAGGGGGTAGGACTAGCCACATATGTGGACGCAGTAGCCGTATACATGGGAAAGGTTAATCCTAAACGCAGTTTAAACGCAATGCACTGTACATAGGCAGCACTTTTATGATGGGACAGACCCAAATTTGACGGGATAGGACCCAAAAACAGGACTGTCCCAGTAAATTTGGGACATTTTTCAACTATATGCGTTGGAGTTTTTAAAAGTAAGTAAAACAAAAACACCAATATTACTAAATATTCTGAATGAATTAACCTATAGTCATATAACATCAGATGCAAATCTTTGGTGACATCTGCTGGTAGGTTTGGATATTGCACACCTAGCTTCTATTATTTCAATGTTTGTATTAAAATATGAATAAACTGGATATTTATCTAATGTATATTTTTGCTGTCTGGCGTTGGAGCCACCATACAGTTTTTCTCATGGAAACATTCTGTGGGTTCAAGGAGGCGATGGGGTTCTTTGCATTTATACACAAAAGGAAGGGTCATGTAAAAAAATCTGCATACCTCTGAACTTTTTAAATGCTATGTGACTATTCTTGCAATAATAGGATCTGTCAATAACTTAATGTGTCAGCTTGCTGTATATATATATATATATATATATATATACATGGAGATGGAACTCTTATCACTTCAGAAAATAACTGCTATTATAAACTGCCTATATCATTTATTTTTTTACTTAAAATAGCAAAAGCAATTTCCTTTATGATTTCTTATCCTGTGATCAAACTAATGTGCACTTTGCTTCCTTTTAATTAGATTTTTTCAGTGTATTCTATGGTAATTTCCTTCATTTTTAATATACATCATCATGCGCATCTCTGTTTTTGCCGAACTAGCCCATGTGTGAGGTCATAATGAAACTATAATGCTGTGTTTCTATGAGGTACGGAGCGCAGGTCTGCTTACAAAATAATTGGTCCATTTGTATGTCATTTAATTACATACAAAATGGTTTATTTCATATTATGTTTATTTTTGTCATCTGCTCTTTTTAGTCCATACCAGGCAAAATCAGAAACAGGAAATCAGGTTTAAGGGGGAATTCCTTATTATTATTATTATTATTATTATTATACATATAGGTCAGTACGTATCTTTACATATTTTTATAGGAAAACTTATTATTATTGTTGACCAATGAAATGAATACTGGGTTATTAATGAATACTCTGTGATATTTTCTCTGAAATACTAACGTTCTATCTATTGATTTAACTCCGTATTAGTCTAACGTTCTATCTAGTAATAGAAATAGATTTCTACTATCATTTTCTGGAGTGATATTTTCCTATTGTAAGGCACATCTATATCCCCCTAATTAGAAAGTGACGTCTGTTGTTCTAGAGCAACGCTGTCCAACATCTTCTTTGTAGAGGGCCAGATTTTATCGGACTAACAATTTCACTATTTCACTATATGACCAAAAGTATTTGGACACCTGACCATCACAAAGTTGGAAGCATACAATTGCCTCTGTATGCTGTAGCGTTAACATTACCCGGAAAAACAGCCCCAGACTATTATCACTCCTCCATCAAACTTTGGGATAGGCACTATAGGTACTACGGGTGGGTACCGTAGCATCTGCCAAACCCAGATGTCTCTATAAGACTCCTGGTGAAGCCGGATTCATCACTCCAGAGTCCAGAGGCGGTGGGCAAATGTTTGTCTATGGAGGTGGCTGCCTATGGGCTTGGCTTTATGAACCTGTTAGCCCAATGTATAACCACCTCCAGGGGCCAAGGCTGGCCCTGATACAAGGCAGCGGGCCTGATAATACTTCCCTGTCCTGGTTATCAAAGCAGAACCAGAGACTAAGTAACCAGCTGTGATTCCCAGAGGCTCCAGACCATATTGTGACAACGCGCACTACACATCCTTGTCCAATTCACAGGAACACACATAAAAAAACAATTACCTTCTTACAGTGGCAGAAAATCCTGAAATTCAAACATCCCACAGGCCATTTAGCACCGTACCTTTGCAGAGTCCATGTTTGCCAATTTCCCCAATTAAAAAATAATAATGTCTTTAAAACCATTGTCATAAAAAATATTTTTATTACATGATCTACAGAATACAAGAACATCGGCATAAGATCTCAAACATATACATTTAATAACACTGGAACGATTTAGAAAAAAATATATAACAGTCATTACAAATTGTCAACCGTATTCCGTTGGTTAATAATGTTGCATAAAAGTATATAGTTATAAATATCTGCAAATATGGCTCCGTTATTCTTTGCCAAACCAATCTGACCTCGATGCCCACAATGGGATCTGGGGGGACGTCAAGGCCAACGCAAACTCTACTGAGAAGACTCCATGAGTAGCCACATTACAGATTAGTAACTTCACAACTCAAAGAATTCTACCTACCGTGCTACCTACCCACGGGATGTTTTTAACGTATAAAGCAACTTTATAATCATCTTTAATCAACATTATCAAAAGAAAAACAGTTCATAGAAAATAATAATCGTTCAGAATCAATTGTAAGTTAGTGATGCATTCCTAATACTTTGTCAATAGTGTTAATAAACCGTTACTCCAGATCTGAACATATTAAAATATAATTTAACCATTTCAGTGTCAGAGCTAGGCATAGCCCTACCGTCACCAGATCTGAGCATATTAAAATACATTTTAACCATTTCAGTGTCACAGCAATGCTTTGCCCTGTCGTCACCAGATCTGAACATAGTAAAATGGATTTTAACCATTTCAGTGACAGAGCAATGTTTTGCCCTACCGTCACCAGATCTGAACATATTAAAATGGATTTTAACCATTTCAGTGACAGAGCAATGTTTTGCACTACCGTCACCAGATCTGAACATATTAAAATACACTTTAACCATTTCAGTGTCAGAGCAATGCTTTGCCCTCTCAACACCAGATCAGAACATATTAAAATGGATTTTAACTATTTCAGCGTCACAACAATGCTTTCCCCTTCCTTTGCCAGATCAGAACATATTAAAATATATTTTAACCATTTCAATGTCACAGCAACGCTTTGCCCTACCGGCACCAGTTTACCATTCATGACACCATGTTTTAGAGCCTCCCTAAACTTGCATTTTATTTATCTTGCTCTTTGCAGGTACAGAACAGGGGTGTTCTTTGCTTACAAGGCGCAAGCAGTCTATTGCTTTCTGATTTCATTTTAATGCATGTATGAAATAATTGATAGCCTCTGTATACAAGCAGAACTATAAAAAAGTGGAATAAATAAACAAGGATAGTAAAAATCTATCATACGCTGCAATCAACATAGACTTATGTAGATAGTCAAAGGGGCATTTCTCAAATCTTCCCATATTTACAACAAGCAAATGTGACCAAGGTCAATAACTGCTGTCCTTTACAATACTTTAACGAGGATATCTGGTAGTATTCAGGTTTGAACTAATGTTTAGCAATGTGAACGAGTGTATCGATCTGTCCAGCATTTAGGGTATATTCACAGCCTGGTCATCTGCAAATCTTGGAATCTTCTTAAATTCATCTTGGTTCTTTTGGAAAAGCTGTGCAAGGATGTGATCGGCTGTAGCGTGGAAATAATCATCCATATCCAAGGTTTCCAACTAGAACAAAAAAAAGTATTTTTAAAATCGTTATTTTGTGTAATAAAATTATCATTTATATATAGTAACAAAGTAGCAGCAACAGAACTTTACAGAAAGTAAGTAGCAAACCAGAACTTTAACACCAATTTCTTTTCTGACAATTGTTAACTGTTCAAATATATATTTATATATATATATACCGTATTTGCTCGATTATAAGACGAGGTTTTTTCCAGAGCAAATGCTCTGAAAAATACCCCTCGTCTTATAATCGGGGTCGTCTTCTAATCAGACCCCAAAAAAATGCTGGCGCCATGCTGCTTACCGGTCGCGAGCAGCGTCTCTTCTGTTAGAAGCAGGGCAGGAAGCTTGCAGCGTCCTCACAGAACTCTATCTCCCCCCTCCCTCCTCTGAGGGCGGGGCCAGAGAAGTTGCTACAGCCGGTCCCCTGCAGAAGTCTGCGAGTGGGAGATCTGCAGTTCAGGTGAGGGGGTGGGGGAGGGTTTTTGAGTATGTGTGAAGTGTGTGTGATTAAGGGAATGAATGAGTATTTAAATGTTTGTGAATGAGTGTGAGTGTGTGTGTGATAGCATGGATGTGTAAGGGGGGTGGGGGTTGTAGCATGGCATATGGAGGCTGTAATCCCACTGCTATCATCCCCAGGTTCCAGCATGTACTGGCTGCCTTGGCTTGATAGGAGTGTGATTGCTGTTAGCAGTTTGATATATATATATATATCAAACTGCTAACAGCAATCACACTCCTATCAAGCCAAGGCAGCCAGTACATGCTGGGTTAAAAGGCATATCATGGGGCTGAGTGGCATATAGGGGGTTAAAATGCATTTCTGGACCTCCAGAAATGCATTTTAACCCCCTATATGCCACTCAGCCCCATGATATGCCTATATACCTCCAGAAATGCTTTATACCCCCCTATATGCCACTCAGCCCCATGATATGCCTTTTAACCCCCTATATGCCAGAGTGGCATACAGGGGTATAAGGCATATCATGGGGCAGAGTGGCAAATAGGGGGGTATAAAGCATTTCTGGGGGCAGAGTGGCATAACTGGGGGGGGGCAGGTTGGCAAATAAAAGGAAATTTAAAAAATATATTTTTCTCAATCATAGCTTTTATTAAACATGAAAATAATTTACATTAATTAATATTTACTGGTAAAACTTTTTCCCTATAGGGTAGTCTTATATTCAGGCTTTTTGTTTTTTTCCTAAATTAATATTTTGATTTTGGGGGGTCGTCTTATAATCGGGGTCGTCTTATAATCGAGCAAATACGGTATATATGTGTATGTATATATATATATATATATATATATATAAATTTTCATGGGGGTTTTACATTAATAAAAATACCAAAAGACAATACATCTGAAGAAATTGTAAAATACTGACCTTAAAACTTTACTTTAGCTAATAGGATACATTTCAATGTTTACCAAATAATCTATTTATCTGAATATTGTAAATATACTGTATGTGGTTTGAGGTCTGCTTTATCCTTGAGAAATGTTAGGGGAGTGATGGTGCCCTCTAGTGGTAAATAATGTAGTTGTGCAACCTCCTATGATAACAATAACTTATTTGTTACAAGTTGATACTTTTATTGGCTACCAAATATAATAGATTGCAAGCTTTTGAGACAATCTAGGGCTCTTCTTCATGCATATTAATGACTCCTCACCTGCTGTTTCTGTAAGTCAAATTGTTATGTTATATACTACTTGTTATGTTCTGTCTACCCATTGTACAGCGCTACGGAATTTGATGGCGCCATATAAAACAATAAATAATAATAAAATAATAATGACTTTTATTGCTTTTTTTTCTGAAGCACAGTCAATTAGAACCAGAAAACTATACCATACCTGCTAACATTTCAAAAAGTATAAAGAGGGACACCTTTGTTCTGGGGGTGTGGTTAGAGGTGTGGCTGGGGCGGGGCTTTTTACCTTGTAACTATTTATAAATATTATGAGTAAGGCACTGAGAGAAGTAGAATATTCTTTCTTAGATGTAATGTAAAGGAGTTTTACTTTGCTGAGAGGGTGGCAGATAAGTGGACCAGCTTCCCAGCAGAAGTGGTAGAGGTTAATACAGTGAGGGAACTTAAACATGCATGGGATGGGCATACGGCTCCTGAATCCAAGACAAGGACTGATTAAGTCCTGAACAGCAAGAAAAATACCAGACTAGACGGGCAGAGTGGTTCTTATCTGCCATCTTTCTTGATTTAATTCAATGCTTTTTTAATTTATTTTTTTTTATTAATAAATTTTATGAATTAATACGTTTTGATTAATTTTAATTTAATACAATTTAATGCTTGTAACTTATGTTTAGTGCTGCTACAAATAGTTTTATATTTTGTTAGAACCTCCAAGTTTAATATTTATCTAGAAAGGGAGAGGGCCGGATTTTCCAGGCAAGAGACGTTCCTCAGGGGCGGGGCCGTGTGAATGTGTGTGGAGCTAAATGTTAACTCCTTATACACCACATCATTATGTTTGATATGTTAGGTCTCCATGATGTTTGCCTTGCGTGTTCTGGTCATTCTGTTGCTAATAAAGTTGCCTGGGATTTAAATATGATACACACCTGGTTTCCGGTGCTGAAGGCCAGGATCATGTATAAATCTTCATCGCAGACACTTTTAATGTAATGCTGTGTTCCAATTGGGAAGAAGAACACGTCGCCAACACCCACTGAGAACTCGGAAACTGGTTCTTCTCCTACAATTCCAATCTGAAAATAAATGAATTATTAGTGCGTTTATCCTCGGGGCTCGGCAGGAATAAATCCAGAAGATGGCCCTGATTAATAACCAGTGATAAACACAAAATAACACATCCCGCTGAAATAATTATATCACAGCAAGGTGAAAATCCAGCAGAATAAGTCTCCATCCTCCAAGGTGGTTTATTTACTAAACCGTGGGGCCACAATAAAATTGGTGAGAAACCTTGAATCCCATCTCCCCATCTTTACTTGGCCAACGTCTTTCCTCGAGTCATCTACAAACTATTCTTTAGTGAATATCCAAAAAACTCTCTATGACCTTCTGCAGCCTTCTACACTCTCCGTCGTTCAAAAAGAAAGATGGGATATAATAGTACGCAGAGATCTGGTTAAGAATGATTGAGCGAATCAAGATAATTTGATTGAACCCAATTAAGATAATTACCAAGCCGCATCCACTGATGACGTATCCCATCTCGTGAGCGTTGAAATGGAAATGTGGCTGTCTCAGGCCGTTGCTGTATATCCGTAGGGTTCCCAGGGTGAGCGAGTCCTTATGCTAAGCACAAAACAGAGCAAGTTCAGTTGAAACTTGGCAGCGCTATTGCCACGATCGGTTACTGTGTATCGGTCTGTATACTTTTTCTACTAATTCATTGTGAAGATAAATGCTTGGCGCAGAACGATACTGATTTTAAGATTGTAAGCTTGCGAGCCGGGCTCTCTCCACCTAATGTATCGGTTTGTCTTAGTCTGTCAATTCCCATCTTGTCATATCCCTTGAATATATGTATTGTATTAAGTGCTGCGTAAACTGTTGGCGCTATATAAATAAAAGATAATAATAATAATAATCTTATCTACAAAAGGGACAGACACATGTTGGGTCTTCAAGCTTCACGTGATGCTGTTAAAAAGAATTAACTGAAGAGACCGAGCAGTAGAGTGAAATACATCATTCAAATAGTGGAATGGAAGATTACTGATATGTTATAGACGTATAGATGATGTATATAAAAAAAAATAGTGTTTCCTTTAATATAAATATAACAAAAACATTCACAAGACCACCAGTAAGGTTTTGAGGATCACCCTATCCGGGAGAACTTTTTTTTGCCCAGTCATTTGGGAAATTAAAAATTGACCCTAAAGCATTTTCCAGTCCGATGCCTAAAGTTGAAAACTAATTAATTGTACTTTTATATCGCTAAAAAAAGACTCGAACTATTTACCATATTTAAGGATTCACTGTAGACTTTCTCATTGTTGTTCAGACCAGCTCCGTTTCTGCGATAACGCGCCCACTGAATGATACCTCCGGGAAAAACAAATTCTCTCGATCCTTAAAAAAAAATAAATAATAATATTTACTAAATATTCGGAAGTGTCGTAATCCCAGGATATCTACAAGAAGAAGCAGAAGTGTTTTCTCCTCTGCAGGTCGTATGATTGACATAGCCTCATGATGTCATACCAGGGCCCCATCGGTAAGAGTGACCTCAAGTGGTCTGGATTGTGAAAATATTGACTTGGCAGGTAATTAGATATACGTGGTTTTTCGTGTTTATTTGTGGTTTTATTGCTGGCATGCGCAAAAATAAGGGTTTCTATAATAAGGAATATTGTGGAAGATGTTATCCATCCCCGCATGAACTACCCTGGGGTTTCATTTAAAGGTCATTGTTCTAAATATGTTCTTTATATGTAAAATATAAGAATTTAACACAATTCTGGAAATATGTTTTTACATTTTTATTTATAAAAGCAAAGATTGTTAAAGTTGAATAATACTATTTGAATAGCTCAAGTTCCTCTAGAACGTCAGCTTCTGAGCCGAGTCCTCTTTACCTAATGTATCGCTTTGTCCGTTCTAGGAGCGCTGGCGGAATTGTTGGCGCAATATAAATAAAAGATAATAATAATAATAAATACCTTTCAGGTCATAAAAGTATTTCCAGACTAGACTGTCCTCGGACTGCACGTAGCTAGCGTTCTGGATGAGCTCCATGAGATTCGATGGGAGATTGATGGCTTGATCTTCATTCGGTTTCTGGAAGGTCCGGATGAAGCCCACCCCTCCTTCCGGCTAAAATAAACACAATAAAACAAAGGAGCCCATTGAAAGCCCATTCAGAAAAACACATCTCCGGGTCTGTGTGTATGCGGGGGTTAATAAAGGGGCCGATGTGTTCGCTCTATACCAAGACCGGACCGGCAGATATATCGCGGTATTTATTAACGAGGACAATTAGGGGTTATGGATAACGATCACTTCTGGTGCAAAGTCCTTGAAGCCGAGCATTCCAATAGCTGTCACTAACACAAGGGGTTAAATTGGGTATTTGCCCGATGGCCAGTCTGGATCACCTTTAATCATATGTATGGACTGTATGGCGCTATATAAATAAAATATAATAATAATAATAATAATAATAATGATAATACAATAATATGAATCAACTGTTCTTTCCGTAAGTTAAAATGTTCTTTTATCTTCTATGCATTTAAGTATTTTTCTCTCTATATATTTATTATATGTATTATATATATCTTGTCTCCCCTTTCTCCTCCAGCGGGTACATATAACACACCAATAGAATATCCCGATTCTCCCTTTTTTTATCCATAAAGCCCGATGTTTGATCCTCTGCTTACTGACCTTTAAGGAGCGCGAAGCGATATCCTCCGGGGTCAGGAAGAACGCGTCGTCCACGTCGAGAGTCTTAAGCTCGTCGTGTGTTGTGAAGAAGAGGAGGAAAAGGCAGTCTTCATCGCCCACATTCTTCACCCAGTGGAGGGTGTTCTTTGGGAAGAAGATGACCTGGCCGGCCGTCACGTTGTATGTGGTCACGGTGTTGGCACCATCGTCGACAATGCCAATCCATGCCGTACCCTGCGAGAGCAAACCCAGCAGATGGCGATTACCAGGGATTCTTATCTAATCGCATTAAGATCATCGGCATTAACGCATTTAGATAAACGCCCTCAGACATTCCTTCCAGAGACGTCCTTTGAGGGTCCATTGAGGTCTTGGAAGCTGGTGTGACTCGACGTGTTGGTCCACCATCTTCTTCATGTTCTCTATGACCCACAGGGCCGAATCCGCAATATCTGTACCCGGCGGCGTAACGTTACATTGTTTCGCCCGCCGTTATTTCGAACGCTGCCTGGATTTACCTACAATAAGCCGAGGTGTTTCTAGAGATATCAACGGCATGGCGGCCCCGCGTACCTGTATGAGAAAGCCGTGCTCGTTGGCGTTGAAATGCCAGTGCGGGGCTCTTAACCCTTTGCTCACGATCCGAAGCGTCGCGATGGTCATCTTGGACTGGTGGTTGTTGATGCTGGCCCCGAAACGCATTTCGTTCTCGTCGGAATATTCGCTGGGGTTCCTCCTGAACCTGGCCCACTGGATCTCGCCTCCTTGGTACTCAAACACCTTGAAAACAAGCGAGAGACTCTCAGACGTGACACTTTATTTCCTAAAGGAATTCATTTGCAATAAAACACGAAGCACATCAGGTGGTTTGAAATAATAATATCGATTAATTGATATGTTCAGTGTCTCTGGGTTGCTATGTTTTGCCAGAAGTGGTTGTTTCATAGCGCAGCATTACGTCAGCTGAGATAATAAGCCCCATTGCGCAAGACGGTAGGAGCCGAGAGATACAGGCTATAAAATGTAATTATTCAATCTAGATATGGCTGATAATGTTAGCTGCCTGTAAGTTTTTTCCATCATTGTTTTTTATGATCTCTTGCTTAACTTTAATAACTACATCTACTGAAGGGGTAGTACGGAAATGGAGCGGCCAAGCAGCAGAAGTGGTAGAGGGTAATACAGCGAGGGGGATTTAAACATGCATGGGATAGACATACGGCTCCTGAATCTAAGACGAGACCAAGGACCGGTTAAGCCTTTACAGCAGGAATAATTGGGCAGACTAGATGGGGCAGAATAGGTCGAATCTGCCCTTAAATGATATGTTTCTATAATATATGTAATAATCCATGCAATAACCACATATTAGTATATTGGGTTAAAACAGTGCATATTTTTGTTGTCGGCAAGAGTAAAGGGGGCATCAACAAAGTGTACCCTAGAAAGTCCCCACCTGTCCAAAAAGGGGTCATAAGGGGTTGGCCCCCAGCAGAAGGAAGCACGCACTGTGTTTTTTGGACTACAACACAAATTAATCTGAGAAAACCAGAGGACCTTCATCCTGAGGCCCTTTCAGCTGGCTGAGACTAATGAGAGTTGGTGTCTCGCAGGGAAACATGTCGTCGGCCGTTTTTAACATACGTTCCTTCGCCGGATTTCAAAAACCCTTGCTCAGCACTCTCCGCGGAGCTCCGACGTGAAATTCAAACCCCATCTCCCGGCAACAAAGCGAAGGAAATGGAGCAACACAGAGCGACCTCGCTGGACGTTCCTACAACAAATACGCGGCCGGCTTCACCAGAAAAGGAAACGGCCCGTCTCGGCTCATGTGTTTTTTATGCAATAGTTTATTTTTTTCATATTACCCGGTGTGGGACTGGATCCAGGAATGTGATTTTGCTGACTCAGCACTTAAAAAATATGTTTTCCGCGGACCTGTTATTTGTTTTTTTTATAGATATAATTTTGTTTTTACAGCAGTTTTGCTGACAGCACGTCCCGCAATGAACTGCGCCGCTGCACGCTGGATTCTATACAATGGCCGTCCTTGTCCTGACCTGGAGGCCGACCAGTGTATGTTTGTGGTCTCCAGTATTTTGGGCTCCAAGTTGCCGAGCCGGGCACTATTACGATTATTACACGGTATACAATAATCTATGCAGTGCAAATGACTCTCACAGAAAGGATCCAGTACTGGAGTATAAAATGCTAAATGTAAACAGGCTATTATATTTGCTATTTTAACTGTAAGATGTGAAAGTTTTAGTTTTGCGGAGAGATTTAGAACATGGGACGGGCATAACGTTTCCCTGAATAGAAGACGAGGATCAAATAATGTTTCAGGTGTTTAGAACCGGGCAGATCTGATGGGCTGAAGGACGCTTATGTGCCATATGTTTCTATGGTCATAACGGTGATTTATTTAGGTGCTGTCCTAGGCTTGGCCCCTCTCATCCCTTGGGGTTTGCCTCTTCAGCCACCGTCCCCTCTGCTGTGATCTGGGATATGACATCATAGCCCCTGTTTTCCCGCATCACCTCCCGATCACCCAATCAATGCTTCCTGTTGGTTGGGACATTCTCTTGGCTCTTACGACGATAGGACCACTTTAAAGCTTTGCATTAGGATTGCACGAAATAATCTCCGGTGTATATTAAACGTACGCTTCCCTTACCTTAGATTTGCCGAGATGGTTCATGAAGCTATAGCGGCTGTCAGCGGGTTTTTGTGGCGGTTTGGCGTCCATGCCGGGACTCATCGTGTCCTGAGCGGTTTTCTCATTGAAATGCCCGACGTAGACCAAGGACAGGATCAGCACTCCGATGGCTGTGGTTATGAGGCAAGCCAGAAAACAAACCAGGAAGATTCTCAGGAGCGACCATGAAGGTTTTTTCTTTTCCTGAAAGTGGAGAATAGAAGCCCGTTATCTCCATGTCTGGTTCCTCAACCCCCATCACGGACCATCCGTCCTTCCATTTCTTTCAACACCTGAGCAATTTGGATTCTGTCCCAACATTAATTATAAAACAAACATTTCAACTCCCTAATTATTACTTATTCCGTTAGATAGCACCATCATATTCCACAGCGAAGTACAAAGGGGTAATATTACTATGCATTATGAAGGGCCGTCCCAAGCGAGCTTTTGTATTAAGGGATGAGCTGGTTCTGTATCATGCAAGCGGAGACATCGCTGCTTTACTTATGCATTATGCAGGGCCAGCTCAGCCCTTCTACTAGTTTATACCCAATCCCATTGTAAATCAATAATGAATCAATGATCAATACCAAATGATCATTTCTCAACTGATTTATATAAAGAACTTTTATTATTCGGGCATTATCCTTTAGATGCTGCGGACACATTCACAAGAATAAGTATTATTATTATTATTATTATTGCGCCATGATTACTAATTATAATTTTGAATTTCCAATTTTTATTTATTTTTTTACAATTAAACTCTCATGTTTTGCCCACCTACATAGATGTCTAAAAAAAACCTGGGGTCAAACTTTATAATAAAATAATAGGATATATAATAATATAAATAAAATATTGGACAGCCTTAACCTACAAGAAAAATAAAAGTTTGAAACATAATAGCAATATATAACACAATTAAATATATATATATATATAACAGCAATATATAACACAATTAAATATATATATATATAATAGCAATATATAACACAATTAAATATATATATATATATATAACAGTAATATATAACACAATTAAATATATATATATATATATAACAGTAATATATAACACAATTAAATATATATATATATATATAACAGTAATATATAACACAATTAAATATATATATATATATAAAACAGTAATATATAACACAATTAAATATATTTTTATATAAATCGATGTATCGATGATATTGAGCATACCTGAAAAGAATAAGGGTACATTTTGTTTTGTTGCGTTTTGGGGTTAAAGCCCGCAGCCCCTTCTTCTTGCATTTCAAACCCTCCGTTCTCCATTTCTGAGACGGTCTGTAGGGTAGATGAATGTCTGCTAAACGGTTCGCTCTCTACCAGTTCCAATGATGTTCCTCGAGGACCTGCCACCTTTTTATAGCCGTTTCACAAGGAAGTAATCGGTGTTTATTAGACGTAGTATGAATACGTTTCAGTGAAGAAGAAAAAAAGGTATATCCAAAAGACTGGATGAAATGTTAAGGGCAAGGTCACGTCTCGCCATCACTGCAGTTTCCTCAATAAACGCTGTGTGAGTCACAGAAGGAAAATGTTTAAGAAATCCACATTTCACAATATTCTCACTTTACACAGATCACAGAAAAATAAATATATATATCTACCCTGCACCGAGTTAACCTGAACATGTAATGGCATTTCCCTCTTTTATATGATATATTACGAAATATTGCCCACTTGTGTCTAAAATATATGCTGGGAGTTATGTTAAAGAATAAACTTGCAAATTAAAAAAAGTATTATAGTAAATCAGTTAGAATGAAATGATTTATCTATATAAATGTTATGTTTACATATATTTTTTTTGGCGTATATTGGCAGCGATCTCCCAATAGTTCTTCATGCGCCATCTTTACGGCAGAAAAAGTGAAAGGAGAATTTGCGATGGAAATACATTTTTTTTCTCTCCATGCGCATATACAGTAATGTAGTTTGACAAAAACTTTGTTTTTAACTAAATCTGTTCCAATAAGCCCCCTTTATCTGCAGACCTGGAGGCAGCCATTGTTGTCAGTCATGTGATATTTTGAATGACTTTCGTGCTCCAACACCACACTGAGCTGATGCTTTATGGCAATGCTAATGAAGTCCGTTCCTCCAGACACTCATTTAAACAGAGTGTCTGGCTGGTTGGTTAAGCCTGAGCCATTCTATTCTTTACCACAGGCAGTATGAGAAATATAATAGTATGCAGGTTTCTGAAAGCATTATATTAAAGAATTATCACAATATTTTTGAAAATGGGTTTTAACGAGATACTAGTAATGAAAAAAATAATGAGAGTTCCCATTTAGGCAGGTCCCGGTGGAAGCATAGAATTTAAGATCCAAACTCATTTATTTCATTATGTATCAACATTTCATTAAATGGCTATACGGCAGGGAGGCGCACCCCAACAACTAGGGGAATGGAAATACAGCCCCTGACGCATTTCACGCTACATCTGTCCGTACCTGGGAACTCTCCGGTTTAGCCAGGACACTCAGGGTGAAACGCTGGGTTTTCTGGGTCTCCGGGTGACTACTGGGCAACTCTGGGTGGCGAGAGCGGCATTCCCAGCTTCCCACCCACTTCATCAATGGAGTGTGTCCCGCCACATTGGTGGGGCCACCCACAACGTCAATGGGACCGTCTACCCGCATCCCGCAAGGGACGTAGCCAGAAAGTCTCCAGCTACGCACCTAGCGTTTAATCACACGCCTGCCTCTCCACCTGGCATGATTCCCTCCATATAATCTTCCAAGAGGTTCTCAGGGCCAGACTGAAGGGGTAACGCCATCTGATGACGTAAGTGCTGGATATGTGTTTACATGGTTACCAGAGTAGCAAATTGGGTGAGCGTGTACGTAAATATATATATGTTATGAATAAAATAGAAAACATACATGACATATTAAGTGCGCTGATTACAAAACCTATCTTCCATAAATTGGAATCACACAGACAGATCCATAAACACTCCCTAATGACCTTGTAGGCTCAGTGGATTTCAAAACTGGTGAATTCCTGTCTCCGATTAACAGATTATTATGCAAATGTATTAAATCCTTGGCAATCATATAACTAGAAGATAATTTCAAAAAGAGATCAATACATTTAATTAATTAATGAAATTAAATTATTTAAATATGTTATAGTGAAGAAACAGTCCAAAAATAAGTTGAAAAGCGTTAAATATGGCACCACGCATTAAGAATTGAATTCCAGGCTAGGGTTACTGGGATGGGGAAAGCAAAAGCAATATCATCAAAAATACCAAAAATCTAACTTTTAATAAAAATAGCATACCACAAATATTTCTCAGATTGCTACCTTTGGGAATTGCATCTTTTGTGCTGAAATGCTGGGGTCTGGGGTCTGAGGCGATTGGGAAAACATTTGGTCTATTGTATGTTTTTCTTGGTCCTATATGCTTGTCATGTTCACCTCTGATTGAGGGTCCACCATGACTTCTGCTGCTTCACTCTAATCAAAGTAGAGCTAAGGGGCAACTGAACTTGGGGTCTAAGTTCCGGCCAGATGTCTAGGGCAGCCAAAGTCAACAGGTGAATCAGAGATGTCAACATTGAAATGAAGAGCGACCAAAGATCATTAAGACACTGTCTCACTAGATGAGCAATGGGGGATGACAATGTCACTAAGACTCAAAGTACAATACAGCAGTGTCATGATGCCGGACCGTACGTAGAGCGTATGTATGTTTAGTAGACATTCTTTATGGTTGAATGTCATCAAGCAGACCTATTCCCAGTAATTTATGTTTGCCCAGGCCTAGGGCAGTAGGTCCAGGAGGGTGGCAGTGCCTCTGCCATAAAATTAGGGTCAGTTTTCCTTCCTGAGCGCTGCTCAATAGGCTGGTGACAATGGAGATCTCTGATATCCTCGATCAGACCATTCACATTATGAAGGACTATGCAAAGTGGGCTCTACTTCCATAGGACAAGGTAAAATGCACCTTTAAGACAATGGAGAGCCACAGCAATAAGGCTGTCATGCGAGGACGGGACGGCTGGGGCTACTGCCCTGGGTCCGGTCTAGAGGGGCGCCCAAGATAAATACATTACGGCCTATTCCACTGACCAAAAATGGTCGTTCCTTGCCTTTCAGAAATGTTGTGGGCTTTTTTGATTCATAAATGAAATTCGTTGTCACTCACTCCCACGCACTCTCCCTCACACTCTCCCTCACACTCTCCCTCACACTCTCTCTCACACTCTCCCTCACACTCTCTCGTCTCTATATCTTCTCCTGCAGCCGCTTCAGTGCCTCCAATTCTTGTTTTTCTCCCGGCTCTCCGCTGCGTTTCCGCACTTCTCTTCTTCTATGGTGAGCATGAGAGAGTATGAGAGAAAAAAAAACAACAAATTTCATTTTAGTTTTCATTTTTTTCCTACAAATTAACAAAATTGGCGAATTTTGTTAAAATTAAACTCTGTACAAATCCTGATCCACAAGTCTATTAGAAACATCATTCCTAGTACCAGAAATAATTATTTAAAATCCTGCCTCATTCATAATTTATGTGGGATAATTAATAGTAATACGGCGCGGGAGTCGGCATTGAGAGGTTGTCGCCGTATAACCTGAGAAAAGTTTCTTAAAGGTTTCTGTGTTGCTTTTTGTGTTTAAATGACTTGGCATACATGCAATAAACATTTGGTCTATTGTATGTTTTTGTTGGTCCTATATGATATAAATCAATAAATAATAATAATAATAATATAATGCTAATTCCTGGGCTGTTTTAAAAAAAATGACATAGCCCAAACCATGGCACATGGAAATTCAATAAGATACGGTAGTGAAGCCCTTTGTTAATGATGATTACTGGTCTATTCTAAATTCACTAGCCCACCCAGACTCCCTAACCTGAACCCTGTATTTCTTAATACCTTAATTTAAACATGTCTTTAAACTAAGGTCCCCTGTCCTATAACTAATAACCTGCTGTACCTATTTTTGTGATGTCATTAGCATGATGTCATTTTAACCCGTCTCCTGCTCCAAATTCTTTCCCCCAAGGAGAGTTCAGGAATGGGACGATGGATGTTAAAGCGGGAGGCTAACAGGGCTGTTTCCCCGAATCGAGACTCTGGAGCCATGAATCCCAGCTCCGGAGATGCCTTTTTTTTTTGGCATCGCCATCTAAAAAATGCGTTACTACTACAAGGAAAAGAAAGTAAGAGAAAGATACAATAAGAATACGATGCAATAAAGGCAGTATAAACATTAAATGAATAGTTCCAAAGGTAGGTAAAGTAATTGATCAAGAAAATACGTGTTTGGTGACGGCAAGAATAAGAATTGTGCAACAATGGGAAGCTCACTAGTGATAATAAAGCCGTGTACTTGAATTGTTTTAGTATATGAAAGTTTGACGTAATTTAGAAATTTCCTGGTTTTTGAAAGAAAAACTAATTTTGTCCATTAAAATAAAATAAAATGGATCAGAAATCCAGCACAGACGGAGTGAAGGAATTTAAACATTCATGGCATGGGCATACGGCTCCTGAATCTATAACGAGACCAATGACTGTTTAAGGTTTGAGTCTTTACAGCAGCAAAAACGGGCAGACTAGACGGGGGCCGAATGGATCTGATCTGCTGGCACATTCTATGATTCTATGTAAAAAAAATTAACGGGGTGAGGGCTTTACAACAGCAGTATTATAAACAAATGCAAATAAATTATAGTTAAGTGGGTAATGGTCATATGTGGAAACTTCCCAGAGCAGCCCACCCAAGCGGCTCCCTCTTCTTGGGGGGGTGTCTTTGTAAAGGGCCCGGTGGCCCCAGGCAGCCTTTGGTTGATGGGCAGTGGAAGGAAAGAGGGCGGGGAGTGGGCGGGGCCAAACATCAGTCCCCTGCCGGAGAACGAAGAAATGAACCCAGGAGACCCAAAAAAGCAACATTTCACCCGGAGACTCCCTATTAAGATATAATGTGGGCCTAACGAATAGTATGTGCAGATTATATGATGCTCAAGAAAGGTTTGGGAAATGATTTCATTTATTACACAATTATATAACAGCGGTTTTTTTTTTTAAACAGTTTTGTGTGCGTTGTATGCATTTTTAAATTACGAAATATTTGGTGATTGATATTGAAGATGGATTCCATTTCTTTCCGTTGGCAGTGTTTTTTAACTTTGTATGTTAAAGCAATTGCGTTTGTTTTAAGTCCATGCGCTGGAAAGTGGTTGTTAGAAATAAGCACTCCCGCCTACGAGATATTGTAAACCTTAAGGAAAAGTGTACAGGACACAATAAATATATTGCAAGATTATCGAAACTTGCTATTGCTACTAATAGATAAGACACAATGGATTGTGTTAATAATTAAGTCAAAGTTCTACTTCCATCATTGAGGGGAATTTACCCTGTCTGATTTATACTTTTATTAATGTAAATTAGCAAAGGGCATGGCACAAATCAGTGTGAAACACATACTTTTAGTGAATTTAGTAAACCCATACAAGTTACCGTATATATTGGGTTTTTTTCAGAACAAGAAGTGTTTTCTTCAAATACTATTTTTTATCATATCATCTAATTTACTATTAAAATATACTGTATGCACTAGTTCTCACTTTTCTTTGACAAATATTTTACTCATCTACAAAAACTAATGAAAAAATCTGCTAAATAGATTATACTATTTGTTCTGAGTTTTGAAATATCCAATGTTTTAATGTTTTTTTTGCCTTTTTTTTTTGCAAGTTATAGGACATTAAATACAAGTAGCAGTTTGCTATTTTTTTTATTTTTTTTTTACAAATCTGGTCATTTTGCCCCCATGTGCTATGTGGGACATATTTGAAACTGGCCAGTTCAGTTTACCCCATCAAACCATATACTTGTGAAAACTATACACCCCAGGGTATTTCAAATGCTGATATTTTAACTCTTCACATGCACTAATTCTTCCACCAGCTTTTGTCAAAGTTTGTGGTAGTCATACTTCAGGTATGAATTCATAGCTCCTGGTATATGTCATTGTCAAACCACAGCCCAATATGTTTTCATCAACATCCCCTGAGCACGGTGATATCACCCATACATGGGTTTGTCAGGTTGTTTGTGATGGAAAAGGCCATATTTGGGAGGATTTTTAAATAATTTTAAGGTCAGTCTGTGCTTATACCCTATTTGAGACATCTCCAAATCTGGCCAATTCAATTTGCCCCATAAAACCACACTTTAAAAAAATAAATAAATAGACACTCCATTGGTGTTTGAAAGCTAGTATTTTAATTCTTATAATGCCAGTATTTTTGGGAATATACAGCATTAATATTAGCACTTCCTCATAAAAATAATCTTGTCATTTTTTTTATTTTATTTTTTTTATATTTTTAGGCTTTTTTCTTACCTTTTTTTGGACCTGGATGGTTCCACTGATGACATCGCTGCATAATTTTTAATGCATAATGTTTTTAAATGCTACTAGTTATTTTATTTTTTAACTCTTTTTATTTTTGTTCCATTAATTTTAATTTTAGTAATCACATTGTGATTAGAAAGCTGTGTCCAACCTGCAAGGGGAGTCCAGAGTTTTTAGAGGGATCTGGAGAGTTTATTTTTTTAAAGGGCGCCGCCATCTCTCGCAGGGGCGCTTGTCCTGGGGTGGGTTTTCGGTGTCACCGAATGCCTCACTATCGAGGCATTCCAGCCACACATCTAAGCTCTTAGTGTATGGCGGACGTTGACATCTGGGGGAGGGGTCACACGGTGCCCCTGCTGCCGATCTCGGTGCATTTCAGCATTGTTTAAGCAAATAAAGCAATCATAGATCACTTTCTAAGCTTCCTTAATGCCATGAAGTGCCGGCACGTCATTGGTCTTTAACTGACTGTTTTTACGTGAAGTGTCTGGCACGTCATTGGTCGTTAAGGGGTTAAAAAATCCCATGCATTAATATTATTATAAAATGGTACACCCCGAGGCTTCCCCCTAGGTCTCCCCCTCTCTTGCCTCTTACAGGAAGCAAGAGAGGGCATGGAGGAAGGAACTGGTGGGACTAACAGGGATAGTAGACCCTAATAGACTTAAAATGGAAAGGAAGTTGGTGGAGCCTTGGGGGCGGTGGGCCCAACCTGGGATGGGAGTATGACTGCCCAAGTGCAAATCCTTCTCATTGACCCTCTTAGTCTCCAAGGGTAATGCAGAGAGTTCCTTAGTATATTTACATGATTGGTTAGATGTTCACCAAAATTCCAGAACACGAAATACATTCCCTCATATCTTGACCACTTATCATATATAAATATTCTGGTTCTATGCAATTTTGGTTGGATGGAGTGGAGTTGGGTGGCCAGTTGGAGTAAGAGAGGTGGCCCAAGCTAACTCTATGTAGCCCCAAGCATGGGTCAAATATAGGGGCATTCAGGTATTACATACAATTACTAGCCCTTTTTTGCACACGTTTGTTAATCAAAGGAAAAATAATTTGTCCTTTCTGGTTATCGCCCTCTACATGAAAGGACTGTTGCTGCCGGAAACAAAGATGTAATTTATCAGCAGGGTCTTATGTGACACCCCTAATTCCCTCACAGTACTTTAAAGATATCAAGATTGTGTTAAGTCATAGACAAAATGATTTATTTAGACAATAGACATTTGATACTTTTCATGGCATTTGATACTTTTATCTAATCAAGCAGACCAACGTGCTTTCTCTGTCACTTGATTTCCTTGTTTGTTTGTTTTTTTTATTCTCTTTTGCACTTTTATTGATTCCAAAGTTCTTTTACTCACTCAGCTCAAATGTCCAGCAGGCTGTAAGGTTCCATTAAAAATATAAATGCCTTGGTCCTCCTTTGTAATCAGATAAAAATCCCTATAGAACCCAAGAGTAATAAAAATATATTTAATAAAAATTATTCATTTTTTGTACCATCCAAAAAAAACCCATTATGGATCAAATTTTTATTTAGCATAACTGTAATGTACCATGCTCTTGGTTACACACATCTCTTGCTTACCAGCGTGCTTGCGCCATGCTCTGTGCCAGCCAGTTCTACAGGGGGTCTAACTGGAGCCCATGTCCATATTCACAAAAAAGGGCTTTTAATTTTATTTTAATTTTTAAATATTTTTTATATATATTTTAATTTTAATGGTAGCATTTTCCTGCCAGTGATTGGCTGCTGCTTGGGTGTTTATCAAAACAACCTTTTGTAAGGAAGGTTACAATAAGAAGCCATCCAGAAGGATGCATGCTGGGGTACCTTAACAGTCTGCAGGAAAAGTTACAAATATTATTACAAGTTTGTAGTAGGTCGCTTCCAAAGGATTACAACTTTAACAACACAGGGGATAATTGGCAGAGATCCAACAATTAAGCTCTCGATTTTGTAGTCGCAGGCTTAACAGTTTCCATTGTTTCTTTTAGTTAAAGCAACTTGCTCTGACACCGCCAAGTCCTGAGTACATTACAGATATTTAATTTCCACTGCCACTCCTGCTCCTGGGGGGCTATTCACCAACGGTAAACATATCAGGAGGATTTGCAGGCAAGCTGTGGTTTTGATTTTTTCTGGTCTACTTACTAATGAGCGTGCTTGCAGAAAAAAATGTGAGTTTGCAATAGCAATGTGTAACTCGTTTATTCACTGAAGCCAACTTGCATTAGCACTTAAATAGCACTGGCTGCAGTGGAAGTCCTGGGGTCCCCCTTTTCATAAAAAATTTTTTTACATTAGTTTTGCAATAATTCTGTGAGTTAAAGGCGAGGACATGCGAGTCCACAAGGCATGCACATGCTCTTAGAAATCCACAATCGTAAGCCCTTGCAAATAATTCAGCAGCTGTTTTGCAAATGTTAGCATGCGAGAGAAGGTGACTATGGCGGAGTCTGCTCAGTTGACTTTACTTCATAATAAATAGACCCACCTAACTTTGCTATGCATTATGAGGGGCCAGACCAAGTAAAAAGCTTTATTTGACCTGTATAATGCATAGTTAAATCACTTTTTTTTTACCCATTCATCCTGGTTATTAATATGAAATAGGCGCCACATCATTTTCGCATTCTTGTGCAATCCATCTATTCTGATAGCCTTTATTCTTTAGTAACTAATAACTCTTACCAGATAAAACTTTGCCGAAGAATACAATCCTTGCCGTTCTTTTCCGGTGCAAAGTTTAACTTTTCTTTATTAATGTAAATAATTAAACTTACGTAGATGACGATTTAGAACAATTAGAAGGTAAAATTAGCATGTTATTGCTAGCTGTTAGGACCGGCGTTATTGCAACATTTTTCTTTTCTTCCTTGTTATTCAGAGCCAATCAGACTTTTTATCTTGATCATCGTCTTGTTTTAGATACCTACATGTGAGTAACAGGACATGGCCCTATTTCTGTGGAATTCCCAATCGTCTCACTTCTAGTTGCTTATCTCGGCCACGCTGGCCTAACACCGCTGCTATAATGCGACTTTGGCAAACGGCACAATTCCATGGGTGACCGTTGCAAACGTGTAAGTAAATGGCAAACCGCATATGGTTTATTTCCACCAGACTGCTTAATAGTTTAGATTAGCTGGAAGCAAGATTTACAGAGACCACGAATATGAAAGATCAATTTAATGAAAACACTTCAACGGCAAAATATATGTAATTATACACATACGCTTCCGGTTTTCACAAAAATATAAAGCCATTCATATATTTAATTTAAAAAAATACATTAAACGTTTCATTCAAAAACAATTAACAAGTGTTATATATTATGGTTCTTGATTATTTTCCTTATCCTGTCTCACATTGCTGTCTCCCACAAGCTCTTTGAGTCTTGATAAATGATGCATCGCCCTTAAAAAATATAAAGAAATACTAATAAATAAAATATAAATAAATAAAACACACGCACAGAGGACTTAACGTTAAGAAAGACAATACGTAACGCCGGAGCTCCTAACCACAAATTCCACCTAAAGAATCTTTTTTTTTTTTTTTTTTTGGCCAAATAAAAGAATCATCTTTAATAAACTCAATAACCAAAAATCTAGGAATGAGCTAAAAAAATCTAGTCTGTCCAGGATGTACCAGAGGTACGCATCAATGGATGTCAAACATTTAGCACACCGGGAGTAGACTGATCTAATTATCTAAACCACCGTCCAAAAGTTTGGGGTCACTCATCTGTTTTCACAGAAAACAAGGAAATTTCTAGCTGTAATATGACTGTAAAATTGTTTTCTAACAATCAATTAGCCTTTTAAACTTAAACTTGGATCAGTGAACACAACGTGCCATTGGAACACAGGAGTGATGGGAGTGATAAAGGGCCATTGGAACACAGGAGTGATGGGAGTGATAAAGGGCCTCTGTACGCCTATGAAGAGATTCCATTAAAAATCAGCCGTTTTTCAGGTACAATAGTCATTTACAGCATTAACCCTGTCTGCGCTGGATTTATGATCCATTTTATGTTATTTTAATGGACGCAATTTGCTTTTATTCCAAAAACAAGTAGATTTCTAAGTGACCCCAAACTTTTGATCGGTAGCGTATATCTAATATATAAGACGTGTCACCATGCTGACATCACAGCCTCACAGAGAGCGCTGATGGTTTGCAGACCTGGATCTTACTATGCGCTTCCTCGGCAGGACAACTAGTTCTAAACACAGCGATTCCGGCCGGAGAACACCAACAAACGGGTAAAGGATTTCACTTACTTCTGTAGAGACTTATTTACTGGAAACGCTTCTTGCTCCAGGTGAGATTTTCCAGAATTACCTTCCTTATGAATCTAGAACACAAATGAACTGGAAATAAATGCGCGTTTCCTGTAAAGTTTGTTAACATGTTTGGCCATATCAACGCATGAAGTATTATTACATTTATCTACATAGCGCCAGCCTATTCCATAGCGCTGTTACAGCAGAGTCAGTAAAATAATTTAAAATCACACACAATAACAAACTGGCAGAAAAGGAGAAGAGGGCCTTGCTCTTGTGAGCTTGCAATCTAATCGGTGGTTGACAGGGTCGTTCAGATGGCTTGATTGGGATGATGGCTGAGAGTGTTAGGAGGAAAAGTCTTACGCTCCTCGAAAAAGGCAGGTTTTCAGAAACCTTTGGAAATTTAGATACAAGGAAGAAAGTCTGGCCGGAATTCCAGAATTGCAGCCTGGGGCAAATGGGGAATATGGGAGCGGGAAGAGGTAATGACTGGTCATGAGAGAAACGAAGAGGGCAGTTAGGAGTGTATTTGGGTAAGAGGGTAGAGGTGGGGGGCAGAGTTTTTAAGGGCTCTGTAGGTCAGGATTAAGGTAGAACGATGTTCTTTTACACAAAGCAAGACCACTACTTACACCGTTCACCTCCTTTCCCTGCTCCGTGTTTGTACCCTCATTGAAATGTTGTTGAAAGGACTGAAGGTTGAACAACATATGTTTCAATGCTTCCACCGGACCATGGTGATGACCCCCAGAGAAGGTGCTTCCCTGGGGAGGAAAGACAGACATTTACTAAACACTGGAGGACTAGCCGCGCAACACAGATTTTTCTCTTTTCTAATAATTTAAAGGACAAACGCACCCCAAGAGTCTTTCACCCGATAACAGGATAACCTGACTGCCGGTTAGTTTCCCCATAAACTGCTACTTTTTTCTTTTTTTACTTATTTCTAGTAATATAAGCTACCAAAAATTACAAAAAAAACAGAGGGACTAAATATTGTGGAGTTTATGACTTGATCCATAAGCTGTTCCTGGGAAATGCATAAATGCCGAGAGTAAAGGCCTCCACTAATGCAGATACAGCGAGACCCGGAGGTTCATATTAGCGCAAGGAGAACTTTCGTGCAGGGCCTGCTGCATTATATTTATTATTATTATTATACCGTATTTATAAAGCGCCGACAGATTCCGCAGAGCAGTACAAGATGAAGTTTTTACAGATAACGACAAGTACAGTACAGCAATTGACATACAAATACAAGAGGAATGAAGGGCCCTGTTCCCGCACGTTTTGATATGAAAAGTAACTCAGAGGATGGTAGAATAAATGGAGCTGCCTCCCAGCAGATGCGGTACTGGTTAATACAGTGAGGGAATTTAAACATGCATGGGATAGGAATACGGCTCCTGAACCGGAGACACTTTTGACACTAGATGGGCAGATTATTTACAAACGGAGATGCGATAAAATCTTACAGGCGCAAGGTCCTTCTTTTTCATACAATCGCTGAGAAACGCTTCAGGATTTGACCCAGAGGATTTGCCCAAACCTCGATCCTCTTCTTCACATAACACAAGAACGGGAGATTTTCTGAAGGACAGAAAGAACATTCGCGTTAAAAACGCACCCAACAGGAAAGCCTGTTATATCCGAACGCCCCGCCGGAAACGTACATCGCAAATGGCAGCTTCTCCCATGACCTTTCGCCTTCAAGTATGTCTTCTGTTCGAGGGCTGCCGTTAGGTACAGGGATAGCCAAGTCCTTCTTTCCAAAGTTATTGGGACTTTTGGAGCTCTGAAGGACGACCTCTACAGAATCATCTTAAGAAGAAGAAAAAAAAAACCCCCATCAACAAACTCCAAACATACAGATGTTACAAAATCTGGACAGCAATGTGGGTTCTTCCATTCATCTGATATACCGTAATAATCATTTTCCCAAAGCACCAAAAGGCACATGGATAACCTTTTACCTGGCCTGAAACCTTCAATTCTTTATTAATTGTGTAATATCCCTGCTACAAGGGGTTAATAATACTAACCACTCAGTCCTCATCCCTTCAAAATAAAAGGTTGTGTTAAAAAAAATATATATATTTTTTTTTTTTTAAAAGTCAACATATTCTATTGCTCCTGTAGCTCTCCAAAGATAAAGGAGAATGAGCCACCTCTGGTGTTTTAATAGTTAAGGGGTCTGGTCACTTAGGGCCCGGTGATCTCCCAAAGACGAAAAGAATTTTCATTATCTCTGGGTATTCTGCATTCACATGGACAATCCTGCTCTTATTAAAGGGTTAACTCACGTTCTAGGTTAATTTAACCCTTCTATTTAAGCCCTAATTTATTTCCCTATAAAGTTTTGTTCGTTTTGTTTGATATGAACATTCATTTTTAAACTCATTTAGTTAGATCGAGAAAAAAGGAAGGTAGTATTGCACATCAATGAAAATAGAAGGGAAACAGAATTCGCTTATTTTTGTGATAATTCCAGTTCTTCATTACGGTCAACTCCAGAACTCAATAAGTTTCCGGAATTGACCATAATTGAAGAACTGGGATTATCAGATAAATAAGGAGAAGCATTTAGTTACCCTTCTATCCTAATTGACGTACGCTACTATCTACCTTTTTTTTTCTTGATGAATTATCTATAATTTTGTTCTAAAATTAAAAAACTCTCAACGTTGTCTGCCAAATTGTCAACAACCACCCCCATCCTACCAGAATTTTGCTTATAAACTCTTTCATGATCAAGGGGGTTATATGACCTGTGACGTGGCGAGAGAACACACTTACCTCTCAGTAGCCTCTCTAAATGTTTGTATGCCCCCGGGTTGGTTGCTACTTTTTCATTTATAATGTTATCTGGGATGACTTTGTCAAACCCTTCCCGGTCACCATAAGCGCCCAGTTGCGGCACACGAAGATCGGTCATTCTACCTGTAAATGGCGCACTATGCACCTTTTTGGCAATACGTGGCTGTCGAACAGTCTCTAGTGATCTATATTCTTTAGAAATAGCGTCACTGTCTGAATCAGAGGGCAGATTGAGGGCATTTAACCAGACCGGGTATTTCACATCGGGAATACTAGTGAGTCCGGACACACTCAGTTCAGACTTCTCGCTTGTTAACCATCTCGGGTAGCTCTTTGGCAAAGCGGAGTTTTTCAGAGAATACTTGGAAGGATTTTTATTATTAAATACAAGTTTATTTTCTGAGCCCGTTGCATACGGGATATATCGGGGCTTCCTTTTTTCTTTAAACACATCTGGATAATCCTGGGTCTGAAGGTCCAGGAGACTCAGCTTTGACGTTCCATTCAACGACGAAGCCGGACGTGAGGTCAGAGGAGCAGGCATTCTAGAAGAGGAACCATTATGTTTCCGGCGAGCGCTTGCATGCTTGTGTTCCGATAGACGGGCGCGAGGCGCAGGCAATGACCCGTCTGAAGGGAAACCCAGCAAGTCATCTGTGGTGAGGCTCAGCAGATCCGGGTCTCGAGGCGTACGTCTTCTTAACGATGTGACGCGCTCACCCTTCACCGGAGAACCTGCTGTGGTTTGAGAGGAAACAAGAAAGAGCTGTTTTTTTATCCACGCATAAAAAAGAAGAGAAGGAGAGCTGTGGCTGTATTTTATGTAAATTTCTCTGGTACATTTGCCATGAAGACTTTCTGCCATCTAGTGTCTCCATTTGAGTGTAAAAGTACAGCAAATAAACAAAAACCGGTGCACTCTATCGTTCGGATAGTTTCCTTTTCTAGCACAATCTATGCATGTGTATGCTTCAATTCAGTGTCCTATGCCAATGTTATTAAAGGTCCATATCGGCCTATTTTCATATCAAATGCACACCGGAGTCCATATTGCACAAGCTCAGATTCATCCCACATGCATTCTTTACTTCCTTCTGTAATGTTTATGCCTCCCCTGCCCGTCTATGGGGGGCTATTTATGTGTACGCTTCTGAACTGTACTCCGTGATGACCCTACTTAAAATCAAAGGCTGATGCGGACGTATCGCTGTATCGCTGCGCATACCTCTTCTCGTAGCAGGCGGGAGCCTTGATGATGCGGTTAAGGTGATCTTCCCAGAGCTCACAGGAGACCGGAGGTTTTGCTCGTAGTCCTCTATATACGCCTCCAGCGCCCTGCTGGCAGAGTCATATAGCCGGTCCTTGTACACGATAGATGGGAATGATGTCCGTGTAGAGCTGCTGCCCAGGCTGCAACTGGCCAGGAGGGAGGATATGGAAACCGATGAGTCGGGAGAACCGGATCGGGCCATGTTTCTAAACACGTGTCAGCTTCTCCCAACCATGTTCATTAACTGTAACGAAAAGAAACACCACAGCAAAGTCATGAGGTTCATATGCGATGGATCATGGGAGCCCATACATGTTCACTATTCATTATTGTAGTGCGTCTACAGGCGATGAATCACCCACAACACCACAGGGTGGCAGCGATTCATTGCGTGTTGCGTGTATATATATACCGTATTGGCTCGGAATTGACCCGAATATAGGCCGCCCCCTAAAAGTTAGGTGCTTTTTAAAGAAAAAAAGTTTCTGCCCCCCCCCGAGATATGCTGCCACTCTGTCCCGAAGATGTACCCCCCACGAGATATGCTGCCACTCTATCCCCCCCTCCGAGATATGCTGCCACTCTACCCCCCCCGAGATATGCTGCCACTCTGTCCCCAAGATGTCCCCCCCACCAGACTTACCGGGGCAGACTCCACGGGGTCTTACGGGGCCGGCGGGGGACACCTACGCATAACGCGTATTCAACTTCCGGTGCCGGCACTTCCGCCGTGGGAAGTACCGGCAAGGAAGATTGTTCTCGCAGACGTTCACCGGCAGCGGCGATGCGAGCATAAACAACCTCCGCTGCCGGCACGTCTGCAAGATGTGCTTTAAAATCTCCCTTGCCGGGACTCCCCCCGTGGGAATTCCCAGCAAGGGAGATTGTTAAAGCACATCGAGCAGACGTGTCGGCAGCGGAGGTCGTTCACGCTCATCGCAGCTGCCGGTGAACGTCTGCCCGATGCGCTTAGACAATCTCCCGTGCCTGCACTCCCCCCGTGGAAAGTGCTGGCAGGGGAGGCTGTCTGAGCGTATCAGAGAGTAGGATACAGGTCCCCTGCACCGCTGCGGGGGATCTGCATCCTAACCCTGCTGCCTGCCCGGCGCCCGGGACTGCATGCAAAGACTTAAAGTGGGGGGGGGAGTGCGGCCTATATTCGGGCCAATACGGTATATAATATAATATTATATATAATATTTAATGAATTTCATTATCGATTATCTAGCATGTGCTGGCTGCCTGGGCATGATAGGAGTGTGATTGCTGCTAACAATCATATAAGTAATATCGTTATTGAAATCACACCCCTATCATGCCCAGGTTCTAGCATGTACTGGTTGCCTCTTAATTATATATATAATTGCATTTTTTGTCCCATTTTGGTGTGTTACTTACTTTTAATAAAAGTGTGGTTATTTTTTTTATTTTTACTTTTTTTATGAGGAGGGGGTCATTTTCGGTTTGGTTTTGGCCAAGTGAATCCTGAATTTTTGGTCCAGAATTCTCATTTCGGTGCATCCCTACTGATAAGTCTTCGCGTCTCTACTTTACCGTGAAGAAAGAAAAGCAATTACTAAAAGGCTTTAAATGTTTCTGATTCGCTGTAAACACAGAGATCAAGTTTGATTTCATAAAACATATTAATCATCAAAAAAAAGTAATGAATTATTAAAAATTAACTTTTATTTTTGTTTGTTTCCAATTAAATGTATTTGACAATGTAACATAAGGCCTCTTAGATTAGACTGAATGTCATACTCCGGATAATGCTGTCGAGCCGTGCAGGAAATTGCCGGAGTACATTGTAACTGAAAATTCTCTTTTATTATACTTTTAATTAATTTTTAATTATCTTACTTTTGCTTTTGATGATTAATGTTAAGTAGACGGGTTTCCCACGTTATCTTTTGGACCCTGGGATTGGTCTTTTCGTACATACGGCACATTCTTTAGTAGTTAAAAACCCCACACGCATACCATGTTCTATTAGATGGATTTTTCGGCGAGGTCTTCTCGCTACCTGGGGTAATTTTGTATTTAATTACTAATTAAAGATACAGTACAAGATTATATTTTCCCAAACGACCAAGAGATTTGTCCGATTATTATGGTACAAAGCGACCCTCCAACTCTCTCCTCTCCAGCTATTTGACATGATGGGGTCAGCTGACTGCTGTGGGAGGAGTCTGATAAGACCCAACATGTGCAGAAAATGCTCCCACCAACAGGGGGTGCTTTCCTGCCTCTGATTGGCTGCTTCAAGCAGCCAATCTGTGGCAAGAATCACTGGATCATGGAAGAGAAGGGCAGCAGCTTCTACATAGATTAAGTGCTTCAGGGTGTTTTCCTTACAGCTTTACTATACTTACCAACAGAGTGATTAATAATATTAAGGAGGGGACGTCACCGCACTCTGGATTCGCACCGGAAGCTGGGCTGCAGGCCCAATACTTAAAAAACCGGACTCAATCCCCATCACAACATTTAAATAGCGTAGCTGCCGTATTATAAAAAAAAGCGACCAACCAGAAACCAGAGTCGGCGATACAGCAGCCAATCGGTAGATTGAAAGAACAAGACAACGACGGAACGCAGAATTATACATCCCTGACCAATCAGCGCGCGGCGACAGGCAGCCAATCACACATTTTACATGTACAGGCGCCCAATCAGGCGCGTTTACCAAGAAGTGCCAAAAGTGGATAGAGGGAAAAGTGCTACTGAGTCAAACGGCATTTAGACATTAACCCGTTCGGTACAGGTGTGCGTGCGGCTATCAAACTACAGCCGCGCCACAGGTAAATAGCCTCGGCCTCACCTGAAGTAGTAGACATCGCTCTTGCCCGCACTCAGTCCGGACTTCCTGATGACCTCCTCCTTCTTACAGCCGGGCACTCCATCCTCCCAGTTCACCATGGGTGACGGGTGGGCTCCCGCGGCCCGTAGCCGCCCCTTCTCGCACAGTGATCCGGGCAGTGTGTGCCCCCCCTCCCGCTGACGCAGCGTCCCTTAGCAACCGTGCGTCCTGACGCTTCCGCCACGACTCTCGTAAAGTAGTCCCTATCTACCGAGCGATCAACCTGGGTCAACGCCATCCCCGGGAAAACTCATTGTTTGTCCCGGTCTACTCTGATTTATATTTCACATCATTTACACTTTATAAAAAATAAAAATAAACGTTTTTTCTCAGGAAAAATTAAGCTTTGTTTAGATGTCAAGTTTAATTCTCACTTAGTAAATAATCAAATGAATGCTTATGAAATAATGTAATAAAAAGCCCCCCTCCTTGGATCCGGTACATGCCGTTATACGCTATGCAGGCGTCAGTAGCGAGTATATCCTGCCTCAGCCTGTGGGGTTGGGGCCAAGGCCGGTGCTATTATGTCTCCGGATGGGTCTATTGGACTCAGGCGGCACTTATGGGGGTAAAAGGGCCGGTCTGGGTACCAAGCGACCCGGCTACGGTCACCCAACGGCGTCACGTAGCACAAGTTACGTGACCCATTGTACAGCGCTACGATATATGATGGCACTATATAAAACAAATAATAATGACCCAGAGCTGCGAGAGGGTCTTTTTGGGGGGGGCAGCCGTGGGTAGAACCTCAACAAATTCTCAAACTTAAGTGTCAAAATCTTTTAAGGGGTGCGTTTTTAGGGAATATATAGTTTTGCGGCGTTAACTTGAAACAAGGGATCTCTACGGTGTCTTGATTGAGACATGGGGCACAGTAAAGTAATCTCATCTGTCAAAATTCCAATTTTTGACCCCAAAAATGTCTGATGTTGAGCCCCAAACATATGAGAAACATGACTTACTCATGCATGTGGGGTGTCGCTGTACTCGGGAGTTGTTACCGAATGCAAATCATGAGTTGTTTCAGGAATTTCATGTGCCCAGGGAAAGAAATGTACTGAAATACTGCGTTTGCATAGAATGTGTTTGTCAAAAATGGAGAAAAAAATGACTGCAATGTTTGGGAGACATTGGGCGCTAAAATGGTTAAATAAAAAGTGTTAAAAAATGGATGTCAACTTTACAAAAAGCATGGAACAGCCTTCTTTTTACTGGTTACTATGGAAATTGCCAGCCATGTTACACAGAAAATGTTTTTTTTTTAGCAGTGATATCTGGTTCAGTGTTAGATATGATTGGTCCTGAGAAGATGGCCACATATCATATCTTCTTACCTAGTTGTCACTGAAAGAGTTAATGGTATCTGAGGATTCTGATTGGTGTAGCTTTTTTTTCAATAAATGTACCCTTTAAAATCCTTTTACAGGCTTTTGACCACCATTTCGCCTTTTAAAAAAAAAAAATGAAATTCCGGTTGAGCCGCATGGACTGGAAACTAGAAAATGTAATATTTATCGAATGCGAGTAACAAGGGATGAGTTACACGGTTATAAATACTACGAGACGACATATGATGTCATATCCCGGAAGGAATGTGCCATATGGCCACAGCCCTCCGTAGTCTTTAGGTAGTTAGTTAAACTTAAGTAAAACACGTATTTTATGCATTCTACAAAATATATTGCACTGCAGCAAAATGCTTAATTTCCAAACAGTTTCTGCTTTAAACACAAGGTGGCGCTATTTTGCAAAGAAAACAAAAACAAACAAAAAACAACCCAATTCACGGCTTTCACACCAAAAATAAAGAAAATAGACAGTAAATAATTTATTGTAAATTAACATAATGCATTTTATAGATTATCATTAAGTTTCCTTTTAATTGCAACAATAAACATTTTGTTTATGTCTTCCCGGGCGGATCAGGTAACACATGTAAACTGAATTATGCTCTCAAAATCAGGAAAAAAGGGAGAAAAAAATAAATCTAATCAGTTATTCACGGAAAAGGAAAACAGATCTGGCTGCAAAACCATGATTTATTGTATTAATTATTGAATGACTCTAATAATTACATTTATTATTTTATAGAAAAAAAAATCACACACGTATAATAGTTAAATTTCACCTATGAATGTAGAATTGCAGTTGGGTCTTTTGCACAACTAGGGTTGTTAAATTAGCCCTCCACGCCTACGTTAAATGCATAGTGGAGTCTGTATTGCATTGACTCCAACGTGTTTTACTGCACCCGAATCAGTGCATGCATTCTTTAGTTATTGGAGCTCTCCTGCCTCTTAGCTCCTCCCCCTGTTGCCTATGCCGGAGGCAGGGAGCATACTGCAGTATGCTTCTTGCACATGCTCAGCATTCTAATCAATGGGAACTGAGTTCTTACTGAAGTTAATGACAGTAGCAGGAGCCAAACAAGTGTACTCACTGGAGTTCTGCTAGCATACATGTGATTGGCTGCTGCTCCATCGACTTCAATGGGAGTGCTACTGAGCACGTGCAGGACGCTTACATGCAACTAGAGATTTATTGTGGCCAAGCAGCAGATTACAGACCTCTCCCTCTCTCTTTCACTCTACTTTTCTCTCTCTCTCTTTCTCTCCCTCCCTCTCTTTCCTTCTCCTTCATTTTAAAAGCAAAGGTGTAGTTAGTTGATAATGGTGAGCGCCTTCACCCATGGCTCAGAACTCAACCGTGCAGGATATCAGGATCACTTCACATTGAACAATGGCCACCGCCTCACAAGGAGATCCTGAAAGCCTGAGATGCTGCTGACACCCAACGTATTTTGAGTTTGAGAAAAGGACCGTATACCAAGTTCAGGGTATCCCCTGCTGGCTTTAGCACCTTGTCGAGGTAGATGAGACATCCCTTTAGAGATGTCACAATGACAGAACAACTAAAAACAATGGATCGTTACAATAAAGAATGTTCTGGGAAGATATTACGCTGTTTCCCCCGTTCCATATCGTACCACTCAACGTCAACGGAGGATTTAGAAGGGATCGTTTAAAAATAGAAACTTAGAATCCGACTGGCGTTAAGAACCATTCGGCCCGTCTAGTCTACCTGTTTTGCTGCGGGTCTTACACCAAAGGAGTATAAAATTTATATAAGAGAGGCGAACATACTTTTTAACAGATTTTCAACATTATTAGGGATATATCTCTGAAATGACTTAATGCATTTCAATGCACTCTTTTGGGGAGGGAAATATTGCTTTTCTCAACTAATGTATGTTATTACATGTATATAGATCGTTCCAGGCATGCTTTAGTTGTTGCTGTTGATAAAATGAGACTCTCGCTTCATTTAGCTCCTCCCCCAACTGGCTGTACTGAAACCAAGGAGCATTCCTGTGTACACTTCCTGCACATGCTCAGTCGGCAGAGCTAACATTGAAGTAAACGGGAGCAGCGGCAGCGTGCTATCTGAATGCAACTGGCTGCTTCTACTCGGACACAACATATAGAGCTACTGAGCATGTGCAGAAAGTGTGCTTACTACTTATACTCCCTGGTTTCAGTAGTTGCAGCCAGGGGAGGAATAAAACTACAGAACTAAAGAATACCTGTACTAACCGGCATGCATTGAAATGCTTCCGGAAATGTACTGCAGTATGTATTATGATAAAAAAAAATTAACAAAAATATTATTATGGGACAAATCCCAGGATGGTATTGGCATACCTAGGGGCTCTCAGGGTTAAGTAATTTATAGTCTACATTGCTCTGATGATATCTAACGTGCATATACCCCGCAGAATCACTCCCTGATGATATCTCCTAATTAGTGCTTTTGCAGTATGTCACGGCCACTGTTTGAATGAATGTTAAATTCAAATAAGTGTATCTTTCAATAATGACAAGTCGAGGCTCCCATGAGGACGGATATTAGAGCCATTTGGCGAATCACTACATAGAATCTTTATGATGGGCTATTAACAGACTGGGGAACTTTTAGGCTCCGGCTACCCAGAGCCCCCCTTGCAGGATACAGCCAGGGCTACCCATTGACGTCAGTCAGCGGCCCTGTTGATGTCAGTGGGCGTTCGCGGCAAGCCCCCCAATTTAAGAGGGAAATAGGCGGAGACTGGGGTGTGTCAGGACCTGCTCCTGCGACCCAGAGGATTCTGGTGTCGACCCTGAGAAGCAGCAAAACCGCAGCGTTGCCACGTGTGGCTATTAAAGGGTTAATATTTAAAGAGTCTCAGCATCAGCCCACAAATGGGAGAGAATACGGCCCAACTTGGGACTTGGCGGACAGACACTCTGCGAGTATAAATTTCCTTTCTTATTATGGTGATTGACAAACAGAATTTTGTTACAATTTCTTTATATTTGCTTTCTGGTGTTTGGGTCCCTGATGACATAAGGGAGCAGGAAATGACATCATCAAACATTAAATCTATTTAAAATATATTGGACCGTATAAAATTAGAAGTAGGCAGTGAAATGCCATCCTGTAATACCTGCACCCATCTTAATCTCTTTCTTGATTACATAAAGAATGTAGAAATTTGCCATTTCTGGAATGCCGTCTTTTGGTTGCGTGGCTTGTATAGCTGCCTGATGTTTATCTTCCAGACCCTGTATGGTACAGTCCTTGGGGAGGAAAAAGCTTATATCTTCTCTTTAGGATAAAAGCTTTTTTAATCCCACCCTGACATCATTGATCAGGTTAATAACATTGTTGGGGAGAGCAGATTCCACGACGGAGCGCGGCAGTAATCCTCCGAGTTCAGGTTGGATGAAAACCACAAATCGGGTCTGGGCTGGATTCCTGAAGATAGAAATTTCTGATTCTGTGAATGGTTTATAAGACGCGAGAGCCATGAAACCATCTTGCAATGCCCCGTGAAATTAAGCGTGTATCCGTACAACACGCCATACATATCCCGCATCTGTATCCCGCATCTGTATCCCGCATCTGTATCCCGCATCTGTATCCCACATCTATATGTCGCATCAATATGTCACAACTATATCCCGCATCTATATCCCGCATCTATATCCCGCATCTATATCCCGCATTCTATATCCCGCATCTATATCTCGCATTCTATATCTCGCATTCTATATCCCGCATCTATATCCCGCATCTATATCCCGCATCTATATCTCGCATTCTATATCCCGCATCTATATCTCGCATTCTATATCTCGCATTCTATATCTCGCATTCTATATCCCGCATCTATATCCCGCATTCTATATCCCGCATCTATATCTCACATCTATATCCCGCATCTATATCCCGCATTCTATATCCCGCATTCTATATCCCGCATTCTATATCCTGCATTCTATATCCCGCATCTATATCTCGCATTCTATATCTCGCATTCTATATCCCGCATTCTATATCCCGCATCTATATCTCGCATTCTATACCTCGCATTCTATATCCCGCATTCTATATCCCGCATTCTGTATCCCGCATTCTGTATCCCGCATTCTGTATCCCGCATTCTGTATCCCGCGTGTACTTACTCAGGCAAAGGAGAACAAACATATCCGCAGGGATTATTAAAGCCGCGAACGTATGAGGGGGATACAGGACATGTTGGGTATTCTACACTTATCGCTGTACAAAATAAATCAAAAAAATTGTATCAGAACAAATAAAAGCTGAATCTATAAACAGGGATATTCTGCGCTGTTCCTCATACTTACATCGGGTTCGCTTTCAGCCAAGCGCTATTAATGGAACAGAAGTAATCAGGGTTTGACTTTCATCTAGAGGTTATATGCAAAAGAAATATTCCGATGTAAAGTTTGAAAGCGGTCTTATCACCATAGCAACAATGGAAGGCGCAATCAAGAGGGTCTTTCCATTGTGTGATAAGACCGCGTGTCAGGCTTTGCCCCGGTATCGCTCTTTCTACGTTAACCCCAACGTTTGATCAGCTGTCTTGATACTCAGTACAATGAATATTATGATATCCAATTCTCAAAGCGCACGGTTCCAAATTACAATTAAACATGGAAATCCTGTGCTTAAAAACACAACGTGAGGCAGGAACTATGACGTCAAACTGATGTAAGTCGAGATCAGCTCTAAAACAGAGGCTCGAGGTAAGTGTGAATCACAGTTTAAAGATATCATGTAGTAAAAGAACAATTTTATTAACTAGTATTTCGAATGATGAAATGTCATTAATTTATTATTATTATTTATTGTTTTATATAGCGCCACCATATTCCATAGCGATGTACACCGCTGCGCCCAACTGGAGACCTACGTGCCAGATATGATCCTAAAAAAATATTTTTTATGCTGCCCAGTCTGATCTAGAGCAATGTAAGTTGGGTAAATTTCATCGGTGGTCCACAGACGTATTCATCTTCAAAGTTCGTGGCTGTGGTTGCGACCATTTTTGGGGTTAAAAATTTACCAGGCATGATTGGCCCCAACCTAATTAATGCAAATACATATTTTTGATAAAACATTGACCTCGCTCGCTATGGAGTACGGATGAGGTCAACCCCAACTGACCTCTACAAGAAGGGTTGAGCAGACTCCTCGTTTAGTGACTGCACCCGTTTCAGCTTCCATGTAACCCTGAGCATGCGCATGATATGCTAAACAGGAGATGTCTTGTAACAGGTTAAATACACATTAGGATTCTGCTGCACTCGCAGTGTTCGGGACAGTCGTGAAAGTAGGTTATAGATCATAGGTCTGTCTCTTGGCTTTGTGTTATCTCTGCCGCTGTCTCCTGCATTCAGTTACTCCGATATAAATTCACTTTTTGGTTAAAAAAAGAAAGGTAGGTTCTGTAAAACGTCGGCTTTTAAGACATTTGACTTACAGTTGGTGGTTATGACTCCCCCGTCATACTTCTTGATATGTGTCACATCAATGAATTCCCGCGGAGAGATTAAACCCATTCCATAGCTGTGAGTGAGACTCTGCGAGATGACCGTGTCCTTCACAAAAGGAGAATTCCATCAGACATAAACTATATTTATTAACTAATATACAAGAATATAAAGGGATGAGTAATACCGCTCATATAAGTATTCCCATACAGGGGACCATGCCAAGGGAGTGGACCCATAGGCCATTTATGTGTTAACCCTTTAGTAACCATTAATAAAAAGCTATTGTAGTGACTCGGTAAGGCGGGCAACTAAATGGAGATGATAATGGTAATAAGGAGATAAAAGTGTTCTGATCTGATCCACCTTTATTCAAGCAGGGATGTTAGCAGTGAGAGAAGCACAAGATGGAAGTTCATGTATCATTGAACCAGAGTAGAATATGAAGAAGTCAGCTCTAAGCTGGGTGACCCCGTGAATCTGACCATTTCCCCCCAAATTCAGAGTACAATCCCGAAGACTCAGGGGCAAACACCACCATTTGTGCAGGAAAATCCAAATTTTGCCCCTCTATCCCACTATCCTGCCGAGCTCTACCTCTGGTCGTCGGGATTAAAGCGCTACCTCCCAGGGTTTGCCTTCCGCGTCCCCATTTTCCAGGTATGTACAATGGCGGTTATGTATGAAGGACAACTCTGAAGTCAAGTATTAAAAGTGGAGCATTCAGCATGGACATTCCACCAGTTGCTATGGCGATTGCACTGCTTTTACCACTTTGTACCACATAACTCATGTAGATAAAGCGCGGGTAGACGGATTACCTTGTCAATTTGTTCTAGTAACGAGTAGGATTGCAGTGCCTTGTCCCACTTGGTTCTATATTCAGGTAGATACAAAAACGGGATGATTTTTTCTGGGGTTCCCTCAACTATTCCTTCTCCTCGATATCTGGTGTTAAATAAAATAAATCAGAATACTGTCAAATTATTTGCAAAAAAACCTTGTCTTGAATAACAACCCTTGTGTCGCATTCTCTCGCATTTCCCACTGAAACTGCTTGTGTTGATTTTACACTTTCAAACATGGATTGGCAAACATTTTGGGCCTGAGTGCCCAATTTTCTTACATACACACGCACACACACACACACGCACACACACATACTAACATACAAACTTCAAAACTGAAAATGTGAATCAAAGGTGCACTGTGTGAAATGTGAAGAAACTCATCTCTATCTCATTTCTTTATCTCTTCCCTTTGTCCCCATCGCTCCTCCTTTTCATTATCTCTCCAATCTCTCCCCATCGCTCCTCCTTTTCATTCTCTCCACTTTCTCTTTATCTCTCATCTTTCTCATTTTCTCCCCCTTTCTTCCCATCTCTCTTTTTTCTCATTTCCACTTCCCTCTATCTCTCCCCTTTCTCCCCATCTCCCTTCTTTCTTATTATCTCCCCTTCTCACTATCTCCCCCTTTTCTCTATCTCTGCCCAATAACAACATTTTTGATTTTTTTTCGAAAGTCTCATAGTCTCTAGAGAAGTCAGTATGAAGTTCCACCTCAAAGATAAAAGTCATGACCCCATCGCCATATTGGAAGCCAACAGTACTCTCAACTTACCCTGTCCATTATGCATGTCTATAATAGCAGTACTGGTTCTACACTGTATGGTAATAGTAGGGATGCTCTATACCCCAATCTATAATCTATGATTATAGACTAAACACAACTATGTAGTATATATTAGCACTTTATGAGAAAACTAATGTTATTAGTTAATTTCACCCACAACTGAACCCTACAGGATCGCTCCGTTTTCTTATTACATATTAATTTTTTTCAGGCTCCACTCTGTATATCTCAATATTAAGACAAATTACTTACATGTTTCCCGAATATTCGTTAGACGGTTTCCAGGAAACTACTACATTTTTCTGAAAAGGAAGGAACATCCAGTTAGGGGACTGGGGGGGGGAAAGACACATTTTTTTAAGTGCGTTATTATACTTACTGAAGTCTTTCCTGTTTTCCATCCTACTGTATCTTCGCTGTATGATAAAATCTTTCGCGAAACATCGGCTGCGATCTTCGGGTAATCCATCTTTAACAATAATAAATGGTAATAAATATGACTGTAGGCAAGAAAAAGGTAAATTAACCCTTTGGTTTAGCTTTGTTAAATTGGAGAGCAGCTGCTTTCTCTGCGGTGTCCTGCCATGGGCTCCATGTCTGTTCAATGTTTTGCGGAGGGTAGACTCATGAACAGAGATGTTAACCGGTTCCAGTGATTCCTTAAAGCCTTTAGCTGTTACTCTAGGGTTCTTTTTTACATCATGCACTTGGAGTCATCTTGGCTGGGTGCCCACTTCTTGGGAGAGTAGCCGCAGTACTAAGTTGTCTCCATTTATAAACAACATATCTCCCTGATGAATATGTAAACTCTTTCAGATTACTTTGTAATCCTTTCCAGCTTTAGGTAAATCAACAATTCGTGATTGATATCAGCAGATGCTTCTTGAGAATAACAAACTTAAAATGCTTGAGTGTTTTTTTATGTCAATGTAGTTGTAACACACACTTACAATTCTGTTTCATTGACTGGACTCCATGTTTGCTAACTCCTGACTCCAATTAGCTTTTGTTGAAGTGATTAGCCTACACTGTGAATGTTTGAATAATGTATTCAATATGGGCAAGAACAATACAATAATGTGTGTTATTACTTAAAACAGATTGTGTTTGTACATTATTGTTACTAAGATGAAGATCATATCATATTTATATGATATATATATATATATATATATATAGTGTTCATTTACTTTTTCTTGCCACTGTATATGTAATTGTAACTCTTCCCACAAGCTGTAAAGTTAAAAGAAGGCCACATACCCTGGAAAATAGGAAGGAACACATTCTAACCCTGGTAATGCAAGAAAGGTATGTGGTGCTTTTCTTTAGATGTTTATAGGGTTAAACTACAAAGGAGACTGGCCTGATGCTTTTAAGAAACTGGTGGTGGGTTCATTTCTTCACATAATAAACTAAGAGCACGTCTTAGCAGGGAGTTCAGGGAATGTATCATGTACTTTAGCGCACGTGTGTGCATGTGCTGTACAATCATGTTTCAACCTTGAAGAATAAGCATATTTAACCCTTATGTAATAAAGTTTACAGTATAAAAATATTCAATATGTTTGATTGTTATCATTACACTGAACTATATATTTATTCCACAAAACTTTTAAAATAAGCTGGTCTCAGGACTGAACTCAGTAGTGACCCATCTAGTCAACATGAGAACGTTCCACATCATGGAAGAATACTTTGCATAAATATGCTTTTCTTCACTAAAAGGATGGTGGGTAAGTGGAATAGCCTTCCACCAGAAGTGGAAGAGGTTAATATGGTAAGGGAATTTAGGCATGTGATAGTCTACAGAGTAAGTCAAGACCTAGGACTAAATAAAATGTATTAACAGCAGGAAAAAAATCTGAATATTTTTCAATCTACCATCAAATTCTATGGTTTTATTTATCAGGGGATTTCAGGATTTAGACCTTTATTTGGTCTAATTGTATCTATTATACGTAAGCTTTTTGTCGATTTTCTTTCCGAGATATATCTTCTGACTACACCACCGTTCTGAGCACCGTTGGGAGCGAGAACCCTGTTCATCTATTAAGAGTGAGACCTTCAGCTTAAACACATGATGGTCTGGTGTCCATGGACCTCATTTATTAATGTGTGAGCCTCTTGATTGCTGCTTGAGGTATGCATGTGATGTCACTGACTTCACCATATCCAATGCATGCTGATGGGACGGCCGGAGTCTCTGACCAGGTCACTTCTGCATACCTAGGCAGTGCCAGGACTTTTACCTGAATCACAGGGTCTCAGGGTGAAGTTCTGAGGGTCCCACAGACCCCAGATGACATACTCTACTCTGATTTTATGTTATCTGGGCATCTCACTGGTGAAACTCCTGCTTAAATACAGTTGACTATACAGAATACCTTTACTTCCTGGTATGTATAGCACATGCAGTTAAATATAATTGGGAATTTATGATGAAATGGCAACGTATTAATATCTGAAGGGTATCAGGTAAGCACATTTAGTGGGTATGTCCCTCAGTTGAGCCTCATACTAGATGCAGATAATACACTCCACTCATAATGCTACGAGAGAGTCCTGGGTGTCATTTGGACCCAGGAATGCAAATTTGCTGGGTTACAGGAATAGTACGCAGGGAAATAAAATGACTCTCCTGCAAATATTCCCATAAGGAATAGGTCCGTCAGCTTGCTGCGACCTTCATCAACAGGGAAGTGATTCAAAACTGCACTCTAATGTCAAACCTACTTTACACATAAATGCCGATAGTAATGGAGAGTATTTCTACTCCACAATGTCAGCTTTACGATATATACGTATACGTAAAAAGGAAATGTTTTCTATGTATCTAGTACTGGTATTTGATCTAGTCACGGAGAGTAAAAATCTATATATACACTATATTTATAATACATATATATGTATATACATACACACTATATATATATCTATATCTATCTATCTATCTATCTATCTATCTATCTATATATATATATATATATATACATACATAACTCATGACACAGACATTAAGACACATTTCTGGGTAATGTAACATCGCAGGCTAAAATCCCTGATTGTCTACATGAAAGGACACAAAGCATTCATTCAAGCATTTATCGCGCCATAAATCTCAATAATCCGCCCAATTAAATCCATGAGCTGGGAAAGTCTCACCTACTCGTCTGAAGTTTGGAGAATTCTGCAATAGAAGCCCAATGCTCTCTCGCCCCGTCTCGCACTTTGACCGGAAAACACCTAGTAAGGAAGTTTGCCAAGTCATAATATTCAGCCTGCAGCTGTTTACATTCGTGTGTAAACCGGTTTGCATGTGACGGGATTTCGTGTTCAGATCATCCATGTTTAGTATGGGCAAAATACACGATTAAAGCTATTTATGGGGGGCAGGGAACATGTGAACTGCAAATAAGGTGAGTTACCACTAAACCAACTGATTTTCATTAGAGAAAACAGGGACTAAGGAAGTTTTACTTTACTGAGAGGGTGGAAGATAAGTGGAACAGCCAACAAGCAGAAGTGGTAGAGGCTAATGCAGTGAGAGAATTTCTACATAGATGGGATAGACATACGGCTCCTGAATCTGAGACAAGACCAACTACTGGTTAAGGTTTGTGTCTTTACAGAAGGAAAAGAGTCCTTTTTAGCACCCATGTAAAAAAAATTAAAATATCAAAATATCTTGTCTTGGACAAAATTGGGTCTGTGCTCATGTGGTGGGCTTTTTCACTATGCTTATCATAAGGGTCAATACCACGACTTTTTTAAGCTTATGGGGGTCAGTGGTGTGTCAGGGCTGGCTTCTGCCCCCTTGGTAAGCTAGGGGGCTGTATTTTGAATTGGACGTAGCGGAATGTCCATAAGGGACTGAAGGGGTTAATTTCAAATTCACTTTTTTGTCTACTCGCTCCTTGGTGGATTGAAGAGAAACCAAAAGAAACAAGCAAAACAGAAACTCACACAACAACTATATATACTACTGCCCCCCCCAAACACTACTGTTCAAAAGTTTGGGGTCACTTAGACATTTCCTTATTTTTGAAAGAAAAGCCATTTTGTCCATTAAAATAACATGAAATTAATCAGAAATCCAGCGCAGATGGGGTTAATGTTGTAAATGACTTCTAGCGGGTGATTTTTAATGGAATTTCTTCATAGGCGTACAGAGGCTCTTTATCACCCCCATCACTCCTGTGTTCCAATGGCCCTTTATCACTCCCATCACTCCTGTATTCCAATGGCCCTTTATCACTCCCATCACTCCTGTGTTCCAATGGCCCTTTATCACTCCCATCACTCCTGTGTTCCAATGGCCCTTTATCACTCCCATCACTCCTGTGTTCCAATGGCCCTTTATCACTCCCATCACTCCTGTGTTCCAATGGCCCTTTATCACTCCCATCACTCCTGTGTTCCAATGCCACGTTGTGTTCGCTGATCCAAGTTTAAGTTTAAAAGGCTCATTGATCGTTAGAAACCCTTTTGTAATTAAGTTACAGCGAGAGATGCCCTTATTTCCCACAAAAACGGCTAAATGACCTTAACATTTTAAACAGTAGCGTATTAGCAGACTGTTCTGTAGGCTTGTGAGAAGGACCCTCTGTCAATTCTCTGCTGCTATATACAGGCTTGTTAAAATGTTCTGCTGCAGAACCTGGCATACCAACCTTTAGGCTACCAGAATATTATCGGGGCTATAGTTTAAAAGAACTCTTATCTAGCCGGAGGGCCGCTTTTTGTCCAGATCCACCTTTGGGGATTGCAGGGTGGTCATAACACTTCTTAAACAGTCTCTGGCTTTTCTTCTCTGCCGGAACATGTTAATAATACATGGAAATTTGATCCGAATATTCAGACTATAGATTTTACTATAAAGCTTCTGAATATACGGTTATGAATTAGCAGCCAGGCGTGCCTATTATGAGTTACGGCTGGTAATAAAAGTATGCGTTATAAAATCTTATATAAAGATTATATGAAGTGTCTCGTGATTAAATGCATAAAAACAACTTATTATTCCAAGTGTTCTAACGCTATCCTTGTAATTAAAACTGTTAGTAATAAAACAGCAAGTCACTAAAACAGTTACTAATGAAACATTTTATAAACGCAAAAGCCTGTCTGATCTGCACGGCCTTCGATTTGCTTTGAGCTTTTTAGACCATTTTTAGAATGATGGGTTGGTGGAAAAGCATTAAAAATAAAGCTGGAAAGCTAAACAATTATTACAAATATTATAAGAATATATGGAGCTTTCTGTATATTTTTTGTTGCAATTTGTTACAGAATCTTCCAAATTTCTATTACAGAACTTTCCTAGTACACAGTATGGAAAGATTTTGCAATACAGGTATACAAGGTAGGTAGGTATCCAGGTAGGACAATTTGCCGTTCACGTCGCTACAGATCATATATATGCACTTATTTTTGTATATTCGGCACCCGCTTCTTAATTAAGTCCAATAAGGAACATTCTTATAATTATAGAAATTGGAATTAATTTTGAGGATTAGCAGTTCATTCCTAATCAGCCATTAACATCATTTTCTGACAACATAAATAATTGTTTATTTGAACAGAACCAAGGAACTGAAACTCTGCGCTTTACTCAATATATGGATTTTTTTTTTTTTATTGTTACATTTTCTTGTTTTGCAAAGTATATGGAGTACAGGCCAGAAACAGTAAATATTTCTAAATGTATAATTATTTACATTACATATATATAAAAAAATATTTTTACATTCCCTAATTACACATTAATAGTAGGTAACGGATCGTGTTAGTATTTACACGATCCGTTACCTAGCTCGGCTTGAAATACTTTAGTACGCTGTTAGGCAGTTTTGATACGAGAGTCTTTTTACCCTTCGCCACTCTTGATTTCTCTGGTGGTTTCTTGCTCTGCGCTTTCATTTTGGAAGTGTGCTTTTGCTGTTTCCACTCAGATAGGAGTTCTTTCTGTAGCTCCGAAGGTAGCTCTGAAAATACTCCCTGATCAACGCTCTTTGGAAGTAACAGGGATGTCTCTCGGCTGCCCGATTCCGTGCAATCCATTTCTGCTGCTACATCAGAATATGGAGTGTTTATGGTACAACTACCATCAGGCTGATCGTGCGGGTTGGAGGTACTGGTACCCGCGGACTCTCCTGCGATGCTGCTGCTGGATTTGGTATCTTCATACTGAGGGACTTCTACTTGATTGTTTAAGGAAACCCGTGGATGTTCCTTACTCAATGATTTACTTGTAGATGGATCATCTGGCGTTACTTTACTGAAGAAACTGCGTATGCCTTTAGAGGGTGGCACCGTCTGGTTACTCTTATGTGTTTGTGAGACTGCTGGACTTCGGAGAATCTCGTTCCGGATATCCTCAGGTAGCTGGCTAAGCACATCCATGTCAATATCCTCGGGTAGGGAGACTGAACACGTCTTATCGGAAGGGGGGAAATCTTTACCCGGACTGCGATCTGCTTCAGAGAAAGCTGCTGGATTTTTCTTTGGGAACAGAAAGAGGGAGCACAATTAATATTAATAGTGAGAAATGCTTTACAACAACGTAACGTTACATGGGATGTAATAGATGTAATAGTGCAGGGTTACAATGTTTTCACTCTTTAGCGGACCTTTTACTGGGCCGCCGATATGGCTATATCCATTCTACTTATTAAAGTTTGCACTTGTAACTCTTACAACACAATAAGAATATCGCACTAATGTTACAGAGAGTAAGGAGTTACCTTTGTGTGCGGAGGGCTCTTTGCTTGTGTTTTCTGACTTAGGTAGAACCCTATTGAATTTCGGGAAGAGGTAGGAGCCTTCAGGTTGGAGAAGCAGACATTCAGAAGCGTGAGGTGGAAAGGCATCTTTACATTGATCATCTTTTCAAACAGCTTCATTAGTAATTCCATCAGAGGTGCTGCGGGACCATCCAATTCTAGGTAAATAACATATTACTAATCTACTAAAGGAGAAACATGGGTTAAATGACACAAGATTTATATATATAAGAGGTGTAAAGCTGGACATATGTAGCGGGGAAATTTAGTTCAATACAGACAAATGAGAAGTTATGCATTATGGGAAAATATCTCCCTTGGGAAAAGAGGTGCCCAATGCCAGTCAGCAGCTGCTAAGTCCAAGTCAATGGTAAAACATCACCTTAAAAAGGGCTACAAAACTAATAAGGGGACTGGAAGATTTATTATGAAGAGAGGCTATATATTACATCTACGTGCGCTAGAAAAACTGTGTCTTATTATAAGTGATATTGTATAAATATGTGCATTATTACATTATATAAATATGTGCATTATCACCTTGTATAAATATGTGTGGGGCAAACGTAAAGAGCTCTCCAGCGACCTAAACATTAACAGAAATGTACAAAGAACAAGGAGGTCGGACGGGAAGAGCAAAGACGTAATACACAACATAGGAAAGGATTCTTTACAGTGAGGGCAATAAAATTGGGATGCACCGAAATCGAAAATTCAGCATTCACTTTTATTAAACGTAAATAACACACCAAAATTGGACAAAAAAAATCCAATAACAATATATATATATATAACAGCAATAACACTCCTATCATACCCAAATTCCAGTATGTACTGGCTGATTTAGCATGATAGGAGTGTGATTGCTGTTAACAATTATATATATATATATATATATATATATATATATATATATAATTAATATTGTTATTGAATTTTCCTGTCCAATTTTGGTGTGTTACTTACTTTTAATAAAAGTGTGGTTAACGCAACAATATTATATATATATATATATATATATATATATATATATATATATATACTCCTACCATGCCCAGGCAGTCAGTACATGCTAGAACGCTAGAACCTGAGCATGATAGGAGTGTGATTACAAGCTCCCTATGCCATGCTACCCCCCCACTTACACATCTATGCTATAACACACACATTTACTCATTCACAAACATTCATTCACTCATTTATATATTCATTCATTTCCTTAATCACACATACTTGCTCATACACCCTCCCAAACCCCCTTACCTGACCTGCAGATCTCTCACTCGCAGACTTCTGCAGGGGCCCTGCTGCTTCCATCTGTGCGAACAACTTCTCTCACCGGGGTACGAAGCATAAACGTGACGCTGCTGGGTCCCTGCTTCTCCTGGCCAGTACACGAGATGCTGCTCGCACATAGCAAAGCACAGGTAAGCAGCCTGGCCCCTGCAGATGATTTTTTCGGCTGTTTTTTTTTCTTTTTGGTGCATCCCTACAATATAGGTATGGAATTCACTGCCAAGGGTGCTATCAATGTATCAAATACAATAAATGCCTTCAAAAAAGGGCCTGGAATTTGTTTGTTTTTTCAAGAAGCAGAATACTATAAGTGATAGAATAAATATTAACATTTTAGAGCTTCTTCATCCAAGGAGAAATCTAAATGGAATGCAGAATGGAGCTTGTAACTAAGTATCAGATTTCCCTATTTGGATGTTTAACATTCTGTGTCTCAATAAGAGCGGGTACTGAACTAAACTCACTGTCTGTATATATAGGCAGAGCAGGTATTATGGTGGGATTATAATTAATATAAAGAGAAGAGCCCTCACCTGCACCCATGTTCTGGATTATGTGATTTGGAATAGCGCACTGGCGGCTTTCTCGATTGAACCATTTATTGGTCGGGTGGAACTGGCGTATGGTCAGGCGCAGCGTGTGTGGAATTCTTCCATCTTTGGACAATCTAAACAAAGCGAACATTTCACTGATGCGAATACAATGTACAATGACTGAAGTCTGATTCTGCTTAGGGTCCTTATGGAACCTGTACACAAAGAGCCTTATCAAAAATATTGCTATGATTCCCTCAGCCTAACTGAAAATCTTCACGGATGTTTAACCCCTTAAGAACCAGACTATAGTACCAGAGCATTTGTTAGGTTTTTGCTATTTCTTCGACTGTTGTTTTCTCTCTTATTTGGTGAATCCACACAAATTATATTTTTTGTGACAAGCCTTTTTTTTCTATTCATACATATATTCATAAATGTATGACATTTTTTTTTTTAAGAAAACAAATATACAAAAATTGGATTAAAAAAAAATAAACGTGTTCAGTTTTACAGGTATATAAATTATTCACAGCTAGTATAAAAGTTAAAACATACTAAAAATATTTGTTTACTTGCCCTTTTAAAAAAAAAAACACCTTATGTTCATATATAACTCATGTATTTTACGTTTTCTTATTTTTTATGTAATTCTAAATCTAAGTTCCCACTAACCCCAACCACAATTACTACCCAATATGCACTCAAATTACATAACAAAAATGGTAAAAAACATTTTAAAAAGTGTAATTTTTTTTTAAACTGTTTTTTTTACAGGTTAACAGTATCCATGCGTACGACTGGCTGTAGCAGCGATCACATGCGCAGAAGTACAGGGGATCTGCAATAGGATGGAGAATTCAGCTATGTGATTTCTTTCAGCTCCATCGGCCCTCTAGGGACATCTTTTCCCTTTTTGGTATTGAAGGGGTTAATTATATATATTACACACACACACACTCTCATAAAAGAATGCACTGAAAAAGAAAATTTACTGTTCAATGCAGCCTCACCATGAACGCATACTTACGTGTTTACTTTAATATATATTCTTCAACCTGTTTGAAAATAAATACTTCACTTTAGAAGACACTGCAGGTGAAAATGTTAATTTAAAGGGCACATCCATCACATGCATTAAGGTACATGTAATGCCCGAAATGCCCCAAACATTCATTTTACCATAGAGCAAAGTTTAGTGAACACAGCCTCCTAACAGCGCTAAAACACAGATCTTTATAACATGGTTTATATCAGAAATGTGTTTACTCACCGGTTCAGCAGACTGTCAAGGAGCTCTTTAATTTTTGTTTTTACTTCTAATACTGTTGAGCATTTTTTAAAGGAATCTTCGTCACTTAGAGACTGTTGAATACACAAAACAGGGAATCAAATACGGGTGAGAATAATAATAAGATACTGAGTGAAAATGACTATTACTGCAAAATGTGAAAAAAAAAATTCTACCTAATAAATGTTGGTTTTTAAAGATTGGTAAAACATTTTTTTTTTCAATTACTTGAACAATAGGGTGACCTCCGTAGCCATTTTTTTCAACACGCATGCATTTACCATGTCGCTGATCCTTACGTGTAAAGTGCTGCCCCCTGCTGTATGTGGGATGTATAAACCCACAGACAGGAATCTGTTACTCAGTTATACATCCCATATACTGCAGGAAAGTATGGAAAAACATTACCGCTAGTTCTGATTATACTTTATTATTAAACATGGCATTTTTACTGGGAAAATAAGGTTAATTTTACAATGATCTCCAATACAGTAGTAATGCGATTGACATCTCTACATATTTGGCACTAAATAACACATAATTGAAACTACTTTTTCATGTGAGATCTGCTTTTTCTGAAAGTCTAAATTTTAGATGGGTCACTGAATCAAGCCCCTTATGTATAAAATAAAATAAAAAAGCATTAGATATTTTGGAGGCAGCCCTACCAAAAGCTATTAAAATGGTACATGGTTTATAGCAGGGGTCTCCCAACTATTGCCTATTTCTGGCTCGCAGCAACTTGCCCAGGCAGGGCCAGAATGGGCTACCTGTGAAATTTCTGGGTAGGCTGCCTCATCCGAATGTGTGTGGCTGCGGCCATAAAAGAGGTCTGTGCCGATTGAGATACAGATCCGCTGCGCGCCTGCCAGTCAGCGTAGCAGTGAATATAACATCATATCCGGCACTGATGACTGGAGCGGGACTGCACCGCAGGCCTTCAGGCAGGCAGACTGACAGACTCGCCAGGCGACAGGGAGGTATTAACACAAACATAAAAATATGAATTGGGGAAAGGCTGGGGGGGTATGAAGGGCAAATAACGCTGGGTTCAGAGATGGAGGGGGTTATAGAGGATGGAAATTATGGGGGAGGAATATGATGATGAGGTATGAATATGGTAGTTGGCGGGCATGGCATATGAATTATGATGTGAGTTGTTGTTAAAATGGTTAAGGGCAGCGCTACACTTACACACTCGCACACACACAGCTACCCCAACACCATACACTTGCACACACATACATGCAGACCCTCTCTAAACACTATACACATACATTTTTTTTTAAATTAAAATTGTGTATCTTTTTAGGATATTAAAATAGAATGTTACATGCATTTATGTTAATCTGTATGCTTCTGAGTTGATCTACACCTGCAATGCGGGGTTTGGAACGTGATATTCAGTTGATCTGTTTCCATGTTGTTCTCATTTGATCTATACACAGAAAATGCAGGCTTTGTACGTGTTATTCAGTTGATCTCTATATTTCATTTTAAGAACAGCATCCTTTCTTTGTAATCATCACATTTCTCTTGTTCTGAATCATATCGCACTGATTAGCCCCAAAACATCCAAATAAAACATATTCATTCATTTTTAAAACTGTTTTTTTTTCTTTGGCCTGCAAAAATGTGTAAAAAATACAATGTGGCCTCTTACTGGAAACTTCGTTTGGAGACCCCTGGCTTACAGGATAAAAATTAGCAAGAAAAATACAAAATAATCTTTGTACAGATTCCTTGTACAGAGCAAGGAAGAGAATGAGTGAATTATAGGAATGTGTAAGCACATAATGGGGCTAATAACATATTTCAAAGAAGGTAAACCTGCTAGGACAAGAGGTCATAGTTAAAAAGAGGCATAGATGTAATGTAAGAAAACATTGCTTTGCTGAGTAGGTGGTGGACAAACATACCGGCCTTCCAGCAGAAGTGGTAGCGGAGTAGCCGTATGGGACTGCACCTAAGATAAGGACATGTGCCGAGTAACATATGAGGTTTTATAGCAAAAAGAAAATAGATGGCCTTGTCTGTAATTAAATCAGTTACTACTTGGTCAAGCGTTTGAATAAGCCTCTGATACCTGGGGAGGTCCAGATGGTGTAACTGGTGAATTGTCTTCTCCTCTGCTGAGCATCTGCATCCGGAGCGCAGCTGACCTTCCAAACTCCTTCTCCAGCATCGACAAGGGACAGCTTTGCAAGTCTCTGATGTGGCTAAGGTTCAGAGATTCAAGACGCTGAGAGGTTTTGTAGCCAATACCTAAAGTATATAAATCATCAGTAAAGTGTAAATATAACCTCTTTAATTTCCTAACACTAACAAATAAATACATATCAATCAATATATATATATATATATATATATATATATATATATATATATATATATATATATATATATATATAGGATCCTGGAGTATGCTCTATCCACTATCCACTGTATGAAACACTTTACAGAAAGAAATGAGTAAAGGTCCCAGGTTCTGTGAAAACAGGGTTCAGAATAAAAATAAAATTGGCAAAATGTGTACTTTGTTCCTCAAATATTTGCTTGTAGCTGCTCCTCTCTGGCAGAACTCTGAAGCCACCCAACAATGTAAGAATTGTGAATTTCCTTAGATAAATACAGGTGGATCAGTAAGGTCTTAATTTATGCTAATTAAGGAGAAGATTCATACCTGTTTTTGTTTAGTTATTTATGGTGGGGGGTGTTATTAATGTTCCCCAAAAACTCTGCATTAAGCAGTCCAAGGCTTCTCTAGTAGCACTTAAAGTGCACACTTATGAAAAGTAGACGGAAAAAAACATATCGCACATGGTATTAAAATCATATAAAATGGGAGACTGTGGACCAGGGACTGAGCTTTTCTAGACCCCAAAAGCCCGCGGGTTGGCAAAAAAAGGACTCAAGTGTGAGTTACAAGGCTTGCGGAAATCATTAATAGCTATGGGGTACTTAGAAAAATGTCCAGCACAAACCCCCTGCCATAGCCTTCCCGACAATCGCTGCATTAATGTCTAAGCCCTAATGCCAATGCATTTTTTTTAAAATAATATAAGGGCTTTCCCTTAATAAAGATGTTCTTCTGCATTTCTCTACCCCCTGTAAGAGGAAGGACGTTTGGAGGCTGGTCTAATCGCTTACCTGGGACTTTCTTCACATGATTAAGACCATTAATAAGATGACTGCTGTTTTCTGGGAACAGGACTGTTTGCTGGTTTGGTTTAAACGTTCCAGAAACCAACTTGGATAACAGCTTATTGGATGCAATTCCCGCGCATGAGGTGACACCCAGCCTATTACACAAAGCTGCTCTGATTTCAGCCGCAATCTGAGATCCAACCGCGATCCGCATGTGAGCCCCGTCTTCCGGGTTAAAAGCTGTGCAAACGGAAAGTAGTTATTAGTGGCAGAGCTCAGTAAAATACGCAATGTGAGTTTCTAAGGTTGGATACGTAAGGCTGCGACCGAGTGATTTTGTTCATTGTGGTAAAGATGGCTAGTTTGTTGGATAGATCAAGGCAAGCTTGCAATAAAGTAATCACAAATCACTTATCTAAACAGCTTATTACATTCAATTTTATTTATAATGCCGTTTGCCAAAACTCAATCTCTCCAAAACCAAACTTCTCGTCTTCCCTCCCTCCAACGCTAAGATTTGCTCATCAGCTTAATGCTTGCTGCCTTTGTGTCAACCTTAACTCTGACTTCTAGCTCACCCCCGCATTGAGTTTGTCTGCCACCAAGGCTCTTATCCATGCCCTCATTACCTCCTACATTGACTATTGTAATCCTTTCTTGGTGACCTACAACATTTTAGGATAAATTATAGTGTCTTTTACAGGTTATCTCTATATATTATAGACAATTTGATTTACTTCATTATAGAACTATAAAAAGTTTTTTATAAATAAAAAGCCATTGGAATGATCAGTATGATTTTGAACAATCCTAGAACACTAGAGACCAAAGGAAATCAGATACATATGCCTGATTTATCTGCAATGCTGTAGAACACAGCAGAAAGTAACAAACAATAAAAAAAAATACTATATAACGGCTTACTTTGGTCATTGTACACATGACCACACACAGAGACCTCTAGATTGCTTTCCTTCCGAGGCTCCTGCTGTAATTTCTTATCAACCAGATCGGTGACATCGATGAAGTTTTCATCAAATCCAAGCCTTTCCACCTTTGGACTGAATTCTTCCAACAATTCTGAAACAAAGAAAAACTTATCAACAAGAGCAACCAACCAAAACCCTACTGACACCAGTAGAGATGAATTATTGCTTTATTCCTTCAACATCTTGACTCACTAAAACCAAGGAGATCGATGCATTTCCAAGGACAAAAAACAAAAAAAAGGTTTCTTAAAGGAACCCTTCAGCCAATATATATGCACTTTTAAATTTCCCCTTTCCTCACCGCTCAGCTAATAGCCCTGCAGGAGATGCGTTCGGCCGAATACATCAGGCTGCACGATATACTCACCTTCAGCTCTGGCTCTGCAAAAGCTTTGAGCGGTGTAATGTTAGGAACCAGGTGCGCATGCGTGGAAAGTGCTGCCATTGATTTCGATGGGAGGACTTCCCTGTCACTAACTCCTTGCTTCAAGCAGCCAATCAGAGGCAAGAAATGTGAGATCATGGAGTAGAGCAGCAGCTGCAGCAGCAGGGCAGCATCTTCTACAATAGGTAATTACTGTGCTTTTATTATATTTTTGTTTTGGAATATATTAAAGTACTCACAGAGGGTTAGGGTCACTCACAGTGTATTTCAAAGTGCACTTTACCTACTAATCACTCATTGAGGTTTATTCACAAAAAGAACAGTCATGAGAGTTTGCAGGAGAATTATGTTTGATCTTAATTCATTTGAAAAGTTATTTTCATAACTATCCTTTGATTTAAATCACATCTAACTAATATAGAAAACAATTTTAAAAATGGCCACCGTGGGAAATTTGCACAAATCATTAAATGCCTTTTTTCTAGGTACAATAACTCAAAATGTTAATTTCCCTTCCAGAATATTAACAAGTACCCGTAATTCTGTAAGACATTTCTCGGTAGGGAGTCAGATCCTCTCCACTAACCAGTACTAGGTCTGGACACTTCTCTTTGGCGTCTTTAATCAACATCAGTTTTGTTACGCCCATCCTTCTGGCTTCATAATTACAAGTCACCACGATAAATTTCTGCTGAACACCTAAAAAATAAAGGGGAAAAAAACAAGATATTACACATTAAAAGTGATTCATTTCTTTACAAAAGGCTTCTGAGAGGAATATCAATTTATTTCATGTTTCGTAAAAAGTACAAGAGTTGATAGGAAGTTCAGGAAACTGTTAGGTGAGCAAAACGTTTTATAGACAAGAGGTTAAAGCAGGTTTTAAAAAAAAATTTACAAAAGGAAAAAAATGGGAAATGTGTGGACCTAAAAAAATGATTTGGGTCCAAGGCTAAAGATGACCATGGTCAACTAAACTAGTACCGGATCGAGGGAAAAAATTCCATCCAACGGTGTCTTTATGGACTTTGGTTTGTGCACCTTTGGGATGAACCGGAATGGAGCCGGGCGTCTCGTCCAACATCAGTGCCTGACCTCACAAATCCTCTACTGGTTGAATGGGAAAAAATTCCCACAGAAACTCCCCAAAATCTTGTAGAAAGGTTTCCCAGAAGAGCGGAAGCTGTTATAGCTGCAAAGGGGGCCAATTACATGTTAATGTCTATGTATTTAGAATGTGATGTCATCAAAGGCCCTGTTGGTGTAATGGCCAGGTGTCCTAATATTTTGTCCTTTGTTGGCTTGGGAGGGAGAAGCCCGCCAGCAACGGCAGTACTTCTGCTCGCTTGAGGTCCTCACATGTGCCAAAAATGACATCACATCCCTGCACTCAGACTCGGTCAGCGTGGCCTGCTGGCCCATCGTTAGTTAACCCAGCGCTGCCCATGTTCAGCAAAGCCCTAGGTGCCCGGAAGACATTTCTTGTCTCCCTGACAACCTTGACGCATGGGGTTTGTCAAGCCCCATCCTAAGGCGTTCCTATTTTTTCAGCCGAACTGCTATGACGTTCATAGGTAAAATGCATAATAAATGAACTTATTCCACCCCTACTCTATAATAATAATAATACAAAAAGTAGAAAGGTCTAAACAAACGATCACGTTACCGAGAGGTATATCCTTCAGCTCCGGGTTGCGAATCATCTCGACCTGGGCGTAGAAGCAGTCCATGTCTATGTGTATGATAACTCGGTTCTCAGCGGAACACGATGTCCCCGAATTTCTTGAAACTAAATGAAAATCCGTTCCGTTATTAACACAATTTATAAAACAGTTATCTTTTCTACGTATAAAGCGCCCCGGCCTGAATATCCTTTCTTTTGACCCTACAAAACAAGCGACTTTGTCTGAGTTTTTATTTTATTCAGTAAAGCGGGGTTCGTTTTTATTAATTCACTATTTATTCTGTCCCCGGTGTGTTTCTCCCAGGTCTAAGCTGCCCTGCATGATGTATACCAGAAAATCTCAGATTCACTAATGCACTATACAGGGTGCTTGGCCCTTCACCATGCACAGTAAACACACTCAGCTTGGCCGGCATCCAGAAAGATGGACATAAAATAACCAAATTTCCAAAGGCAGCCCCATTTACCTAATGAATTGTTTTGACAATTTGCATTCGTGACACCGTATTAAATATACACTAGCCGGGGTGAATTTTTGGTGCAGGTAAATTTTCACACAGATCAGAATTGTTTTTAAATATTTCAGAAAGCCGTCTTTTTAAGAATATTTCTTTTTTTAATTTTATTTTCCTGAAACTTTCATTAGAATTGGTTCGCATTCTGTCAGTAAGTGACGCGCCGGGTACCGGAGGCCTCCGCCTGGCGATGATGAAGGGAGGCAATGACAAACTCCACAAAAAAACATCACGTGACTGCACTGGCCATTACTACAGAGAAGCTGCCATGTGAACGCATCGATCGCTCCAAACCCCTAAAGCTTTATTAAACTTACTCATTATTAACAATCAGGGGAGTCAGTTACTGTGTATATAGGCCAACCCCGTGCAGCCTTGGGTACCCTGAATGACACAGGGAGGGGGTATCTATGCATAAATGTCCCTAGGCAGTGTATCTACACTATGCACTCTTAATACCCCAGCGAGAAGGCATTTACACCGAGCAGCAGGGTGTCCGCTTGGGGCGTCAGGGGCCACATCTCGGGCCAGCCAGTCAGTGTCTTCTTCCTCATCCTCTATATCCCGCGGCGAGTCCATAGCAGCCCGCGATACACAGCCCGTCACACACAGCGAGGCGGAACAGGGGAGTCAGTCCGGGAGCGGGAGGCGGGGAGCAGGGGGCGTGCCTTCTGAGTGACAGCTGGTAGCAGGGGCAGAGTTTCCGAAGGAAAACTTTGACAGAGGCGTGACTTCTGAAAGACAGGGGGCGGAGTTGTGAGCAGCATGACTGGCGGCAATAGGGGAAGTGGTGCGTACACCCTGACAGCTGAGCACAGAAAGAGTACTGCGCACTGTGATGGGCGGATGCAGAGGCGGGGCTCCGAGGCGTTTAGCGACAGTCGACTGGGGCACCCTGACAAGCCAGGGTCAGGGGGCGTGGCTCTAGGCACTGTTGGAAAAGAGCGGGAAGCGCGTTAACCACCGGCTTGTGTGTAGAGATAGTTGGTGTTAGCAGTGGGGGTTGGAACTTGATTAGCACTTTCAATTTGTATAGTGCCTCCCAGAATGCTCAGCCTGTGTTAGACTGAGTATACAGGCAGGTGTGATTCTCAGCACCAAAACTGTAAGAGGGTGTTTGCCTCAGCAGAAATAATTAACTTATGGCGGAGGGCCTGCTGAGGCATTGTAGTTGGGGCTGGACTTCACTGGTGCCTAAAACAAGAAGAGCAGCCAGAAACGCTGCTTTCTCATTTCTCATACTTTTTAATATGGCTTTTGGGGTTATATCCCCCCGACACACAGACATAATGCAATAGTATGATGTAATAGTATTTCGGCTGTATAGTCAGGCGGTAATTTACACAATCTTAAATCTCTCAGCCATTGGCTGATTTTCTTAAGAGGGACCACAAATGTCTCCAACATTCAGGAGCTGTGTGCAGGCTGCGTGCGATTAACCCCTTGACTGCTAACGACGGCATGGTGCCGTCGCTAGCAGTCCCAGTCAGGTGCTAACGACGGCACCATGCCGTCGCTAGCACTCTCCTACCTTGATGGGGGTCTGTGGACCCCCATCACCACCTACCCCGGCGATCTGCCCCTCATTTTGAAGGGCATCGCTGGGACCACCCGATCCGGCCGGTGACGTCGCGCGTAATGACGCGATGACGTCACCGCGCAACTTTATTGAAAACTGACAATTGTCAGTTTTCACGGTATGGGGGCATGCTGCTTAGATGCCTGTATCTCAGGCATCTGAGTAGCTACAGACCCCCAACATATACCGTTGGAAAGGTAATCGCCTCACCTTTCCAACGGTATAATGCTTGTAAAAAAAGAATAAAAATTATTATGTTAAAAAAATAAAAATGTACAAAAAAGTAAAAAAAATGATTTGGGGGTCTCTAAAGGCAGATAAATAAAGATCAAAATTGCCTAGAGACCCCCAAATTAAATTATCTAAACATAAACTGGTTTAACTTTAAAAAAAAAAAAAAAAGTTTAAGTATTCTAGCTAAATGATCACTGTGGTAGCCAATGTTACCACAGCGATCATATAGCTATAAAAAGTCACATTCCCTTTTTAAAAATGGGCGATACTAAATTTTAAAGTGATCATGGGGTTAAATTTAGCCAAAGGTAGCCAAAATTAGCCAAAAGTAGCCAAAATTAGCCAAATTTAGCCAATTTACGCCTGTAGTACGTAAGTTAACCATGTCATCCCTGGAGCCCCTTGCATTTTTACTGCAAAACTTATTTTTGCTGTAAAAGTGATTTTTTTCTCCCTCCCCATCTCTTTGGGATTGTAAGGGGAAAGAATGGTGCGTGCTTCTGCGAGTGAATGTATGGAAAGTATGGTGTGTGCTTCTGCGAGTGAATGGAGATATGAAAAGCGTGTGAATGGTCAGTAATTAGGGTTGAAGCCTTGACGTGGCATTACTGCTCACGTAAGAAGTTAAATTATGGCACAAAAAGTACATATTTTCAAAAACTACACCCCTCGGCGCATCAAATGAGGGGCTGCGTGTGTTTCTAGGACAAACCTGGAGTGCGCAAGACACAAATGAACATGTCGCTATGGTTAGAAAAAACATATTTTCTAGCCAAAGCGACATATTCCATCATTATCTGTGAACTTAACTTTTGTCCTAGAAATACATGTAACCCCTCATTTGAAGCTCCAAGGGGTGTAGTTTCTTGAAATGTGTACTTTATGTACCCTAATTTAACTTCCCTGATGTCTCGACCACCTTAACTTCAGAAATGGCAGATTGGAGAATCTTGTTAAAAAATTGTCTTAAAACATTTAGGGGTGATGGCTGCATTTAGACAGCTCTAGACAGCTGGGAAGTTAAATTATGGTACATAAAGTATATATTTTCAGAAACTACACCCCTTGGCGCATCAAATGAGGGGCTGCATGTGTTTCTAGGACAAACCTGGAGTGCGGAAGACATAAATGAACTTGTCGCTTTTAATTTTATTTATTTTTTATTTTTATTTGTGTGATATTCACTTATTTGTTGTGCAAGTCAGATTTGTGATACAAATACAAATAAGACCTCATTTGCTGCGGCTGGGGGTGTAGTTTCTAAAAATATATAGTTTTGTTGGCATATTTTAACATCCCGGGCAGCTAGAGCTGTTTAATTGACGGCAGCCATGCATTAAATTTAAAGATGAATTTTGTGATAGTCTAATAAATTTAACTTTTAGCAATAAAATATTAGAAAAACACAGTCTACTGTTCTCAATTTCTGTTTATTTTAGACCGGTTACCTACTACAAATATTTAGCAACACAGGTTTTGATATTAGAGTTTAGAAAAATAACATTACAAACTAGTTTTTATTGAGTTGGAAGTGAAAAATTACACTTTTTTCCCATTTTTGGTTGTATTTTGCAAACCTAATGAGACATACACATATAAAAATGGTATATTTGGAATCTGCTGGGTGTGCTGAAAAAAACAATATATGGTTTGTATAGTTTATTCCCAAGAAATTTACTTGAAACACGTTTAAACGTGAGATGCACCAAAATGCCGAAAACTAGCTTAGCACCAGGGTGTGAAATGGCTTAGCAGCCAAGGGGTTAAATACAAGACAGCCTCTGGGAGGGAGGGACATGGCTGCTGGTTCACATCGTGGTGAAGGCTTCACTATGTCTGACAGAGTCCTTGAGCACAGGCTTTGTTGAGATCCCTGGAAAGTGAACTATAATGGGTTTTGTCCTCTTTTATAATTGGGAATGAGGAGAGATCGGTGAATTTGCACTATGAATGCTGATCCTTCACTGGGTTTTGATATCTGTTTTTTTTGGGGTAACAGTAAAAATAATACATTTTAAACATGATTTGCATTTTATTTCTATCACATTCTTATTCTTAATGTTGGATCCAGCGTATCCTCTTCTGTTGGGTAGCGCATGAAGAACGGGTAGATCACACTCCAGGCTTTTGGAGGCAGGTCAATTCCATATGGAAGAGAAGATAAAACAGATACCATTAGAACTTACAATCTGGTGCATTCTACCCTCTCTGTCTCCATAACTTTAAGTGTAATTACATCTCTATATCCCCTCTTTCCGGCATGTTGCGTGCCCCAGTTCCACTTTACTTATCTTTATAATGTAGGACGGGGTGCGTGAATAACGAGTAGACTTCAGTCTCTAGACTTTTGCAGGAGAGTCAGTTTCACATGGAAGAGAAGATAAAGCAGGTACCATTAGAACGGATTTCATCCTCCCTTTCCACATGACATCCTTTTCTCTTATTTACTATCTTATATTCTATAAATATATATATATATATATATATATATATATATAAATATAAAAATCTGATCAATGGGACCACTACCTGATACAGTGCTTAAAATTGGGACTTTACCATGAAATCTGAGACTGTTGAGAGGTATGCTTGCATGTGTAGTAATTTTTTTTCTGCAGGAGGACTCCAGATCATGGAACAAATGAGAAAAGGAATAAGGATCTTTATGTTGGACATTGCATTTAACACAAGGACTTTTTAAAATACAAAGTCTGCCTTTCTATGTAACCGGCCTACAATCATCTTATACAAAACCCTGACCCTAAATCCTTGCAAGAATGATTTTTAAGCCTTTTTGATGATGATGATGATGACGACGACGATGAAAAACTAAAATAAATGTTAATTCTATTTAAGGGTGCCACCCCACCTGGTGTGTTTAATTTACCAAATTTATTATTAAATGCAGCATCAGAAACGTAAGTGAATGGGTTCTTTAAAATCATATAAAGTCTTGCCTCATTGATACTTTTTCAGGGAACACTTGCCACGTGGCACAGGAGCAGACGCTGCGTGAAAAGGCTTCTTAAAGGTTTCTGTGATGTTTGATACGTCTGCTAAGGTTTATTCACTTAAGGTGTTAGAGAGCTTTTATTATTCAGGCTTAGTGGAACCGCAGCTGTAAATATCTTTATAAGATTATGGTTTCCAGCAGAGATTGATACTTGATGATATTCCTGTTTGGTTTATTTTTTTAAAATGGTGACACCGAGCTTTTATTCGGGCGTGACACATTCTGATTAATTGTCTAATTATTTTTACAGTAGTTTGGTCTTGCCCAGAGTGAACAGTCATTCTAGTATAAGGATTGGATTTTCCCTTAGCCCCAACAACTATCAATATACATTATTAACCCCCAGCGCTGTATACAGTAATATAACCCCAGTGCTGTATACAGTAATTTAACCCCCAGCGCTGTATGCAGTAATATAACCCCCAGTGCTGTATGCAGTAATATAACCCCCAGCGCTGTATGCAGTAATATAACCCCCAGCGCTGTATACAGTAATAACCCCCAGCGCTGTATACAGTAATATAACCCTCCAGTGCTGAATACAGAAATATAACCCCCAGCGCTGTATACAGAAATATAACCCCCAGTGCTGTATACAGTAATATACCCCCCAGCGCTGTATACAGTAATATAACCCCCCCAGCACTGTATACAGTAATATAACCCCCAGCACTGTATACAGTAATAACCCCCCCAGCGCTGTATACAGTAATATAACCCCCCAGCGCTGTATATAGTAATATAACCCCCCAGCGCTGTATACAGTAATAATAACCCCACCAGCGCTGTATACAGTAATAACCCCCAGCGCTATATACAGTAATATAACCCCCAGCGCTGTATACGTTAATAACCCCCAGCGCTGTATACACCACACTGAGCTGATGCTTTATGGCAATGCTAATGAAGTCTATTCCTCTATATTCAGAGCATCTGTCTGGGTGATTAAGACTGAGGTATTCTATTGTTTACCACAAGGCAGTATCATAAGGAGATTGGGCTAAAATACGGTAATGAAGAAATGTATGAGAGTAGATCAGGAAGTCGTGGGTTTTGTAGTCTGCCTTGCAGATGCTGAGCATAATTCCTGGGGATTTCCACGGGTGTCATGAGATCGCATGACATCGCATAGCTTCAGAGTGAGCAGCCACGGGATCCGAGACAGTGGGCAACTATTGGCCAAAGCAAACAATAACCAAGGACAGGTAGACAACGTAAAACATGTGATTTCTAATATCTTTTTTATAGTTTATTGAGACAATTAGCAGAAATGTTAATAAACGAGGGCTTCTCTCTTCAGGGAATTTCAGGGCTAGACGGGGAAAAATTGGCATTCCTGGCACTTTAAGGCCAGCGACCACAGGCTGGATACGCATGGCCACACGTTACATTTTCTGTCCACACATATTCTGCGGGCGGAACGCACCCCCCAGCACCTGATCTTCCGCTTGTCCACTTTCCCCCCCCCCACCGCACATTTGCCCACCGGACCAGATGGCCAAAAAATTGGAAGAGTAACATTTTGAGTCATCTTTTATTCTGTTTCTTTGGAGCTAGTTTTACTTTTGTCCTGGCCCCTGAGTTTCGGCTGCGGCATTAAAGTAATGAACCCAGCAGGGGTCAAGATTCTGAGTGTAGAATAATGAATCATTCACCGCAGCGCCTCATTCAGTTACCTTTAGGTAATTAAGTTGCAATAAATACTAATTGAAATGGGAGGCGGATACTTCAAAGCAGCCGCGAGATCTCCAAGTGAAGTCACATAGGCGACCAGTGGGTGGATTTCATCTTAGTCCTTTTCCTGCTATTAACCATTTGTATTAACCAGGCCTGAATCAGCCATCAGCAAACATCCATTGCAGCGGTACCAATGGTGCCTTCCCCTCGTCAAACACACTGGAATATTAACACACGTTCTAACAAACGCACACTAACCCTCGCTCTAACATACACACACTCACCTTTCTGTTTCACGGAGTCCTAGAGCAGATACCGCGGGGTTACTTACAGTCATGCCCCTCTTTGGAGACTTAAGACTATTCCCCCTGCCCATTCACACACACACACACTCATACACACATACACACACACACACACGTGCCCATGCATGGGAACATGGAATGTTTTCATCCATCCCTTTCTCATGGGTCTAAGTAAAGTTTGTTGTGATTCTAGACTTTACCTGCAAGATCTGTGATTTTAGATTTCAAAAGTAGAGAAGCTCTGGTTGTTTTGTGACTTTTATTGGGTTATTGTTGCTTCTATTAAGAATTCTACCAGATCGGCAGATGACGTGACCTATCAGGATGCACGTTATATTCAACATCACGCCCAGTCTCCGTCTGAGACATCTGAACCAGCCTGACAAGTCTGGCCAACTTTAAACACCAGGCTCCGCCCACCAATACGGGACAGTTGGCAGCTATGCAACATTATAAGTAGAATTTGTATATTAAGAATACCGACATTCTGGGGGGAGGGCGACTAAAATGGGGAATGGTTTACAGGGTAAAAATGACCAGGAAAGGGGTCTTAATCTGTAGACTGGAGGAGAGGAGACAGCGGGGGATGGGATGGAAACATTTAAATACTTAAAGGGGTTTATTAACAAAGTACAGGAGGGGAAGTTAGAACATGAGGCCCGGATCTTACACTAGAGGGTCAGCGGCTGAGATGGAATGAAAGACTTACTGAGAGGGCGTAAAAAAATAAAATGAAATAAATTAGTTCTTTAGTTTTCCTATTCTGATAAATGTTCTATATGTATTTTATTTATTCTAGAGTTCCTAGAGGCAAATTTTAAAGGAATGCTCTGAAATGGTTAAAACCTGCTGGAATATTTGCATTTTACAAACAAAGTAAAAAAACTAAAAAATTTTGTTATAAAAAAGTTTTATTATTTTTATTATTATCTTTTTTGTAAAAGTACATGTATGATGTGAAATATGGGCAGTGGAGTTGTTGAACCTCCACTAAGGGGTAACCGGACGCGGGGTGATTTGCTTGCAGCACGCTTCGGAGAGGAAGGGGTTAAGGTTCTCTCAGGTACTTTTTCGTCGGTCTGCAGCGTAGTACGCACTATGACCTGTGTTCCTCCGCCGGACCGATCGAATAACGCTCTCCGCTCGTGAGTGTCGTGGCGGAGGCGTCCGGAGGTGCGGTTGCTAGGGGGCGCTGCGTCAGCGGGGAGGCGGGTTCGCGGGTTCGCGTACACACACACACACACACTGCCCGGATCGCTTTGCGAGAAGAAGGGGCGGCTCCGGGCCGCGGGAAGCCCACCCATGGTGTACTGCTGACAGAAGCCGCTCCATGGAGAAGCGGAGGATGGAGTGCCCGGCTCTGCCACCGGGCTGGAAGAAGGAGGAGGTCATCAGGAAGTCCGGGCTGAGTGCGGGCAAGAGTGATGTCTACTACTTCAGGTGAGGCCGGGGCCCCTGGGGGCCACCTGGCACTGCGGGAGTGGGATAGAGTGTTATGTAGGTCTCGGGTACCGGGCTCAGTCCGGTGGGGGCAGTTTAGGCGTTCAGTTGACGGTAGGGTGTGTGGGGTGTTTGGAGGTAGGAGGGGGCGCGCCGTGCCAAGTAGCCCAGTGTAAAGTATGACAGGGTGTTACCCAGTGTCCGGTGTGATAGGGGTTTGTCCGGTCCCCCTGTGTGTGGCGGGGAGGGGAGGGGAGCCCCGTTCCCCCTGTGAGCCCGGGACACTGTATGGCAGAGTGGTACTTTGTATAAGGTGTCAGTGTGTATCGCATGGCAGCGGGTGACGAGTGCCGTGTATATGGCAGGAGGGGTAGAGAGAACACGGTGTAGGATACATGGTGTGTATTTGCTCGCTGTTTGTGGCAGTTGTGTTGAGGGGCACCTGGTTCACAGTTATGAAATACTCAGTGTGCCCGGCTATGAGAGAGTGCCCCATCTATATAGCAGCACCCCGTGTATATGGCTGCACCCTGTATATCACATAGCGCTCCGTCTATATGGCCGCACCCCGTGTATATGGTAGGGGTTACGCCACCCCGTATATACCGGTGTATATGGCAGATGCATGGTAATTGTATAAGGTGATATAACGCGCATGTTGTATTGAGTGTCTCTACTGGCAAAGACTGTGACGGGGCCAGAGATGTGGTGTATGATGTCACTGTGTGTTGGGTGAGGTTGTACCCCATGTTCATGGCGGGGAGTGCGACACGGTGTGAATCACAGGCACGTTTAGCTTTTGTGGCAGATGGTGGCAAACTTCAAGGTTGGAGTGTATAACGCAGAGTATACAGGATTAGGATGACTGACAGAGAGTGATTTGCTTCATGAAATGAAACAGGACCCAGTATAGATGCATAGATGCCGTGTATGTGACTCAGGAACACGCGTGTGAGGGTGATGGCTGTACTAATGATGGAGATAATGCGTGTTCAAAAATGGAGTCGGGAAGTGCCTGAGACCGGTCAGCGAAGGAGCAGCGCCCGGTGACATCACATGGCGTTAATGTGTGAAGCCTTCCTTCTGACCTCCTGTGTCTGCATGCCCTCCGCCATCGGCCCTCATACAGCCCCCAGTAACAGAGTAACAGTGTGTGACTTGCTGCATACCACATACTGCAGGGCAGCGCTTTACATGCACCGATCAGCCACGTGTGAACGCTCCGTGGGCACGCTCACCTAAGTGCAGTCATTGGCCTTTCGCCCTCCGCTTCCCGTCTCTGCTGCATTAGTCACCGACGTGCTCAGATGATGTCATACTTCACTCCCTATCACCCTTGGCCGCTCGCTGCACAGGCTGGGGGGGGGAGATTTTTTTTTTTTTGTATTTAAGCGGAATAATAGTTTTAGGTATTAGGATTGGTCAACTGGTCCTTAGAGGGGGCACAAAAAATAATTTAAGAATACTGGGCCTCGCTGCTTCCTTCTGAAAATATAAATCTATATAAATCCATCATAAATCCATCTCTGGGGTGTGGCGTTTTATGGACGTTCTCCTTGTTCCTCCCCAGTGTTAGTGATATGTTTGTCTTTGTTCGGACACGTAACCCCGCGTACCGACAGCATTTAAATGCCCCGGAGGAAGCGCGGCGTCCCTTCCTGCGGTGTCAGCGCTCGGGCTACAGGAAGAATCCGTCAGCGTAGACCCCTGCCAGGATTTCTCATGACCCCCTGCTGCTCATCATACGTGCCGTGATCAGGAAAGCACGGCTGCGGAAGCCTGCCTGTCGATCGCTGTGTGATCAGCACGCAGGGACATCGGGATACAATCAGATAGAATGCAGACGTCTCTCTCTCGGCCACCAAGCGATTAAAAATCCATTAAGACATTTTTATAGGGGGTTGAGCGACTTCACGGTGATAACATCTAGTCTACAAAATCTCAAAGGGCGCCCTGAGTCATCTCGGCTGCTCTCTGGTGAGAAAAATGCCAAAAAAGGTTAAAAACTCTTAAAATGTTATATTCTATTATTCGGGGTCTCTGACCTTTTACCTTTAACCCCCCCCCGGCTTCGCTACCCCGAAGTAGCTGAAGGAAAATAAGCTCTCACGTCCCGGACTCTGCTGGCAGCCTATAGCGGCATTTTCCATCTACTAGCCCTATAGCTGGCTGAGGGTTGTAGGAGTCGTTCTTCGCCAGATGTTTTCAGGCTGAGTAACACTTGGACACGCGGCGAGTGGGCATCGGACGCAGCGGCTATGAGTCAGCCTCGCAGAAAAGACTTTAACTCCTTCACGGCTAAGAGGAACAGAGTGCCGGCAGCGCTCTCGCTGGCCCGTCCCGTCTGCGAGGGGAACGCGAGCTGCTTCGGGTTCGCAAACGTCGTAAAGAAAGCAGTCAGCCGTGAAGTATTCGCAGCAACGTTTTACTAATCTCGCCTTGATTGCTAGGGTTTACTATTATTCCGTCACAGCTCTTTTTATCACCAGTCCCTTCATGCGCCACATTAGAGAATAGAGATGTAATCGGACTCAGAATCAGAATTTTCCAACCCCACGAGACTCTTATGAACTAGGCCTTATTGTGGGGTGGCTCACGGCCTGAGCAGTCGGACTGGTCCGCCGGGGGCCGCGGTGAAATCACCGCCGCGCCCCCGAATTTCTCTCTCACCGTGTTTCTTGGAGAGAGCCTCGGCGAGGGAGGAGATCTGCGGATAACTCCCATTCCTACCAGATCCCTTCTTGCCCACAGCTATGAAGCAACCGAGAACATTCCTGCGCTTCCAACAAAATTTACCCTTCGGCTGCTGGAGAAAGCCACGGCTCTTCGTACTTCCTGCGTGTAAAGATTTTTAATGATTCATAGGCGTTCAGAGTCCCTTTTTCACTCCCATCACTCCTGTGTTCCAGTGGCCCTTTATCACTCCTGTGTTCCAATGGCACGTTGTGTTCGCTGATCCAAGTTTAAGTTTAAAAGGCTAATTGATGGGTAGAAACCCTTTTGCGAATTGTTACAGCCAGAAATGTCCTTGTTTTCCATGAAAACAGCCAAGCGACCCCAAACTTATATATATATACATACATACATACAGGATGCTCTCTGGTTCTTTTTGCTTGAAAGTCAGATGTTTCTTTAAGACCTACTGCAGGGTTGGAGAAGCGTGAAGCGCGTCTGGGTGATCTGCATGCGAATCGGAGTAAAGGTGAACGATCAGAGCCGTTGTGAAATAGACGGCTCGGCAGGTCTGCGTGCGGACGGTGATACCTGATCCTACGGCGCGGCTTTAACTGCTGGGAACTATTAACCTGACATCGGTGCCATGTAATAAATAGATATTATGAGGCATGCTGCTTGTTTAATTTACAGCTTTAATTATATTTTATGTGCAGATGGGAACAATTACAATACAGAATTTGACAGGTTTTTAGTTTTTTTTTTTTTTTTTGCCAAAAAAAAAATGGACACACCTAAAATATAATAAAGCAGAAATAATCACTACCAAATGTATCCAATAAAACTCCTTATCTCCTTTCCTCCTGCGCTTACCCCTTAAAGCGACACTCTAGTGATCACGTTACTGCGCATGATGGCCGTGTCGGACTTCTTAGTCTGGTGTCTTCCTCGCGAGTGTATGGGGGGATCCTACAGAACCCCCCCCCCCGTATATATATCTGCCCCTGCAGCTCGTTTCCATGCCGGAGCACAATGTTACATGAAATGTTACATGATGGCTCAACTCGGCTTAGTGACCAACCCCCCCCCCCTTTTTTGTCTGACTTATTCCTCTTTCACTTCTTCTCTCCAGTCATCCGATCTTCGGCTTCTGCCGATGTCTTCAAAGTGTGGGCCGTAGTCACACACCAGCTCTAGCCAGCTATTTATATAGCCAGCGACACAAGATGCAGCCGGGCGTTTAGTTCATGCACCCCTTCACTGCCGGATTTAGCCTCGGCGGCCTGCTCACCCCGCAGTGATAAACCCTTTCTCTAGAAACAAAGATTCCCTGTGCATATGGTGAGCAAACATGGAATGGACACGGCACGGACCGTGCGTTCCATGAGACAGATGTGTATTCCCGTTACACTGACGTGAGCAACCCTCTTCTAGAATCATTCATTAGTCTCTTGGTGTCTTATTGTCTCCATCATTTACCAAATTCATCATTTTAAGTCCAGTTTTAGAATTTGCGTGATTATTCTTTGCCGATCTTGTGAGCTTCAGGTTCCTCTGAGATAAAATCCCTTTACTCTTACCAAGTATCGCCAAAACAACTACAGTGACGGCCGGCAGCGAGTATCAGGAGGGCGCTGGCAGCAGGAGATCCTCCATGCGTTGGCAAAGAGGACCACATGAAAGCTTTTATAAAGGGGCCACTCGGATATCATCATGATGGTTGGAGTATCGCTTTAATTATGGTAACTGCTGTGAGGTCACAATACCTCCTAGAATACTTCTAATTAATCAAGGCTCATATCCCAAATGTATCCCGTACGGAGAATCCGGTCCCTGATAGATCCACGTGCTTGTTACTCCCGAACTAAGTGAATAAGCCGTCGCCAGGCCGTGTTTGTTTTCACTTTCATCACCCAATAGGGTTGGTTTCGCCATAATGTTGGGTTAAGGAATTATAGATGTACTGGGTTTATAGGAGTCATTGAAATATATATATGCTAATTCCAACATTTTGCCACATTTGGGTAAAAGAAAATAATAGATACAACTGAAACCTTGGCTATACACTGATTCTTTTAGTTTCAGTTTCTATGGACCGGCTGCAGTTTACAGACTGTTCTTCTTCCGCAACAGGAACCGCGTGAAATCAAACGCTTTAAAACTGGCAGCTTTGTAAGCCTTAAAGGATCCCTTGGCTTCTGTGTCCCATTTTTAAAAAAAAATGTGTTACTATTATTTAAAAAACATTTTTTTTTGGTATGTTAGCCTGTTTATGCAGAGAATACCCTGTGATGCTGCCTCCTCCTGACTCGCTAATGAGGTGCTGTCTGCTTCTCCCATAAGACCAGCTGGATATTACTGTTCCTTCAACATTCGGAGCAGCGGAGGCTTCCCGTATCACACGGCCCCCGGTTGGGCGCAGTGAATGGAGCTCTGTATTCAGTTCTAAAGTACCGGATTGTCCCCCTTCCCCAAAGAACGTACACATAACACAGTATACTGTCACTACGGGGATGTGCTGTCCGTCATGTACCATGAACTCTCCGGAAACACTCATGGAAATACATTTACGGTTCTTCAGTAAAATATGTCAAGGCTGTAGATTGTATCCTATTTGAACTCTGTGGCAGAGTTCATTAAGAGTCGATAGCAGGTCTCCAGATTTTATTTCACTTAAATTGCCTATGATTATTATTATTATGATTATTAAAAAAAAATTGGTAAAAATTTTATATATATATATATATATATATATATATAATTTTTTTTTTTTTTTGAGGTCATAGAAAATTTTAGCACCAGACTGTTGCCTCGAATGGGTACTGAGGGTAATAGTGTGCAAGACATAAAGGAACTGTAAATCGGCACGTTTATGGTTTCTTTAAGAGATGCCGGCAGTAGATTTGGGGATATATTTGCGACGTGTCTTTCCGGAACTCTCCGCCGTAACCGATCCAGTGTCTGCTGCTGACTCGGCTTTACTTGCAGGAGAAGCTCTCCGAGGTTTGGCCTCTCTAATGCATATTTGGATGGGTGCGTTCGAATACTCAGCTCTCCTGCAGGCTTCTAGTGTAGAAAATAAATGATAAAAGGAGCCGAGCGAGCCCGACTTGCAGCTTGTAATGGGGATATATTCACTAATATCGCAGGAGCGTTTAATGTTCACCTCTCTGAAATCACTCTGTATTACCGAGGCCATTCCTGACGCCAGAAGGGCCGAGTCGGCCCGTATAATACACATTTAGCACATTAAGCGCTGCGTAAATTGTTGGCGCTATATAAATAAAAGATAATAATAATAATCCCATGTTATGATGAAGCAGTCGAGTGACGCTGATACTGTTACTTTTTGATAGGACAGTTTTACTGCCACTTATATTGTCATTAAACGCTACATTCTATATTACTGTTAGCCTTGCCTTAATTTAAAGATACTGTTCCACCTTTTAGGTGTTTTTTTATTTTCTTCCCTCCAATTTTCTGAAAGACTTAAATTATTATGTAGTACTCTTGTGTCCATGTTAAATAAACATACTCCTGTTTTAAAATAATCTACCATGTTTCTGTACTTTCTTGTTCAAAACCTTTCCTGGGGTCCTCTTGTCCCCTCTGCACTACCCAGCATCACAGAAGGGCTGTTAAAGGTCTATTAGCTTAAAGGGGGCTGCGAGTGGTCAGACTGATACTATACAGAGGCAGGGGCGTAATAATCATGGTCGCAGGGGCTGCAGCTGTCACTGGACCTGCCGCTCTATGTGCCCTGGGCCAACCTCTGCGCCCACATCATCAGATGTCTCACGGTCTCTCACTGGACGTTGTGTCTGATCCAGCATGCAGGAAGTGACATCACATGCACTTCCTGCATTCTGGCTCGGTCCTCGAGGGTATGGACAGGGGGAAGGATAGCACAGGCAGGCTGTTTGGGGGAGAAAACCAAAATGACTTTTTTTTTTTTTTTTTTTTTTTTTTTTTTACTACTTCTCTTTACATAATGAAGCGGTTATGTGGTGGTATTTTATGAGGCACCCTAGGTGGAACAGCACCTTTCAGAGCCATGGAGGAGATGGATTTGTGCCGAATTCAAGCCTTTTGGTCAGTTTGTGGGATTCTTTGTTTTTTTTTTTTAACCAATTTACATCACGCCTTTTTAAAAACAATCGGGAAAACCCTCGGGGTGATTATGAGATTTCGTCTGTCTGTGGGATGCGATCCTCTGATGAGGGAATGCTGGTGAGTCACAGCAGCACAATCCTAACATGAAACTGCCATTAAAGCAGAAAATTCTGAAATTAGCTTTCTGAAATGGTTTTGGTTTGATGTTCTGTGGAACGGAACACAGAAGAACAATTCCTCTAAACTCTTCCTAGCGGGTAGATGCCAGGGTTTGGCACGCAGCTCCCTCATCCTGATCCAGCCCCCGTTTTTATTTTTATATATATTTTTAAAAGTTTATTATACAGCAGGGATGGAAAGCACTTTTTGTAAAACTCAGTAGCTGGCGTAGTTCCACCGGCAAACCCAGATACAAAACCGTGCTGGCAGCTCACCCAAACAAGGAGATCTGCAGCGATTCACCCGCTGCTCCAGGTCGCAGAGGAGACGGTCAGCTCACCTTAATACAGATGGCATATCCATGATGTCATAAGATGCCATCTTTCTACCCTTCACTAGTAATGTAAACCTCGCAGCTCAGACTGAATATATCGTTTTCATCGTGTATAAGCTTCCATATGGCTGGTTTCAAAACCTGACCCCAGTGCTGTATATAGTAACGTGGGTTAGCATTTTTTTTGGGTGACTTTCCCGGTTAAGGCACCACACTGAGCTGATGCTTTATGGTGATGTTAATGAAGTCCGTTCGTCCGTAGGCTATCATTAGAGGGTCCGGGTGGGTGATTAAGGCCGAATCGTTGAATTTTTCCCCGCAGCCAGTATGGTGAGGAGTCAGGGGGTTTGTCTAGTAGATTGCATTCTATTTCAGGAACGTCTAAATGTTTGGAAGTGTAGAAACACGTCTGTTACAGGGATGTATGAACATAGATCATGGGTTTCCAATAGGTTCATATGCAGCTGTTTTGGAATGACGGCTCCCATCATACTCTGGTTGTCTTACTGCAGATCGTGGGACCTGTTGGCCGTCTCTGATGGACGGCTATAGTACTAAACCAGCCTTATTTCCATGTTTTTGCATGCATGTTGGTGTCCGTGTTTTTGCATGGACTGCGGTATATTTGACTGCGGTATATTTGACCGTGCGTTTTTTTTTGTTATAAGTAGGAAAACAAGACTTCATTAAAGTTTAATTTAAAGGGACGGCCCTGCTAAAGAAGGATGTGTATCGGAGTGCTCTGTAAGCGCTCTCACGGGTTTACTCTTGAAAAATAGGCTCTTTTTTAAGAAGAGAAGGATTTGATCGGTCTGCCTTAAAGTCGCCAATATGGCTGCTCCCTACCATAGTGTCCAAGAATGGTTTAATGTGAGATCAGCTGTCTACCACGCTGGAAAAAACCCTGATTCCCCCCCCCCCCATTTTTTTTTTGTATTTTTTTTTTTGTATTTTTTTTATGCTCTGACTTTAGGACCATGACTCATCATACATGGGGAAAAATACAGATGAGTGATGGGATTTGTAGTCTGAAAAAAAGGTGGCATACTAACGGCCACTTGTACTTTCTACCTGTATTTGTTTGCTTTATCTCGATACCCCTTATGTCTCTAAAATCTGATGTCTCTTGAGATCTGAATTGATGTACAGCCACATCTATTAGATAAACTAAGTAAGGGGGAGGGAGCTTAATCCCCCCCCCACACAATATATTATGCTTTTGCTGATTTTGCAGAAAAGGGTCTTTTCCGCGTAGACGTACAATGCAGGAGTAAGCTTGCTGCCGGACCCCATTCAAACGCTTCTCCTGCCCTATTGTCATCCAGGCTTTTCTGGAATGGTCTGGTTTTTGTAGGTTACGCATTATTTGGGCTTTGCTGTCGTATACGTGGTAATTAAATGTATTGCTGGAGACTGGTGGGCTAATGGAAAGATTTTTAGGAAATTTAAAGTAAATATGCAATATAATAAAACGCAAAGACATTAAGGTTTTCCTTAAGATGTGCGGATCGTAGCGCAGAGTTTTGATGGTTGTGAATGACTCTCGTTCTATGGGCAATGTGTGTTTTTTTTTTTTTAACCAGTTAAAGTATGCATTGTACAGGGCCGACCGCTGCTTCTCCATGGAGAAACTATGGCATCGGCGATTTTTTTTTTTTTTTTTTTTTTTTTTTTTTTTTTTTTATCTCTCGACCTGGGGGGGGGTTGTGTAAGCGACCCGTAGAGCTGCATCATTGACCTTATTCTTGAAAGCTGTGCTTAAAAAGCACACCTGTGCCCGAATTACCTGAGATGAGAACTTTTAAGGATGCTCGCCATTACTGGAGCCCATTTTTTTAAAAACAGTACTAAAATATTTTCTTCTTTTTAGTCCAACCGGTAAGAAGTTCAGAAGCAAGCCTCAGTTGGCCAGGTACCTGGGGAACACTGTTGACCTCAGCAGTTTTGACTTCAGAACGGGAAAGATGATGCCCAGTAAATTACAGAAGAACAAACAGAGACTAAGAAATGACCCTCTCAATCAAAATAAGGTTTGTTAGCAGCTCCCCTGCTATTTTAGAGCCTTTTATACGTTGCTCTGTACGGGTTAAGCTTCCGTCGGAACGCGTTTCGAGTGTCCGGCTTTCAGACTTTGTTCTGCTGTCCTGTGATAGAGGGGAGTATTAATGGCACTCAGCGGACCCTTCGTTCACGCTGATCTTTTATAAAGCGTGTATAGAACAAATCTCCAATTTCCCGCTGTAGCGGCTATATTGTCAGGCTGTGCTTTCCTTAATTTCTTGCATCTTTTCGCGCTTTTCTGTGATTTCTTGTAAAGGAGTTTGTGGATTGAGTAGATAAAAGGATCTTCTGTTTATATAGCTGGTTTAAATTACACTACGCAGCCCACCTACTTTCATAGCTAGGGCGTGGTGGAGGGTCCCTGGGACACCCCAAGCTGAGGACGCTGTGACATTAGCGCTGGATACTAAGTAGCGACATGACTTTATATTTATATAGATGTAAAGTCTTGACGGTTCACTGCTACACAGATTTTCTGGTAGTGGCTCAGGATAGCTATAAATCCATGACCGCAGACACCAGGTTGAGGTTTCAGTCCCGACAATATTTTAATCTCAGTTGCGGTCCTAAGTCTGCCTGAGGGGAATGTTTCGCTATTCCGACGGATGTGGTCTTCATCTAATTCCAGTTTCATGATTGTCCCTCGGCAATAGTTATTGTGCCTGGACCTTCCATTGGGGTGTATATTGGTGCTGGGGTCTCATAGTGTGGCCCCCAGTAGCTGGCGTCCTGTATTAACTTACCTGTGTGTAGCGAGAATTAAACATTGGGGTGACGGGCACTCTGAAAACAGAAACAGGACGAGTGAAGCGGGGCGGAGAATTACAGTATCAGGGAGAGTGAATGAATGAATCTTCAAGTTAATTGATACTACATGACATTGGTGCTGCGTATCTCTACCCCCTTATTTTTGCGTGAAAGCATGTTCCATCATCTTTACCCCACCATAACTTTTTGTTACCCGGGTGTCCGGCAGAGTCACCGGTCGGTAGTAAGGAGTGTGTGTGTGTATATATATATATATATATATATATATATATATATATATATATATATATATATATATATATATATATATATATATATATATATATATATATATATATATATAATCACATAGCAAGTCCACACGTATATAAACCCGAGACTGGAAATCTGTCTCGGGTTTAGTATACGTGTGGACTTGCTATGTGGTTTTCCAGAACGGCGGCCCCTGGTCTCTCTTTAACGAGGCACAAAATCCAATGTTGCCCTTCGGTGACTCTGAAATAACCCTCCTGCGTTTCAGGCGTACGTGTAGCATTTTTGAAATACTCGGTATGGAAGTTGTCTGTGGTTTCACCGGTTCGTTATTTAATTTAGTGCATTCCTGCATGCTATGTCATAACTTTTCTTTTGTCAAAATACTTGTAGTAACAACTAAATAAATTGGTGGTGTTTCTCTAATCGTCTGGAATACAGCATGCAAAGAAAAATGGGAAATAGCATTTCTACTTTCAACAGACTTAAAAGGTTGATTCAGGCTGTACAGCTCTACAGAATATAATGTTGCTATATTAGCTAACATTTAAAAAAGAGGGTTACGGTATTCCTAATAAAGGTGGGACTTTCTCTTATTAGCCAATTCATTTTAGTGTCGTAGAGACGCAGGCTGACAAAAACTCATGTACCAGCCCCGCTTGCAGAGCATCTCTTTTCTTGCTGCTGCGCACAGTAACTCTGATCCGTACCGTTTCCGTACACGCCGAGAGCCGCACAGCTTCCGCTGAGGTGTCTATGACCTGATAGGAAGCCCGTTCCGCCGTGACTGATGCCCGTGAGGAAGTCTTTCTGTGGCTTTTGGTTTTTCAGCTTTTGTAGATGAGTAAAAAGATTTTTCAAAACTTTTTTCTTTTCGTTTCTTTCACCATTTTTTTTATATTTAGATATATTTAAAATGGTTTCTAAAGAATACTAAAGTGCTACGGGCTGGAGCTAGATAGTTCCGCTCCTGGGGATTAAGTGCATTTGTATTATCGAAGGACAGCCAGAACCTTCACAGAGGGGAAAACATTTAATTCTCGATGGAGAGAAGTCATCGTTTTGGGTCTAGATTGCGAGCTCTTGAGCAGGCTGTCCGCATTTTCTTTCTGCAAGTCCTACTCTTTCTGCGATGCGTTAATTATGTATTCTGCTTATGTTCAGTCAAGCTAAAAAAAAAAAAACAAAACTGTTTTAACAGAATTTATTCTTTGCAGGGTAAACCTGACTTGAACACAACTTTGCCTATTCGACAAACCGCGTCGATTTTCAAGCAGCCCGTTACCAAAGTTACCAACCACCCCTGTAACAAAGTGAAGTCCGATCCCCAACGAGTGATCGAGCAGCCACGTCAGGTGGGGAACCGTAGCGAGATCCCGTAAGGTGGCCGAACGGAACACATAACAGAGCTATCTATGAAATTATTACTATTAACCCCAAATAACTGATTTGCCTGGTGCGTCGTGGGGATAAAGGAGCTTAGAAAGCAATCGGCTATCACTTTCTGCCTGTTAGCCGGTGTTGCTTCCGTGCCTCGAAATCAAGACATTGCAGCAACACCGAAAACTTAAACAGGGGGCGCCATGTGATCGCTCTACGCAGTATGCCTTTTAAATATGGCGGCACCCTGCTGCTGAAAATCGATCAACGACTGCTTCCTTCGTTCAGCCAGTGTTATATCGAGGCATTCTCCCCCACCCCCACCCTCTCTCTCTCTATCTCCCCCCACCCTCTCTCTATCTCCCCCCTCTTCTCTCTTTCTCTCACACTATATTGGAAGCCAGCATGCCTGAAAGGTGGTTCCCTGTAACCACAACACACGTGCAAACACTGGTTCCAGCTACCTTTTGTAGAGGAGGAGGACGAAAGGATATGAGTAGGTAGCGTAATTTACTAAGACACCCAAGGGATTGCTACTTTGAAGAAATGAAAGTGATAGTGCTAAAAAGGCGACGGTCCCCCTTACTGCTTAAAATCATAAGCTGCGCATCGGTATGAATCCACTCAACACAAACCAAGAGGAATCAACAGACCGGCACCACGTGCCCGGCGAGAGGATATTATATATTACTATATATGTAATTACAGAAACGCATGGATAGGAATGCTGCATTAAATGAGCTAAAAAGAATGTTCAATGGCTCGCTGAGATTTAGCGGATGAAAGCTAATGCTGGCTTTTCTTTGCACTGCATTGTTATGTACAACATACTATGTAGGGGGTGCAGGGCTACACATTTCTATACCACACCGTAAGCGTGTTAATATACTCTATATATCGCTTAAAAACTCGTATTGCAATGGCAAGTGACTTATGTAAATGAGTGTGTCATAATAATGCACTTGGGGCATAAAAATCCCGAGGCAGAATATAGCATTGGCGACACTGTTCTGTCGGTGGCATCGGAAGAGAGGGATTTGGTAAGCAGTCAGTGTCGGGGGGGGGGGGGCGTCGCAGGGTGCTGGGGTGTATGGTCAGTGGCATTAATAGCAGGAAGAGGGAGGAGGTTCTGCCACGTAACAGATCTCTGGTCAGACCTCAGCTAGAGTATTGGGGGCAGTTCTGGAGACCCCATCTTCAGAAGAATAGACACACTGGAGAGAGTTCATAGGGTAATGAAAACGGCGAATGGCTTGCAGGATAAAAATAAGAAAACTGAGGGATACGTATGGCTTTGGGGAGAGGTGAGGACAAATAGACGGGTTTGAGGACCTAATGCTTCTTATCTGCCATCAAATCCTATGTTAAAGGGCCCATTGTGTCCGCCGTGTACATTGTACTGCTTTGGGGTGTCCTATCGTTTAGGGTGTCGATTGGCCGCAGTCTTTCACCCTCCCGGCAGGAAAGGCTCACGTTCCAGAATGTATGGCTAATAGCAAATGTACATATTCCACCCTAAAATCAGTGCCGATTGACTATGGTTAGTTGTTTATACATGCTCTGTGTTTGATAACTCCTGATTAATAAACACTTGGATCTGACAGGAGACTTTACTGAGAAAGCAGTAGACAAGTGGAACAGCCTTCCAGCATAAATGGTATATCCTGGAATTAAGATGAGACCAAGGATGTATTAAGGTCCGAGACTTTACAGCGGGAAAAGCAGGCAGACTAGACGGGCCGAAATGTTGTTGAAGGTGTTGTGTCTTCTCTCATCTCTATTCTCTCTGGGGCTGTACAAATCCCATGAGCCAAGTAGCCATGGCTCCTGAAGTGTTGTCACCGGCACGTAACTTTTTGAGCTATTTTAAATTGATATCTTGGGATTCGTCGCTTTCTGGCTTCCGTTTTCTTATCCTTCCCTGCGATCGCTGTAAGATTCCGCGTACCGTAGATGTATTGCGTAACCGTTACTGAAGATGCGTTCAAGTTCAGCTTTGTTCGTTCCCCTTTTTCAAAGTAGGCATAAATATCCCCGAAGTCATAACAAATTGTAACCTCCAGATTGGGGGCGAGATTGGGGAGGTTTTCTAGAGGCTTCTGGAGTGTTACCGTTATTAAGCTGTGCTTGTAGAAGGTACGTTTATACTGAACGGTAGTTCAGCCTTCCTTACAGCGTCTCGGCGATGATTACTAGAATGTTTAAATAATTCCTGCGTATCATAATCACAAAATCGGATTAAAGGGACAGTTTAATGTCTCCGACACCCCTGCTATGCATATAAAAGTACTTAGTAGCCCAAAGCTGCCAATCAGCTGCCACCGACAGCCATGGCCGCACTTTCCACACGTGTGCCTGGGGGGTCTGAACACGCATGTGAGTACATCACACGCTGGGAGGCTTTCATATGCATTAAAGTTCATGTGTTGGTTAAAGAGTCACTTTAAGAATGTTGCTGAATTCCGGAGCGTTGCTAAGTGTGGGAGAGGGACGTGGGTCTCTCTCCCCAGTAACAAAAGATTCTTCTGAAGGGTCTTCCTTCTCCATAATGCTGGGTAAGACAGACGCTTAATATTAAGAGAAGTGTTTTTTGTACTCGTGTTGGTAGAAACGGCCTTTTCTGTGACTCGCGGTAAATGTTCTTGTGTTTCAGCTTTTCTGGGAGAAGAGGCTGGAGGGGCTGTCGGCGTCGGACACCGCAGAACAAGTCATGAAACCGATGGAGCTTCCCAAAGGCTTGCAAGGTATGCAGAAGGAACCTCGGCGCTCTGTTTTCGTTGCTGATCATGTTTGGTTAAATATTATCGGCTTTATTCCCATTTTAAATCATAGAAAAGCAAACCGATCTGTCAGCCCCCCGCAGCCTCACAGAATAACACTTCTTTGCACTACGTACAGTGCTGTATACATTAATGTAGTTGGCCGTTGAGCAGTAAACTGGATTTTAGGTAGTCATGTGATACTTTTGGCCACCGTTTCTTGCTACAGGAACACATTGAGCTGATGCTTTGACTGCTCTGAGTCCTTCTTATCCAATGAAACCCTTTCCTCCATAGACTTTTATTAGCCAGAGTGTCACAGGTGATTAAGTCCGAGGCATTCTTTTGTTTATCACAAGGCAGTAAGCTAAGGAGCCAGGATGTTTGTCTAGTAGGTAGACAAATATGAATGTTTTATTATGTGGCAACTACGAGTGTTTAGAAACGGAAAACGCATGTTTAAAAATCCCCTCACTTTATATTATAAATTATATAAATGGTGGAAGTTCCTCTATAAATTGTCACCATGGTGAGCGGATCTTTTATTCCCCGCCAATGGACCTCCGGAATATAAAATGTTCCTGCGCAGACCTTTGCCTCTGATTGCCAAGCTGCATGGGGTCTCCATGCCTTCGAGAGACGCATTAGACCCTTCAGAACTTTCTGATACCTTTTTTTATATGGGTCAGCGTATAAAATGGGTCAGAAGGAAACTCGCTGGGGGCTTCAATCTTATTTATGATGCTTCACGATTTTTGCAAAGCGGTTCTCCTCACTAATTTCTCAATATACTCCTGCCCGGTCTCACTCCACTCCTCTGAGTCCTCTGCTCTGATTTCTGCTTCCCATGCTGGCTTTCCAGACTAATTTAGGGCTGCCTCCATCCTCTGTGAGGCCATTTCCATCTCCCCTTACCTCCAGTCCTTCCAAAAATCCCTCAAGACCAACTTCTTCAGGGATACCGGACTGGTTATCTCACCTTTCCTAGTCTGTCCAGCAATATTGGCTACTAATTTGTCCTTTTTATACCTGAACTCCCCCTATATTGTAAACGTGTTGCCCTCCTTTTGTTCCAAATTGCTATCTTATGCATTACCTGTGGAATATGAAGGCGCTATATTAATAATAAAGTGACAGAACATTTTTATACTGTGAGATAACACGTGTGTGTGCGTTTTTTTGGACTCTTGAATAATAGTGCAAATTCAACCCATTTTATTTCAAAGTATCGGTGAGAATATAAAAATGAGACCGTCAGGGATTTACCCCTTTTTTTTTTTTCTTTTTCCTGGATTGTGGGGTAAGTGGCAGATTTCTGGGTGACGGGAAGATCCGTGATGCTTTGTTCTCTCTCTCCGTAGGTGTTGGACCCGGTAATAATGACGATACCCTCCTCGCAGCGATTGCAAGCGCGTTGCACACAAGTTCTGCTCCGATCACAGGCCAGCTCTCTGCCGCCGTGGAAAAGAACCCAGCCGTCTGGTTAAACACGACGCAGCCGCTCTGTAAAGCGTTTGTGGTCACGGATGAGGATATCAGGTGAGGTTATTAGGTGATTCCCCCCCCCCCGGTCTGGGTGTGCGGCGCTGTCGCGTCCCCCCCCCCCCCGGTTCTAGGTAAATGTTCTCTGTGTGTATAAGAGACTCCCGAGTGCCAGTAGCCCTCCCCTATACAGCCATCAGAGAAAGATACTGCTTGAAGGCACCTCCCTTAGTGAAAATATTGCACAAAATGTAATTGCGACACAAAATTACCCCTCCGAATTTCATCTGAACCAAAATGAATACACTAAAAACAAAAAGAAAAATTTGTCTGAATTGGTTTTGCTCGGCGAGTTCCGAGTTCGGCCCGTCAAGTATTCCTAATTTCATTAATCCAGTTGTGCTTTCAAGACGTTGCCACTAGATGGCAGCCTGGAGTAACAGTTAATATTAAGCCAAATTACTCTTGTAAACAAAAATGGGATTTGGGGCATTATAAAGGAGCTGAGCTGTGCCTGGAGCTTTTACGTTACATTAAAAGGGTATAAAACACATTTGAGATGCTCACCGAGAGAGCAACGAGGTCCATGCGTGGATTCACCTCTGCCTCACCTGAGAAATCTCTAGAGTGTGAAGGTGAGTCTGGACGTGGACCTCCTAGCTCCCTTGTGCCGAAAGGGATACCAACCGGACCACACTGATGAGGCCACTGAAGACCGAAAGGTACATCTGGGGTTGTTCCCTCTAGTAGCGGCATTTGCCTCACAGCTCCGTTCTGGATGGCCCTTAGGGCCAGATCAGACTGATATATGATTTTTCCCCTGTAATGGCAGAAGAGAGCTTAAACCGTAGATGCTCCCAATCCGGGACGCACCGTAGGACAGGCTATGAAGCGGCTGTCCGTTCCTAGTTGGGGGTCTTACTTTTTTTTTTTTTTGTATTAAATGTAAAACGCCAGTTTATGGGATGTTTTGGAGGCGGAATGTTGCCTCCAGCGATGGCTGCGTTTGATAAATGATGATTTTGATATTTTGCTGCAGGCTTGTTTGCTAATGTGTCTTGCAGGCTTGTTTTGGCGCACTTATGTAATAGTCATACCGTGCATGCTCAAGAAAACACAAAACGTAATCTTTATTCAAAAGTGATAAACTTTATCTTGTAAGACATTCCCACCTCCTGCGCAAGTAAAGGTACCTAATAGCATCGTGTCTGCCTGTCATAAAGAAACACAACAAAATAGTAATACTGGTCTTCATAACATAACGGAAATTCACGCCGCTGTGTATAAAACACGCTTATTTCAATTAATGTGTTGGAAAACACCAAAAAAAACAAATCTGCTTAAGACTTTGGCGCCGTACTAAGTGTATATGGTATGTATGTATGTATGTGTATGTATATATATATATATATATATATATATATTATATATATATATATATATATATATATATATATATATATATATATATATGTGTGTGTATAATTTTATTATTTTACATTTTTTATTCTCACTAAAGTACGCATGGAATAACAGGTATTGTAAATGACAGACGTCGGCCAGAACACAACGCTATGATTTTTTTAAATTTTTTTCACGCTAAGAAGCGTCTGCCTCTGTGGGTTTCTTTGTGCAGACTGTTCTGTGATAAGTGATCTGCAGCTAAAGCCCTTTACAAAAAAACTTCCCCCGGGCTTTACACCGCCGCTCGCGTCACCAGGACCGGGATATAGAACTTGGCAGGTTTCTGTTGCTTGAAAGCGAAAGAATCACAGAGGACCACCCGCGGCTTCCAGAAGCTTTACAGACGGAGTAGAGACGCGAATGAAACCATCGTAAAAATGCCTTTTTGGGTCGAAAGAACCAAACTCCCACGTGTCATCTAAATAAAGCTTTTTATAAAGGAAATATTTTCCCTGTGCAGGGCATACATAATAGTCTTAAAGGGCCAGTAACAACGTTAATTTAGCCGGTTGGCTGAAGCCAGCAGCTGATGGAGCAGTCTTCTTTTGCTGCTCCTTCAGAGAGAATTGCTTGTTTTGGCTCACAAGCGGAGGGGATCCAGGTGATCTCCTAAAAACAATGCATGTTTCCGTAGTCGGTCATTGGCAGGAAAGCCCTTCCATTAAAATGTCATTAGACTCTACGCACCCCACCCCCGGCACGCTGCAGTCGCCGAGCTGGCCCTGGAGCTGCCGGGCGGTACATGTATGGCGTTTCACTCGCTGTGAACAACTATTTACAAATCCAAAAGCACAAGCTCCCTTTTCAAAATTTAAAGGGCATTTGGGTATCGCAACAGCCCCAAAAGCTTTTTCTTATTCCATGCCGTATCCCGCTGACCCTTTGTATAGAAATTCTATTTCTAAGCATTTTTTTTTTTACAATTCTCTTTTCCCTTTAGAATGTATATTTTTACCTTTCCAAAAACCTTGGTCCGCCGTGTCTGCCCCGAGGCGGCGTTGCGGCAGTTTAGGTAATGGCGTGCTCATTAGTATTTCATGTAACCCGGTCGCTTAATCAATAGATGAATGGATCCCGTTCACTACTGCAAGTCTCGCTTGAAGGGGCAGATAAGCTCTGCCAGGAATACAAAACCTTGAAGAGTCAGACTTTCAGAGTAACGGATCCTGTATGTTTTTTAAAACTTTTTTTTGTCAATTCTTGCAGTTGGATGTATATTTAGAATGATTGTAACTTCCCTGTTCTCCTGTAAAGACTCGAACCTTAATCAGTCGTTGGTCTCGTCTTAGATTCAGGAGCCGTATGCCTATCCCATGCGTGTTTAATCCCCTCACTGTATTACACTCTACCACTTCTGCTGGGAGGCTGTTCTGATTCTCTACCACTCTCTCAGTAATTATTCCATCTCAGCCTCTTACCCTCTAGTTTTACATCATGACTACTACGTCTAACATTTCTCTTCCGGAAAATAAATGTCCCTCCTTTGCTAAATCCCTTTTTAAGTATTTAACTGTTTCTCTCCCGTCTAAGATTTGAGTCTTTATGGCTGAAAAAGAAAAGCCAGACTAGACGGGCCGAATGGGTCTGATCTGAAGTAAAATCTTATGTTTCAATTTTTTTTTGTGTAATTGCGTATTGTTTGATGGCGTTAATCTAGCTATTATTTACTGGTTTTTGTGTTTACTGTACTGAGACAAATTTCTTCTACTTTGGACTCCCCCCCCCTTGTATTTTCCGAGTCGTTTACTTCTCGTACCAACCAAAACGGCGTCTTTGTGACTTTCAGAAAGCAGGAAGAGCGGGTCCAACATGTCCGAAAGAAACTCGAAGAAGCTTTAATGGCTGACATTTTGGCGCACACGGCCGAACCCTCAAACAGCACGAGCGTGGATGTGGACAGCGGTAGCGATTAGAGGCCTGATCAGGTAATCTTGCTGATTAATTAAATACTATGGAGAAATGGACTTTATTAGTGTTGCCATAAAGCATCAGCTCAGTGTGGTGACTGAGCCAGGAAACTCACCCAAAAGATCACATGACCGACAACAATGGCCGCCTCCAGGTCTGCAGATAAAGGGAGTTTGTTTATTAGCAGAAAAAATAGTTCGGTTTAAAAAAAGTAAAAAATTCATGGGACTTCATAAAGGCAATGAAAGGCTGTATTACAAAGACTTGGTAGCCTGTATTAGTTACGTGGCAAAAAAAGTATAACACCTAAAATATCTGGCTGATAGTATAGTTTGAAAAGCAAACGCAAGTAAGCAGAGAACACATTTTTAAACGTATGCAGAAAAACAAATAGGTTGTAATTATAAATGTTTTTTTCCCTCCAAAGGTACGTCAAACATTGGAAAACGGCGACATTCACGGAAACAAATCTTTGGCCTACGCTTCTAAACAATGCACATTTTATAACTTTATTTTTTTTGTTAAATAGCAACATACCAATGCCTTCATAGAAATCTATATTTTTAATGTAAATATCTATATTATTATTGAAGAAAATCTTTATTTTGTGTCTGACTTTTTAAATGTAATGCAATTATAATAAACCAATATCGTGGTTGCCGTCGGCTTCTATCCTAGAAAAAGATATTTTATATTAATATTGGTGAAATAAAGAGTTTGTGTATTTCCGATTGGCGTTTATGGCGATTTCGGGTTATTTAATACAAATTGTGGATCTCTATTGCGAGACTCTGTGTACGTTCTTTAAATGTTTTTATGTAGACTGTTCTATATGTAACCTTATGTGCTATTTACGTTTCCAGTACGTTAATACATATATAATGGAACAATTGTGGGCAACAACCGTTAATCCGCTTATTCTTCTGTTTATTTTTTTAATAAGGCGTCAGTGCAATATCTAACCTTAATGCTTAAGGCAATTGAGGGCTCAGAATGATTTTTTTTATATATATATAATATGCAAAATATAAGTTCCTTTGTTTAAGGAGTCTATAGATATATATTTCTATTGCAATATGTGTCATTGGAAACCTTTTTTTTTAATGTATATTTTTATTTTTTAAATTATGCAGCCAGTGCTGGCAGATTTGATCTAAAGGAAAATTAAAGTAATATTAAAAATATTTTCTTAGTCTGTCTTTTTATTTATTGATTTTTCTTACCCTTGTAATAAATATTTTGTGGCGTGAAAAGAAAAAAAAAAAAGGCTCCACACAAGGTTGGTGGGGGTAAGAGTAAGAGATCTGCGAGAGGGGAGGGAGTCAGTGGCTGAGACGAGGTGTGCGTGTGTGTATGTTTGAGCGTGTGTATTTGTGTACCAGTGTATAGTGTTAGCGTGTGTGTGGGATGATAGGGAGGGATAGGAAACAGAGAATACAGAGTGAATCGTGGGTGCGGGTGGGAAGAACACAAACGTAACGCCCTAATGGAGAGGATGCTGGGGGTATAAATACCCCCTAACACCCCTCCCACGAATACAGACTGTAAACAGCCTTTACACATTATATATCTATCTATAAAGTGCGTGTGCGTGTGTGTGTGTGTAAAACCTTCACTGCATGGAGCCAACATGATCTGTGCCACTTTTTGTCCTGAAATTCCCTGTTCCAGCACAATGTAGATTTAGTGCGTTGAACTTTAAAATCTCAAGTTAGCAGGGCGACTTTAGCCTCGTTTTCTCCGCGTCCTACGCGATGATTCCTCCGCGTTACGTCTTCCCTTTTGTTATGTTGCTGAATGCTGTTGATTAATACACCCTGACCCAAGACAGAGGTCATTATATTACGTGTCCTCCGTCTTGGCTTTGAAGGCAAAGGGCGGTCACCCCAAATATTGATTTGATTTACTTTTTCTTCTGTTCACTCGGTAGCTTATTTTAATCATTTAAAAAAATGGAACAGCACCTTTAATGATACCACATTGTGCATGGGTGGCTAACAGTGTCCCATTTATCTAATCTGTCCCTCGCCTTGCAAAGAGGTGACCATATTCCGTACACAGACTTTATCTCCTTTTATTATCTGATCTCCTTTATCGTTTCATCCTGATGAGTCGCAGAAAACCGTTATTAGTCTTAAATCCTTTCAAATTCTCTTTCCCAAAACGTTCTTGTTCTATTAATGCCGCTAATTGCAATAGCCCAACACACCAAACGTGTACCGATCCATCTGTCCGCATCACTAATGATCCAGAGTCCCCATCATTATCAGTATTTTCCTCCATCTTTCTTTTGGTAACGTATTACTTCTAAGGGAATCTGAGCCTTGAAGCAAAAGACAAAGTCTTTCCCTAATTTTTTTTTTCTAGCGACGCTATCAAAATTGAGAAGATTGAGAAGTTTTCAGATAAGCTTCAGGTCAGTTTAAAAGAGCCGGTTCTCCAGAACAGATGGTAACGCCAGATCGTGCTTCTTTTAAGCAGAAAGCATACCGTTTAATGCGCTTCTCCCGGAGCATCCTCTGAATTCTAATTAGTCTGGAGAGCAGAGTCTGGATTATGGCTAATTCCGCACATCCGCTGCGTGAAAACTGAACGAAAAACTTTTTTCCCCACGTATTTCTTACACAAGAGCCGTATAAGAACGGGTGATCACACCGAATGTTGATTTGATTTAGATTTTTCTAAGGTTCGACCGCTTTGCATTTTCTTAAATAATAAAAAAAAAGAAAAAAAAAAAAACTATTAACATGTCTATTTTTGAAAAAAATCTCACTTTACAGCATTTTTTCCACACCTGCCTAAAACTTTTACACAGAAAAAAATAGATATATATATTGGGAGCCCTGTGATGTCATCATGACGGATGTAAAGAAAAAAATTTGAATATAAAAAAAAAATATGTGGGGTATTAATGTAAATGTTGCTGGTGATTGCTCAGTACAGATCTACAGTATAGATAAATTACCAAAAAATGGGTTCCCACCCTATTTTTGTATGATATATATAAATATACATATATTACTATTATGTTTTATGTATTTGTAAATAATGTTTAATATATGTGGCTACATGGTTTAATAAGCATATAGAAAAGAAAAATGAAAAAAGAAAAAAATATGAAAACCCCCCCAAAAACATATCTAACAAAAAAAAAACCTCCAGCCCTAGGACATGAAAAATTCCCAGTTGTGAAAGGGTTAAACTCCCTTAGTCTTTATCCCGCGAATCATTGAATCATTACCATATACAATGCAAGCGATCACCTTTTCCAGAAAAGCTTTCTCTTTCAGGAGCGTTTCAGTCCTCGAGAGGTCACTGCAGCGCTGCACAATTTTTGACAAACGTTCTAATTTAAAATGATGAGTTGCGTTAACGTTTCCATCACAGCACGTCCGGCGCGACGATAAGAGCGCACGTTCTGCTCGGTGACATGAATGATTTCCTCCGCACGACTATTCAGACGTTTATTAAAATGTATTCTCCCAAAGAATAACGTGCATTATCATAAATGTGTTTAATTCCTTACTCGATAACATTAACAGCCGATTCGATCACTCGGTAGGGTTCCGCGATTGTTTTTTTTATTCTGCAATCTAGAATGCTTGTCTTTAATAACTCTTCACTCTGTCCCCTGCTCAGCCCCGCAACGTTTCCAACAGGGTTATAAAATCCGCCCCTGCCGCGTCTTGATTTCTAATCCTCTCGGTCGTTTTTAATTCATACGATTGCCAGCTATGATTAGGAAGGTTAACCCCATTAACTGGTTATGTGCCAGGGGGCTTGCACTTTATTCGGTTGGGCCACATCTAACGGTGAAACGATTTAACAGCCAACTTTCACTCTCGTAAGTATAACTCTTGGTACATGGCAGCATGTGCCGTCAGATAGTCCTTCGACACAGAATCTATATAAATCTGCACAGTGGGGCATGATTTGTGGCTTATATTGTTCTTAACGGTATGCTTTCTCCCTGTCTTCTCTTGGCCTGTACTGTTATTCTACTGTGAGGGTGGTAGGTAAATGGAACAGCCTCCCAGGAGAAGTGCTAGGCTCAAGTTAAACATGTATGGGATAGGATATGGCTCCTGAATCTAAGATGAAACCAAAGACTGATTAAGGGTTGAGTCTTTTCATCAAGAAAAATATATATTTTTTGGATCCTTCTAATTTAGTCCTTTGGTTCGGTGCGGACACTTTTTTTTTTTTTTTTTTTTTTTTTACAAAACTGCCAGGTTTAACAAGTTCAGTAACGTGCCTTGGATCCTTTAACATGAAAATTTTCCCTTACTTAGAAATTCTGTTATGACACCAGCCATGTGCCGGGGCTGATCCGGCAAACGTTAACATTTCACTGGCACTTTTTTGTTTAGCGCATGTGTGGATTTATCGTCGAAAATACCACAGCAGAGATAGATCCTTGAAGGCTCATTTGTTGTTGGGGGTGGATTGTACCTTTTCGCCGACACTCATACCTGAAGTATAGCACAATTTTGACCCCTCCTTTACACAGGGTGTTTTGTGCCCCAAAACCTGACTTTTTTTCTGCATTTTACACTATGTCTCCCGAACCAAGACTCTCCTTTTTACATTTTTTGTGCACCTGCACAAATTGTACATAGGTTTTTTCAAGGAGCAATTTTTTCTAATATTTTACTATGAAAACGGTCCTCAAAACAGTTCAGTTGACCAAAATTTTACAAAATAAATGAATGTGTGTCTTGAATTTGCAAAAACCCAACATGCATAGTTTTTGTTAATGTTTTTTTGGAAGTTATGAGGCAAAAAATTGATTTTTTTAAATTTTGTTTTGTGGCGCCTATGTCCCATTTGGGACTGTTTAGCAGCCTGCCAGCTCAAAATGCCCCCACAAAAGTATATATTTTTGAATATAAAACAACCCAGGGTATTTTACTAGGAGTATTTGGACACATATCATGCAACCAGTTAGTCACCAATCCCCGGAACTGTGATGTTAATTTTCGTTGCTTGTTTTCACCAAACTTTCCATTTTTTGTTCAAACAGATTACATACAACTGCAGTGAAACGACCAAAATGTATTCAGCTCCGTCTCCAGATTACAGGGATACCCCACATACATAGGTGTTTATATACATTTTATACAAATAAAGGGTTAAAGGACAATACACTATACAAACACAGTTTAGAAAACAGAAGACACACTTTCATAATCATCCCAGACTTATGCTTTTCTTGTGTGTAAAATGTGTGTATAACGTGGATGTAATAAAAGTACGTGATGGCACGTGGCACTTTCCCGGGTTCCATAGATAATGTTGGTTTCTCTTATTATAATTAAACATACATGTCATTTCTTATAAAAAAAACTCTACAAAACTTGTTTTGTTCTCAATTCACCAAAGTGCTAAAAACTGGTTCGTTTTCTTTAAAATGTAAAAAAAAAAAAAAAAATTAATAATTTTTTTTTAGAGAGCCCTACAATACAGTGACTTGAAATGAAAATATAAACTCTCTTGAAAAAAATATCAACTCTCATTTCATCAAATTTATAAAAGATAGTTTTTAAACTATTTTTCTGGATATGACTATTTCTAGATGTAGTCTACAAATGAAGTTAACAATAATGTTTAGGGCAGGGTTCTGAAGCAGCTTTCATTATCTCTAGAATGAACAGGCTACCGGATGACATGTCAACGTTTTTTTAAAATAATGATTCTTTATTTTCTTTCAGAATCTTTTAGCTTCTATATTTTCTTCTATACGTTGAGTCATTTTGTTTTCTGTTCTGAAGTAGACAGAAGTAGCACTTACTTCCCAGTAATCACAATTTCCCAAAGTGCATGGAGACGGCATTTCTGGAACCTTATACTTTTCACTAAGATGGATTTGAACACTTTGTGTAATTCGGGGTTATGAATTGAAAAACTTCTCAGCCGAGTAACCTCAAGACTTCGACTAAATTGAAAACGAGCAACCTGATCCACCAAGACCCTTAAGGGGCTACCGATTAGGTTTAACGCTCTTTGTTCACCAAACTTTAATGTGTCTGTCCATAGCTGGAAGTAAATAGACCGTCTTTTCTTTACTGTGGCGTTAAAAAAAATAAAAATTAGACCCGTTAATCTCAATTTCACACAATAACAGAAAAGCCTTTCTGCTGTTTAATCAAAAACCATTCATTTCAAACTTTATCCAGAGCCTAAAAGAGTCTTATTATTAATTGATCTATATTCCGCAGCACGGTACAACGAGTGGAATATCACAATACATCGTGTAACAATTTGGACAGAAATCAAAAATCTAGAAAGTCACATTACATTTATTTATATAGCGCCAGCAGATTCCGTAGCGCTGTTACAATCAGTTAAATATTTTTTTTTATTATTATTATTTTTAATTTTAAAAATTACATAAATACATATGAATAATCCATACAATATATAAAACACATAACTTAGTACATTATGTTAATAATGATTCCTTATTTCAGTTATATAATATAGCTACTTATTTTTATAATTTTATATTATTTTTCCTAGAATGTGCATAGGCCATCCATGGGGACCAAATTTTAGATATTTCTTATATTTAGATATACTTATATAATAGTTAAATAATTAAATAGTTAAATAATTTTAATTCACACACTTTAACAAACTGGTACAAAAGAAGAAGAAAGCACTGCTCTTGCGAGATTACAATGTAGCCGGTGGTTGAGTGGGAGGTGAGACGGTAGGAGAGGACGGCTGGGATTGGGATGAGTCTGTCGGGTCCGGATGATCTGTAGGGGTTGTTGGTTGTTCAGATGGCTTGATTAGGATGATGGCTGAGAGTGTTAGGAGGAAAGGTTGCACGCTTCTCGAAGAAGGTGGGTTTTCAGAGAGCAGACAGATAGCAAATGGGATTGTGATTTTTGGGGATGAGATGCCGTCACCTGGTTAGTGGCGGGGAGAGTATGAGGAACAGAGGATAGGGCATGTAAGATAAGGTGATGGCAGAAGGGAGGGGGAGATGTGGACTGTGGAGGGGACATGTAAGGGTTCATAGTAAGGATTTGGGCGATTGGGACAAGAGATTAGGTGGGTTACCTGTTGATTGCACAGGGAGATGGTGTTGCGGTTTCTCTCCAGTTTAACTCCATTGTATCTCTTATCTGTCCATTTATAAAGAGTCCATATCAGGTGAAAACAAGGGGTTACAGCAGGAGATGAGGGGTCCGGGGTGGCCACACCGCTCAGGTGCTGCAGCTTCACCATAAAAACATATCCAGCATATGTCGTCATGCAGCCGTTGGCCTCAATGTGCCAGGGCCACTCCATCATTGCCAGTCCTGGTTAGTAATCTTAAAATGTGTCCAAAAACTACAAAGCCGTTTACCAATATTATACTTTCTTCAGGTGTAAGATTGTACAAAATTCCTTCAATTCATGGGTTAAATATTATGAGGAATATCAAAATATGGGCTTGGCAGGGAGTAATTAGATGTAAATGTAGATGTAAAAAGGAAATCTATTCACTATTATCCGGATAGAGGTCTCTTAATCATTTGGAACCTTAATAACAGGATGAAAAAACGAGCAACTCGCTCACTCAATTAAAAGATAGACATGGGGATTTGATCTTTTAATTGACTTTAGATTTTATGTTTGGGTAAGGAATAAAATGACTTGTAATGTAGGGTCTCTTATACCTAAAACTGAATTTGGGAAGGATACTTGTAAGTGTAACTCTTCTCATAGCTCTTAAGTGTCCCACTTTTTGGATTCTATCCCTCTTTCCTCCCCTGATCTGATCTCCCTTTTTTCTAGGGATTTAGAATGTTTGCTGGCTATGAGGGTATCACAGGACTCTAAAGCCCTAAAAGCCACAATAATATGTATAGACACAGCAGGAGAGTGCCTTACACTAATATTGGCACCTGTTAGGATTCCACCCTGACTTCCTGGACTATGTGATAGTTATACCTACCGTCATGCCTACCTGCAGCCACTAGTGGCCACCCTTCCCTCTCAGGAGGACTTGTTACTAATTACATTGGACAGCAGAGCCGTCACCTGGGTATTAGCCCTGCCCTTAAGTACCCTCTCTGCCCTCCAGTCTGGGCATTTGCATTGTGGTGCATTCAGTTCTGCGTCTGGTTCTTGCATCCTGATTTGGCCTACTTGTGATCTTCTGGTACTTCCCCGGTTTGCTCGACTACGTCTTCTCGTGCCTCGCCAGCGGGCTATCCTGCCGTGTGTGCCCTGCCTGTACCAAGTCTACCAAGTCCGAGGAGCCTGAACCAGCTGTGTTCCTGCCGTGTTAATGTTCCTCAGCTCCCAGCCACAGCTCCCTGTCAAGGGACTTTCCAACCTGTGTATTACCTACAGCCTGTATCCTCTTCATGTCTTGTTCTGCTGTGTAACCTAGTCCTGTTTTTATTACCCGATCCGCCAGAACACTCCAATAAAGACTGTTTATTGAGACAATGTAGACACGCGTTCCCTTCCAAATTGATTCATAACCATACCTGGGAACTTCTGGGCTCCGGCTACCCTTGCGGGACGCAGCAAGGACTACCCACTGAAGTCAGTGGATGGTCCCACTCACGTCCTTGCTCTTACCCGCTGTGATGAGTAATTAAGGGAATTTAGCCTAATAGTTATACTCCTGTGGAACAGGAAGTCTTGGTTGAACAACTTCCTGTTCCTAGTGACCCAGGTGTACTAAAAAATGTAAAATATCAATGGGAATATACTTTTCATATTAATTGATAGGGTTGCCAATAATTGCACTACTTTTGTGTATTTGAATGTTATGTAGATGTTGCTCACAAACACAGACAAGCAGTGGAACATAACTTCCTTTCTTTACTTCAGTAACCACATGCAACACATTAAGATATATACACAAGAGACCTAACACAACAGAACAAGTGCACATTTCCATTATGCTGCCATCTACTGGCAAAACAGACTACATAGTACCCCAATACATAACAACTACACATATATTTAACATTTTTTTTTATAAATCGTTGTTGAGTATTTTTGTGAATTTTTTGAAGAAACAGATCAAAAGGTTAATCAATAAAGTTAATTTTTCACAGCCTTATTTGCTCATATTTAGAAGGCTGCCAATATTAGTGGAGGGCACTATAAATATCAATGGGTATAAAGTCACCCCTAGCCAAACCTCAACTACACTCAAAAAAAAAAAAAAAAGAATCCTTCTTTGGCTATTTGAAATATTGGGATCGGCCACACACACACACTCCCCCGGTCTGCCACTCCAGTGGGTGCACACTACCTGAGTGTAGACTTCGGGCGCACTTATGTTATCAGGCGGCCGCTGGCGTTAAAGTACCAAGGCCGCCCTGTCATCGCTAGTCTGGTCCTGTTGGGTGGTATGACTTTGGCTATTTTTGGGACAAATTCCAATTTTTTCACCTTGTAGTCATGCCGCATTCAGTGTTCCTTGACTTTTTTTTTTTACTCTTCCTTTTGTCTGTTTGTGTTTATATCTTACATAAAATATTCTGGCAAAGAACGTTCTTTTTTTTATGATATTGGATTTATTCATTTTTAATGCATTTGATTTATTCTCTGTTCTGTGCCACTACAAAATATGCATTCCTAGCTCATCCATTACATTTATATTAATAAAATCATTTTATGTCTGGGAAAAAAAATGTTAAAGGGAATAACAAGACTGTCAGAAATGCCCTTGAAACTTAAATCCAAGTATACTATAAAAAATACGAATATAGAGAAAAAGCTTCATCTCACTAGATCTTCTTAATGCTTCTCGCTGTTTGCCATCAATCCCAAAACCCCAGCAGAGTACAATGTTGTGGTTTAACCTCTCTCGGTTACGAGCGCAATGGAGTTTAACGAAAGTTAAATATAACGAAAAACCCATTTTTTTAGGCGATCGTATCACATGTAAGAATGATGTCGTTTACTGCAGTTCATGAATGCAAAGGATTAATATTATAAACCTCTGCAACAAACCAAGAGATTAAAGAGCTATGAAGTGTAAGCGAGGACACGTTATGGTCATGTCTGGATCACGTCCGATTACTCTGCCTGGGGGTCAGTGTATTTAATCTCTGGACGGGGAGCGACATTTGGCCCTGTCTGTTCTGTTTTAATACAGATATATATATATATATATATATATATGCTCCTCAATGTTTTAGGGGCCAACCCTGACTCTCAAACTCCGAAATACCCTTACTGCCTCCCAAATGTTGTGAAATAGGCAAGGCTTGGGGGGAGGGAGGAGTTAAGGTCCTGGGAAGATATCTGGGTTGGGCTGGCCTGGAGGGTGGGGGGCAGGTGGGCAATTGAGAGGGTGAGGGGGTAGTATATACATTATATATGACTGTATTTATGTTAGCGTGAGAGTGTATATATGAATGTGCATGTGGGAGTGTGAATGGCTATGTGGATGTGTGTCAGCATGAATGTGTAAGTGTGTGTTAGTAAGTATGTAAGTGTGAATGAGTATGTGTGTTAGCGTGAGTGTATATGTTTGTGCAAATGTGAGATACGGGGGGGGGGGGTGATTGGCTTTAGCTGCTTTAAGGTGCCAGCCCTCTTCTGAAAGTCATACTAGTTTTAGATATTCAAATTATATCTGTGGTGTACTAAATGTTACCATCCCCGTATATACAGTCTTATTCTGTTTTTTAGTTTCTCAAAATTCCACCCTAAGAAAAGACTTATGACTTAAAAAATCCTAATGCGGGGCTATGATCACAGCAGGGGTAGAATAGGAAGGCGACAGCTCCAGACTGTGTGTCCCTGAGAATCTGCCCCTTCACCCTGAGATTGGGGTAAACGCCTTGAGACCCACGGTAGCCGGGTAGCCGGGGCCCACAGGTTCCCAGGTATGTTGCTTATTTTGTTCGGATAAATTGACAGACCTGCTACTTAATCGAACAAATTTCAAGAAAGGGGCCCCCTGGACCAGTAAGGAAGGGGGACATGACTGCTGGCCTAGGCCTAATGGCTTGTCAGTGTCCCCTGTCCTTATTGGCTGTTCCTTGCAACTTTGTTGCAGGACCTAGGGGTTATAGGAAGGTGAAGGGGGATCATCTCCCTCTTTGCCTTCCTGGAGCTGCCACAGCACCTGTGATTGTCCCGCCCTCCCACCCATTGGTTCATCTGTCAGGTCAGGTTGTTTTTTCTTGTTTTCTGTCTCTCTGTTTTTTATTGTCACAGCAGCGGTGTTGTTCCCCCCCTGGCCAGCGCTTATGAGTTCGTTATCTGGAATTTGCCCTACGGGCTTGGGGAGGCGTGTCCTGAAGACGGCTGATGGCATCGGATGGACTAGGACTCTTGGTGCACGTGGTACAATAACCGCCTATCGGGCCCAAAAGGTTCGGTAGCTGGCGGGTCGTTTAAGTATATAATTATGTCATTTATTGGTTTATGTTCTGCTGGTCAATAAAGGGGGGGAATTGTAATAAAGCTGTGGCCTATGCCCTACCCACTACAATTGTGTCTTGTTTCTTATTTTGGGTATTGGGTGGTGTGACAGTGTGAACCCCAGGGAGATGATTAGCATGGCATCTGAGTACAGCTGCTATGCAGATTATACATATGGGTCCCTGGGGTGGAGCAATTGGAGAGCAGGGTGGGCCAATGCTCCATTTCCCTATTTTGTGGAAACTCCATGCCGGGTTTTCCACGAGGCAAGAAGTCCACAGGATCCGGTCCGGGATTTCTATGAGGCTGACATCAGGCACAGGTGCTGGACATTAAAAACCCCTGGAGCATGATACTCAGGGAGACTGTTGGGGGAAGAGGAAGCTCCCTGCGCTCCCAGGGCAAGGAGAGGCCCTGAACAAGATCATCCCTGAGCCAAGTGAGGCAATACCTGCCTGGACATTGTGTGTGCTGTCTGGGGAGGTTTTCCAGAGCCTGGCGTAGCTGGGTCTGGCTGGGAGGTTGAGATAGTGGGTGATTAGGCTGGTCAGTCTGCACCAGCGTAGTTTAGTTAGAGAGGGCTCCAATTGGGAGCTAGGTTTTTGTTTTATGATTTGGTTTTGGGGTTTGAGCGATTAAAAATAAAGCGCTATTTTGTTCAAAGCTGCTGTTCCTGACTCTGATTGCCCTAGAGGACTGTGCTTAGGACCCCTAAAACGTGACATGCGTGGCCCTCATGCTACAGGGTTTGTCACATATGGTGGAGAATGCGGGCAAAGCACTGCTATGGTCTGTGGGCAGAAAGCAGGAACCAAGTGAACAACTGAGTGGATGCTGGTGACGAGTGCTACACTGGATCCAGGAACCCCAAGTGTTGTGCGGCCTGAAGCTACCAAGCTGCAGTGGATGTGCCAGAAGAGATTACAGCTTAACCCGGAGGATTGAGTGGAAACTCTGCAAAGACTGTTGCATGGTATGTGCCCTTGTGTATTGCTGGCTGAAATACATATGCTTATGGAGGATGGCCTTGATGTGTTTGATGACTTATTGATGATCCGGACGTGAAGTTTCTATTTCCTGGATAAAAGTATTGCATAGCTGTGAAACCTGCAAAAGAAAAGCATTTTGTCGCTATGACCTGCTGGTAATTACTTGATTACATACTGCAGAGGGAGCGATTAAAGACTCTGGGATTTGTGTATTGCACTGACTGTTGGTCTAATGCAAGATGGGAAAAGGACAGCAAAGCGGAAATAAAATGTCCTTTCCATGTTTCACTCGCCAGCCAACCTGCAGTGGGTGTGTGGAACCACTGAAACTGGCACAAAAGGCATATATAAAGTGTGCAGGGTCCTGTATTGAGGCACAAGAGTTAAAGGAGGAAATTGAATCCTTAAAGTGGCTGCACCAGGGTGAAGTCTTTGATTTGAACTTGCAGCTGAAAGAAGTAACTGATAAACTAAATGCTGCAGAAAAGAAAGTGGGAATGCTACCTATGTCTTGCAATTGTGCTGCACATGGGGACAAAAGAGACTTTACGATAGCTAGAGGAAGTCTTTCACCAGTGGTTCTTCAACTTCAGGAGGAGAAACACAAATTACAGAAAGAGCTTGTCTTCAACAAACAAAAGTATGATGATACTATCAAACAGAGAGACTGTGAAATTAAGAGACTGACAGAGTTGAATGTTTGCTATGACAAACTGAGTCGTGGTGAATGTAACAATGTGGCATGGACTACCAAGCTCAGGAAAGTGGACGCTATGCCAAGAGATGAGCTGAATCAGTATGTGATTGAGCAGTCAGAGTATGTTGGGAAACAGATCTGCAAGAACAAAAAGCTGACTGATGAGTATATGCTAAAAGAACATGAATTAATAGAGGTTAAAAAACAAGCAGCACAATTACAGGTGGAATTGCACCGAACTATTGGCCAGCTTGAGAGAGAGAATCTCACTTTACAAACTGAAGTGGCTGCTTATAGAGGAAAACATGATGTTGACACATCAGCAAAACTTCAAGAGATGCAACAGTTGCAGGAACAAAAGCTGGTGGCTGAAAAACGTCTCGCAGAGGTGTCCCAGAAAGGTAAAGAGGACGCGGAGCGTGTATTTAGGCTCCTTTCTGAGAATAGCAGTGTGAATTTAACACTTGCAGTTGAGCGTCTAGAAAAGGTAAAGCTGCAGGAGACTATAAAAAAACTACAAGATGAAATCCAAGTCTTGTTTAAAGCCAGTAAAGAGAGTGCTGAACTTCGTAAGGCTAATTCAACACTAAAAGACAAGTATTTCCAGAAAAAGGCGGAACTGGAATCGTGCAAGGATCAGCTACAGGCCAGAGAAGGCCAGCTAAAGCAAATGGAGGCAGTTATGCTTCTAAAAGAGGAGGAGTTAGCATTGGCTATCCGCTCCAGAAATCAGGCTTTAAGGGAAAGAGATACGGTCCAATGTAAGCTGGAAGCAATACTGACTAACACAGAGCGGGACAAGCAAACGTTATTGAGGCAGGTTGCTGATATCCAGGCCGAGAGAGACAAAATGGCAGAGAGTCTGGAGAACGCCAAGACTTCGAATGAAAAGCTGCAACAAGTTGGACTTGAACTGCAGAAAGAGAATATATCCCTCAGGCATCGACTGGAGGTATCAACCTTAGAGCTGAGTGAGGTGAAAATAACCCTTGAGGAACAAAGGGTTACTGCAGTAGAAAAACATGGACTACTACAACTCCGGTTAGATGAACTGGGTATACAGCTAGCTGAAGAAAGGGAGGCCAAGCTAGCTCTACAGAAACAGATTAAGGTCCAAGAGGAAATGGACCCAGTATCTAAAATGTTACAAATTGTACAAGCAGCAAGTGAGCAGATACCGTACAAAAGAAGCTGTCTGGAGGAAAAGACTGTGATGAAGAATGGCATGGAAAATAACCGTTATGGCCTAAGTGAAGGAGGGTCCATGCATGGTGCTAGGAGTACTGGCCAACTAGTAGAGCAATATGGCAGTAAGCTGCTCCAGAGAGCAGGTGGTCCCAGTTCCAGTAGAAACTCTACTTCACAGATGGAACCTTCTACAGGCGACAGTAAGGTACACCGTTTACATGCATCTAGGGTAAATGACCATAAACATGGGCTTCGCATCAAATGGAGTGATGGTGAACAAGCTACAGGGAAACAGCTTGAAGATGGTGTGCGCTTGGCTGTATCGTGTAGACCACACAGGGTAGACCTTCTTAATGGGCAAGCTACGATGGTCTTCATTTGTACAGAGAAGCGACGTGGCTGTGCAAAGTGTTACCCATTCACTGATGGTTGCAGAAACCCAGAAGGGCAGATGGATACAAGGAGAAAGTATCTACTACCGGGCCACATTTATGGTGTGTGGAAAGGAAAGCCCCCTGATGCCAACCTAAGAGGGACGTCATCAGCAGAGCTGCTTAGTCCCATGGTCGCTCAGCCCCATGGTTCTGAGCTGGTGGGGAGGATATGTGACAGTGTGAACCCCAGGGAGATGATTAGCATGGCATCTGAGTACAGCTGCTATGCAGATTATACATATGGGTCCCTGGGGTGGAGCAATTGGAGAGCAGGGTGGGCCAATGCTCCATTTCCCTATTTTGTGGAAACTCCATGCCGGGTTTTCCACGAGGCAAGAAGTCCACAGGATCCGGTCCGGGATTTCTATGAGGCTGACATCAGGCACAGGTGCTGGACATTAAAAACCCCTGGAGCATGATACTCAGGGAGACTGTTGGGGGAAGAGGAAGCTCCCTGCGCTCCCAGGGCAAGGAGAGGCCCTGAACAAGATCATCCCTGAGCCAAGTGAGGCAATACCTGCCTGGACATTGTGTGTGCTGTCTGGGGAGGTTTTCCAGAGCCTGGCGTAGCTGGGTCTGGCTGGGAGGTTGAGATAGTGGGTGATTAGGCTGGTCAGTCTGCACCAGCGTAGTTTAGTTAGAGAGGGCTCCAATTGGGAGCTAGGTTTTTGTTTTATGATTTGGTTTTGGGGTTTGAGCGATTAAAAATAAAGCGCTATTTTGTTCAAAGCTGCTGTTCCTGACTCTGATTGCCCTAGAGGACTGTGCTTAGGACCCCTAAAACGTGACATGCGTGGCCCTCATGCTACAGGGTTTGTCACAGTGGGTATTTGCTTTGGGCTATAGGCCTAAGCAGTCAGGTAGTTTATCTCCTACGTTGTCAAATATCAGATTTCAATAAATTCTTGTTTAAAATCGCCATTTTGCATCTAATAAGTTATAAAAACAGCACAATTTAAGCACATTAGCAAAGGAAGAAAATCCCATATAAAAGCCACATTTCACAATGATGGAGTCTTATTAATGGCGTGGATATGGAGTTTCTAACTTAAGCCATAAACATTTATCAGGGAATATAGTCATGCGCTTAACGAAGCCTTAGTGCAATTACTCTGCTAACCTCTGAAAAGCCGCTTCACAGAGATGTACTGCCGCAGTTACGGCCTTCCGCTGAAACATAAAACTCTGCTGTTTTACGAACATGCTTAAGAATGGAATGAAAACTTTTTCATAGAAAATTAATAAAAAAAACTTGAAATATTTGAAAAGTTATTATTCAAGACAAGACTGTATGGGAAATTGGCGTTAAGGGTTCAACATTGAAAAACATATTAAGATCACAATCAAAACACATAATTTTTTGCCACTGTCTATGAGGCTTTTTTACTTGATTGTGATTATAATTAAAGGGACGCTCCAGCCATCAGTGGTCCCTTTGAATTTCCATGGTGTCCCCCTTGCAAAAGCATGGGGGGATTCTGCAGGATCCCCCCGTAAGCATTTGCCCCTTTTCCCCACCCCCAGCTCTTTGTCGGGCACGAGATGTGTTTGCCCCAACACTACTGCCAGTAAGCTCTAGCATTGGCTCGGCAAATGTTTTTGGGGGAGAACGTGTGGAAATAACTCACGTTGTTTTTAATCAAGTCCAGCCAACCAGTGGTGTGAAACAGAGGAGACAGGGGGCTGCAGCTTCTCCCTAAGAGGAGTTGTTTTTCTTTCTTTAGCATCCTAGGCAGCCCCTTAACAATGGAACGTCCCTTTAAAAGAAATGGCAATAAAAGGTAAAATATTTATCAATGGAGAAAGGAGGACCAAATAGACTTTTTGTGATAGGGGGAAACTAACTAGATCAACCATGATAGTGTGGTGGTGCCTCATTGCTTTACGACACCCTCAAGGCGGGAAAAAAAAACTAGGTTATCCTGTATTCTCCATGGCAGCGATTGGCATGATGAGGCTAATGAATATCGCCTTAAGACGCTACCATTTGAATCATCAAGGAGTACGGGAGCCGCACGCGCTTCTGATTGTCGACCTAGGGCAACACGGTTATTTTAATGTAACTGCACTTTTGAGAAAACTTGCTAATCGCATGTGTTGGTTTTATGCTAAGTAGATTTCATTTACATAACTTTAAAAAAAAAATCACCCTCAGCATCCACACATAAAAAACTGGAGGTTACTTTGTCACTCAAGTCAGAAGGTCTCCTCTACAGCAAGGACCCTGCCCAATAATGAAAGGGGCACTTGATCCATTTTCTGTGCTTCCCCCTGCACACTCACCACACTGAACTGATCCTCTATGGGAATTAGTAGCCCCTTGCTTACATAGACTTTTATCAGTCAGACTGGTGATTAAGACCAAGCCATTCCATTCGTAATAGAAGATCCTATTGTGCAGCAACAGGGACGTTTTCCCGGCAGCACACGGAGATCAGTGGTGGTTCCATGGTGACAGATGACGTGTTACATGGTCACACTTCATAATTCAACGTAGAACTGTCCTTCAGGAACTCTCTTCTGGAAACACCAAGGTAATCGAAGGGGTTCCCAGACGGTCAGCCCAGACCAAGCATATGATAAAAATGCGTTAACTCAGATCTTTAAACCCGGGGTCCAGTGAATACCCCACTCTGCAGCAGCTCCAAAACCTTTTTTAATACTTTGGGCTGTAATTGGTGCTAAAATAATAATTGCAAGGATATCTATATCGATTATTAATGGGTTTCTTTGTGTGTCTTCTGAGATAGAAATACGTACGTAATAAAACCTATTTTTTTTCTTATGTTTCACTTAGGACACTCTACCGTACAGAGAAATTTAGTGTCCAATAATTTATTTATTTTTTTAAATATTTTATTCTTTATGAAATTGTCTCACCAGATGGATATTAATTTGGATACAGCTATTCAGCTACGCCTAAATTATATTTAATAATCGCTCGGTGGATTTGCTTTCTCTTTCACATAAAATCCATCACGAATGGGTTTTTTTTATGTTGCGCCAAATACTTTTTAGATGTCATAAAGTCTGCCATTAAAATGTCAACACGTGAATAATTGGTGTCAGTCACAAACACTTTTTCATTTGCTAAAATCAACTAAAATAGTCAGTAGTAAAATCTTTAATCAAAGTGACTATTTTGACTGCAGAGTAGCTGAATCTTGGACATTTCCTTTTGGATTCTTAATTTCCATCGAAATCGGTCAATCTTTCTCCCCAAATGCGAGGTTTCTCCCCAAAAGTGGCCACTTAGGAGGCAGGGTAGTTTGCCTACAAGGAAACACATAGGTGATGGTCATAGAGGACACTTATTTCCTGTATCTACCCAGCCTTCCTCCCAAGACCTACCATATGCCACATGTCCTGTGTTCTGAGCCCCAGGACTAGATACTATGGCCTGGTACTCCTCATGGGGAAAGAGTTCTATGGAGGCTGTGCCACTAGGCATAAACCTTTGTCATGCAAATGTACCTGCCATGAGGAGAAGTTCTGACCTTCCCAACAGGCCCATTGAACAAGCGGACAACCTTGGAGCACATTTTCTAATTGGGCATTCAGCCCCCTGTAATGTCTCAAGCCGACAATACCTAGCTGTACCTACTCTCAAACGCCACTGCTAGCATCAACACCAACGATGTGGAACATGGGCACGTTTATGAAAGGGGTTGGGTGCATTTGCAGTGGGGCACAAAAGGACCACATTGACCCACTAAAGTAAACACATGGCTCAGAAATGCAATACATTCATTATTATTTGGAGCTTTTCCTATTTTTGATCCATTTTCATGAATAGCCATGATTAAGTATTCCACGATAATGGATTCTTAGCCAGATAGAGTTTATTCACTAAAGGGACTGCAGAGTTTGCAGGAAAGTTTATAGTTTTAAAATCCTTGACCACAATATATTATGAAGGTCCAACCCCAGTGAGGTTCTGTTGCAGGAAGAGCTTGGCTGGCCCTGTATAATGCATAGTTAAATCAGTGAGATTTCCGCTTACTCTCTCCTTTTACTTTTCTGTAAGGCAGAAACTTGGTCCTTCACTATTTACCCTACTGGGAAGCGAAAGGGGACCCGTCCATAAAGTATTAATGGCCACTTGCTTCAAAATGAATATTTTGCCACAGTTCTCTAAATACCTTGGAAGTCATACTGTGTGCAGGAATTAGATTAATTATTTAATAAATATTTTTTAAAAATTAAAATAAATATATGTAAATACTTTATTTTATGTAAAAATAGCCCATTAAATCTATCTATGCTATTACTCCAAAAAAAAAAAATAAAAAAAAAATTATTCTTCTTTTCATTTACAATGCAATTCTTTTTTTGGAAGCATAAGATAAAATAACCAATCTTAGCAGAAGTCTTAGTTTATACAGCACTAAAATTATATGCCTTTAGTTGAATTTAAAATATCCAACCAGTGATTATCGTTGACGTTATTCAAATATATTTAACATTTTGCCAAATTGTCAGAATTCACGGTCACTTACCCTTTATTTTGTGATTTGGTAATGCACAGGAGCTTCCGAACATCAAATTTTACCTGCGGTAATATCAGCCTTTACGGCTTGAAGTTATAATTTACTCAAATATGTCTCGCAACATTAGGCTGTCCTTTCAAGTGGATTTGATGTAGTGGACCTATTACCGATTATTGTTATTATTCTATTTAGGTATTAGCTGACAATATCAAGAATACAAGCATTACGGATAAACATTTTTATTCCGGGAACTCGTACGTAAAGGAAGAAATTAATGGATAATGATACAGAAAGGGACAAAATGGAAGCGCATTTGGGTTTTGTGCAGCAGGATGAGAAGGTCATTCCATTTGAAGATAATTGGATGGTTATGAGCTTCGTGATTATTAGAATGGCTTTTTTTTTCTTTTCTTACCAAAGTAACCTATAAACTAAAATTTGAATTTGAAAGAAAGAAAAGCACGTGAAATTGAATGGCACGTTAATATTGCAGCGATTCCAACTGAATGGCCGTATGCATCGGGAGTATTTGGATAAAGTATTAAAATGCCGGCAACCTTAAGTTACGTTAAAAGTTGAAGTATCTGACAGCGTGTTGTGGACATTCCTGTAACTTTTTCTTGACCCACTCTCTCTCGCTTTAAATGGCCAAAGAGGGACACTTCTGCTTTAGAGGCGGTTAGAGGTGTGACGATGGGACAGGACTTTACGCAGGCAGCCCCCCCCATCACACAAAACCGATGGGCAGATTTGTCCTCGTTGGGGGATCGGCTCCCACGGTGTACCACTGCTCAATAGGACGGTCCCAAAGGAGATCTGTGATCCCCCCAATCTACCCATTTACACTATGGAGGCTGTGCTTCCTCCATCATCGAGCGATTCCTTGTGACCAGCGACTGGACAAAGTGGCCGTCTTGCCCTGTGCATCCTCTATAGCCGGTGGACTGTGTCCTTTCTCCGCGTTACGCCTGGATTAGACCCCGCTCCCCCCTCAACAATTTATTTCTCAATATAATAATCTTTTTTATTTTTTTTTCTACTCTACGGTTTCTAAATACACCACTCTGCTATGAAATTCTGTCTTGAGCTATCAAAAAGCACTATTTTCACTTTGTTTTAATCTTATCTGAACGATTCAAAAAAATTAAAATTTGAATACCGTCTTTTTTTATTAGGTTTCAATTAGCGATTGGATTTATTATTCCTTGACTTCTCTTTTCAGAGTTATATTGAAGATGAACTGTAAAACGATGATGGGGGTTTATTCACTAAAGGGAGAGTTTTCAGGAGGGTTACAACTCTCCTCTTAACTATTCATGATGAAGGGCTAACGCCGCCATGTTTCTCCATGAAGGCTAAACCTTTAAACCTAGTAATAAACTATTCCACCCCAAAAAAATATGGCAGCATGTTCTTACGTTCCTATCGAACATTCCCTTAGACTATCCTACTGTATCTCTCATTTATAAAGTTCTCACGTAGTTAAACTGATATAAACAGTGTACTTAATCAGAAGAAATGCCTTGTGTCACATTTGATTTAGCCCTTCAGAGCAATATAGCCGCTAATTTGTTGTCAAGGTGGTATTATAACTGGAATATACTGCCGCGTAGAAAAATAAGCCTAAGTGCCTGTGTTAGCGAAGTGCATAATAGCACATAATTGCTTCTGACCACACTTAAGAGGCTCGAAGGAGCTGAGTAGATGGCGGAAGATTCGGCTGAGCAGTGGAGCTTGCCGGAGAAGTGCAGTCATCGGGAGAATTGTGAAATAATGAGAATTAAATGGGGAACTTCAGTTGCCTGTCAGCCTTTTTTACGATAACTCGGCCCTTTGAATGTTTTGGATTCTGAGGCCCTTCCTTTAACAACGCCGATCAACCAGCAGTCTGATACAATTTGCCTTTTTTGATATTGATATTGGGAAATAGCAAAACGTGTTTGGAATTCTATGAACTCTTCGTTTTCGTCTTCGTGGGGGGAAAAATCTTCGTGTTCCTCGAATATTCGCCCTTTCCTGTCTTCGGTACGGGCGAATAGTCGTGTACATTCTTCGTGTTCCTTTTTTTTGCCATTTTTTGTAGAAGGGGTTAATACGGGGTTAACGCGATACGGACTACGCAGCAGCTTTGACGCCAGGATTTGAAATGTCCGTGCGAGCAACTCTATTGGTGGCCTGCAGGGGCCTCCTCTGCGTCACACAGTGTACCTGGATTATAGGAAACAAATAGCAGACCTTTAACCCCGCAAACGGCCTACTTGGAGTCATAGTGTTTGTTGTTCACCGTTGGCTAATGTTATGGGTGGAATAATCTTTTTTTCATGATTTTTTTTTTCTATAATGGCAAATGCTGAGCAAAAAATGACATGTTATCCAGCTGGTACCATCCTCTAGGGTCTCTTATATAGTATAGGGTCAGGGCAAAAAAGGGCAACTGCTCTAGATCCAGGCGTAACATAACTTGGGGCTCAGCTGCCGCCATGTTTTATGGAGGTCTATGGAGAGATGGAGGTCTATGAAGCTGTTGGCTCAAACCTCTCCTCTTTTGCTTCTCCTTAAAGGCCTGTACACCTTCTGCTGTTGAAAAGTGCCGAGTTATGAAGTCCTATCCTGGCACCCAACGGCAGGCGGCATGCAGACCGCAAACGAGTTATTAAGGGATCGACCTGATAGACCTGAATACAGTCTTGAACATCTATTGCACCTGAATGTTTATATCTCTTTAGGCATGAATAGAATTCTACATGTTTTGGTGAACATTCCAAATTGTCAGACAGCTATGGAACTCCATATTACCGCATGGAATAAAACAAACCAGAAGCGATACGAATAATGGTGTTCGTTCAGAATAGTTGTTGCTTTAATGCTGGCAAACGGCAAATTGAAGAGGAAAAGTAAAATAATCCACAGACAGCTTTCTGTTCAATGTGCCGGACCCAAAGGGTACAAGGGTATTAAAAGTCATTTGAAAGCTTTTTAGAAGATTATTATAGATTGTAGGACGCCATTGTCTGAGCTCCTAATAGGGGTCCTGCTGAGATAAGATGATGAGTTTTGCTAGTCAGCTGAAATGATATTTCCTACTTTTCACAGATATAAAAAAAAAATTGTCGAAGAAGGAACCTCTATTTTCTTTTAAGAATGCACGCGAATATAATACAATATTTCTGGAAAAAAAGAAAACCGTATTAGAGTTACAGCTTAGATTCCATAATGAGGCATGAGGATTTTTTCTTACATATTTCCTCAACAAAACTAGTCTGATCGTGTGCCTGTACATACTGTATATTAATATGTGAATTTTATATAAATAATTGTATATTTATGTGCATTCGTTTTTTTTTTTGGCTTATTCCTGTTTTACTGCAACCTGAATATGTTTTTAAATCACAAACTGCACACAAACTGAAGATCACTATGCTCAATGCCAAGCGTTGGCTGGAGTGGTGGAAAGCCACCCCCGCTAGACTCTGGAGCGATGGAAACGCGTTCTCTGGAGTGATGAATTGCAAGCTCCCTAAAGATGTGGATTGACGAGTTTGGTGTGGAGGAACTTGAGTGGATTCACAGAGCCCTGACATTTACCCCACTGAACACCTTTGGCATGAATTGGAACTCAGATTAAAAACTTCTTGTCCAACGTCAGTGCCTGACCTCAAAAATGCTCTTTTGGCTGACTTCCCAGAAGGTTGGAGGCTGTTTTAGCTGCTTTGTAAGATCCAACTCCATAGTAATGCCCATAGTTTTGGAATGGGATGCCCAACAAGCTCAAATAGGTGTGATACTTTTGCTTTGTCCACATACTTTGGATCATATAGTGTATGTTGATAAAAAAAGAAGGCAAAATGAGACTTTTACGATATGGCTTCCAAGACGCTACTTGTTATATTGTATGTTTATTGTATTGGTCCAAATGTATGAATGATTCGCTGCATGTATGAGACACTTAATCAAAGTGACATCATTTTGTACAACACAATGGGGAAAAGCACTCTAAATGAACCCCAATATACACGTTAAATGATGTCTCCTCTCCTGTAGAAGCAATCAAAGCAACTTGGTCAGGAATATTGAAGTGACGTCACCTGCATGGGCATGAGGGAACGTAGCCCAATGTTGGAAGTCTAGGACTGGAAGACCTCTCGATCAACAAATACACAACCCTTGGCAGTATATAGCATTGGGGTTCACAAAGCCTAAATGTCGCACTTTGTGACATTTATATATGCATGCTGATTTTTAGGACTAAGTTGCCAATATGTATGGAAACTTTGAAAGTCTTTATAAACACGTTTTTGTGAAAAGTTCGACTTTCATTGTAAATGTCCTAAATGAATATAAATAAATCTCATCAAATCAATAAAAGTATAATGCTCTTCAAAATGTCATTGCTTCAGGGAAAAAAATGACGAGCAAGACCTCAGTGAAGCAAAATAATGTACAATTTCGGAGACAGAAATGAGCCGGGGAAATTGGGCAGATTTAGAATGGAATCATGCTTCATTTTCAATTGCAAGAAGGTTGTTATTGTATCAAAAAACACAATCATCTGTCCAAATTTAAAGGGTAATATCTCTGCTTAAAGATTTTCATTTCCCATCTTATAAGTGACTCATAAAAGAAACTCAAACAAAAGTAAATCTGTAGCTTTGTCTTAGATGCATATCAAATACCTATTAGCGGGCCAACACACTCACACAGCAAGCTGTGCAGCCACGTGATGCATGATGGCACCTCTCAAGAAATAGAAACATAGAATTTGATGGCAGACAAGAACCATTTGGACCGTTTAGTAGACTTGTGCATTCGGATTCGTACAAATTGCAAATTTAACAAAACATGCCGATTTCATTTTCCGGTCCCACTCTCTCACACTATCTTAATGTCTCCCGACCTTCTCTGCTGGCTGTTTCTGTGTCTCGCAGTTCCGCTTCTGTGTCTTGTATCTTGTTGTTCTTCTCTCTTTCTTTTCTCTTCTTTCTTTGACCACTTCTGCATGGACATAACCTCCTGGCGAACCAAAATGGTGGCGCTTCCAGTGACGTCCTCTCCTCCCATTGGAGCGTAAGGCTGAAGATGTCACCCGAAGCTCTGCCATTTTGTCCATAAAAGAGTGAGTGAGAGTAAATGTGGGCAATGGAAAATGTTCCTAAAAATGGGCAGGATTATTATATCCCAAGTGCTTTATTTTACATTTATCCACATTAAACGGCAGCTGCCACATAATCGACCATTCTTCTAATTTACTTAATTCATTGGACATTTGACTTGTTCCACCTGGAAGGTCTACCTTGTTACAGACCTCTGTATAATCTGCAAAAAAACATACTATACCATTAAGACCTTTCATAATATCACTAATAAAAATATAAAAAAAAAATACGAGCCCCTAAACTGATCCCTGAGGTACCCCAGTAGTGACAAATTATTTCTATGAATATACAACATTGACAACAAAACTTCTTCCTGTACCCGAGATGTAACAAGGTATAGGTGGAGACCCAAACCTCTTATCGGAAGAATGACATCACACATTCACTAAAAAAGGATACTATATTTTCTACCAATATTATCACCCTTGAGCGAAAGATCAACAGGCTGGCCCTCAAGAGTCCTCTCATGTCCACAAAACCACTAGGACTCAATGAACAAGTAGTCACTCCTACAATACTTGATATACCACCTCCTCCTATTGGGATCTTCATCTGTTTAGCATATAATATTATTTGTCTTATTTTCAGCTTGAGTCATTTAGTTGTATTCACTTTTTTTTTTTTGGAGACGGTAATTTGTAATATTTCTATCCTTCTACTCATTTAATTCCGCTCTTGTTTTATGAGTCATAAAGCAGGGTGAAGAATTACCCAAACAAGATTGCTCACGTGTTTTATTCCCAACTTTTGGCTCGTTGGCTATTTGTAAATTTATATCCAATCAAACTATTCTTCAAAAATGTAAACAAGATGGTCATTTAACGAAATGGATTTCAAAGAGAACTTTAATGAGTGCATGGATGAAAGCTCCGGTTTAAAGGTAATTCAGTATGCAAATATTGATTAGATTAAATATGAAATGCGACATTGATCACAAAAGAAAATGGCTATAAAGGGTAATTACGGTTTTTTTGATGAAGCAAACCAATAAGTATGATCGATTTCCCTACTTCAGCTGTCCTCGTAGTCTTGTGTACGATGTGTAAAAACCTTATTGTTGTTCAGAAACTTAATCAAGGGCTCTTTTTTTTTTGAGAAGTAGAATAATCGGTTCCTTAGACCACAATAAGGAAATTAATGGAACATGTCCATTTGGAAACAAGGGAGTCATAAAACAGACGCGAAAGAGATCGTAAAGGAGTTATCTGGCGTGAACTCCAAATACTGGGCACAAGGACATAGCGGAATGTGCTTGGAGACAATACTAATTATGAAATTTTATAGATGACTAATGGGTGGAAGGAGGTAAATAATGGCCGTATGCAAAAAGCCGTTCTATTCTATATTGTGTTTAGTGTGGCTATTAAAATTTCATTATCTTTCATTCATATTTTTCATTCTTAATCTTAATTTCATGCCGGTTATAAAATGTGTTGATTCGTAGCCAAAGGCACGTCCGACGATCACTCTTAAAGAATGAAGTCACAGCAACCTAATGGATTTTTAAAAAGTTAATTTGGGTTTGCGGTACTAAACGTCTCCAATATTTGTGGAGACTAATTAAGAGCATAAAATATTGTCCAGAGATAATAATACAATCAATATTTTGAAGAACTATATGTCTTCCTTTATCTCACAACAGGCTTATATTAATAGAGGGGTTTTTTTTCTGATTCTTCACAATATTTCCATATTTTTCCATATTTCATTTGGTTCAATCTTTTTCGCTTGTGCATTTTACTTCTGTATACTTTTATCTGATTGTCTCTGAAACCGACCATAAATATTAAAGCCTCATTAACCAAAAACAACGACCATATTAGTAAAGCCTGAGAGTATGACGTTTTATTGGAGATGCTTGTTGATTAAAGATTAAGACAGTAGAAGGTGGCTAGCGGAGTTGGAAGATGGCTGCATAATCCTGTCGCTCCTGCTCGAAACCTGCTACTAAAGCACCAGAACCATACTTACCCTCACCATGGGTAGATCTAAGAAGCCTCAGATTAAACAGGATACCCCAGGGGTCAAGAATATTTTGGCATTCAGGGTGGCCTTTCAGTGGGGTGACGCCTTCATGGATTGCCATGTTGCTCGGGTCAACGCAGATGCTCCTGCGCTCTTCCCATTGTTGCCTAGCCTAGAGAAAACGCGCACACACATACCCCCCCACGAACACAGAAGGCTTGTGGGAGATGTTTAAGAAAATGATATCAGCGCCTTCATTGGAGAGATCTGTCAGACAGTGAAGGATGAGTTGGTGCGAATGAAGGAAGCCATAACAGACCTAGACAAAAGTGCTGCAGCTTTGAAAGAACTCTTCATGTGGATGCACAGGGCTCCTTACATTTATCCACCACACACCAGCGGGCTCAACAAGACCTACGATATCTATCAGAGGATCTGGACAGCAGGGTGGGGGGGCCCAAAGAGTCTGTGGCTTGCAAGTGGGTGAAGACCCTGAAGATCTGAAGAAGATACTCGGCAGACTCTTCAACACAATCCTAAATGGGAACATAGAGGTAGCCATTGACCGGGTTCATAGACACCACGTGGTCCTGAAACAGGTCCCACCGCGTGACATAATCTGCTGCCTGCCTACTTTTTATTATTTGTTCTGTAGCTGCATTGTTCTCCCCTGTTAGGGATATTAATGAGATAAAATAGGCAAAATCAATACTCAATATATCACATACACAAAATGCTGACGCTATTAATGATTGTAGGACCGCATCCACCATATTAATATAAAGAGATATAACCCTATATTTTATCTCTGATCCTAAATCCTTTCAGATCGCGCCAAAAATTATAATTCAAAATGAGATATTATACCATCACGATAGTTAATCAAAATATTATTTATTGTAAAAAAACACAATCTACAAATCTCTGTATGACCGGTGCAGTGCAGAAGATAAAACACAAAAATTATCTTTTAAAAATACAGTGTATTATTTATTAGTTATCAAGTATGAATCATTGTCTTACGAGTCTAACACGTACAAAATGCAACGTTGCATAAACATTTCAGCGTCATCAAACGATATCGCCCTATATGAATGGCATTTGTTAATAGCCAATTAATTTCCAATCCACTCAGCAACCAAAATAAAACCCAAAAATAATAATTATCAGGGTGGTAAAGATCACTATCTCTTTGTATCAGTGTTGCTAATACGACAATTAAAGATAATTTAATAATGTCTTAAGAGTATTAGTGACATTTTTAATAGATGCAAATAATGTCAAATACCCTTTACATTATTGTCATTATCACGGGTTATAAGCTGCAGTCTCACAAGCCGTCATATACAATAATGCTATATACTATTTTCCAGAAGAAGGGAATTCTATATTGAATATATATTCACCTCTATTCAGAATAATAAAACCATAAAACCATTATATTTACATCCCCTTGTTGCTGTAGTCCTACTGGCCCTTGTAGATATCAATCCAGGTTCAGTGGAAAAATTAAGTGGAAAGAAAAATAACTTTCTTAAAGATATATATATATATATATATATACATATATATGTTAGATACTCAAAGTAATTATGAGAGTAAAATATGGTGCCAAGATCTTGTTTAAAACACAAACCTTTAAAGACAGGGCTTATTACCATATTCTCCACCTATTGATTAAAATCCTCCAATCATAATTGTGGATTTTACTCATTAGAATTAGCATATTTGCTGAATAATATATTCAGAGACGCATGTATTCTGATTCAGATTAGGATAAATATGAGTAGAGGCAGGCACTCAATATACCTTCCAACAGTCCCGGTTTTCCTGGGACAGTCTCGGTTTTCAGGCAATGTCCTGGTAGCTGCCCCGCTATCCTGCTTTTGTAAACAATTTGGATCACAGAACAGTTGGGTAGACACTCTGATCCCCTCAGGCTGGCCAAGGGAAAATAAATGTCTGTACTGTTGTAGCACAGGCCTCCATTTCAGCTCCCACGAGGCCATCTCGCGTTTCTTTGAAGTTGAACGCTGAGAGGTGGCTCGTTGGGTAAGGTTGGCGTGTGACTATGCCTATAAACTCTGCCCTCTTGCCACACACCCCAACCCATATGTTCCGACTTGAACACCTGAAATGTTCACGTTCAGAAATGCCACCAGGTAAGCAAATAATCTGTAATTAATGGAAACGTTGTGGATCATTATGTTCTGTGGTAGGATGGCCATACTCTCACCATGCAAGTTTGAAACATTGCAGAAGAAAAATTTAACATTGTAACGGATCTTGGTACCCCGAATAGGTATATCCGGTAAAGTCGCCTTCCTCTGCTACTCCGACCGATGAACCTCTTGTCGCTGCACTTGTCCTCTATTGATGACAGCCTACTTCAGCAATACCAAAGCTAAAACCAATCTCCCCAGCATCTCCATACAAACTGACAAACACATTGGGTTGAGCTGGTCTTAATTCTATTACCCCTACTTCCCTTCTTGCTACCTCACCATCTCTGGGCTCTGGATACATCCTCTACCTGATCTTCGTCCCAGCCTGCACTGACCTTTGACCTTTGCCAGTGTCTGCTCGGTAAATTCGTTTCCATCTTGTCGATGTCCCTTGGTGTTGCCAGCCGTCTCATCTTCGATGCCAAGCAGGATATATTTCTCCATCCGTCATGTCTTCCAAATCATCTTCGATAATTAACTCCTCACTAACCAGTTTTCATTGGTTTGCCCTTAGATTTACCAAGACTCATTTCCCAATGTCCATGACTAATCCCTTTAGTTAATGCCATTTATTTAAAAAAACAATTAAAATATTTAATTTTGGATCAGTTAATTTTATCAGAACGCATACACTTAGTGGACAACACTTCCATTTTAAATCACTTTTATCACTATGTTACTTGTATGCCTTCTTATTTATTGAAACTTTATTTGTTTCAGGCCCAAATTTGTTTTGTGATTATTTAAGGGTTAGACAAAACTGTAATTACACATTGAAACAAACAAAGACATAAAAATAATCACCATTCCCAGCTCTCTACATTCTTCCTATTTACTGAAATAACTCTTCAAGTTTGCCTTGGTGGAGCTACACTTTTAATTATTAATATGCTTGCTTCTTACTTTTATAGTTTAGACATCAAAATTAATCACTGCGCAAGTTCTAAATAAGCTCGGTCCTCTGTATTGGCCGCAGAGCCGCCCCATACATCTTGTAATAGGTATGAAAAGTCAGCATTTGTATTTCAATAAGCTGTTACAGAAATCTTTATTTTCTCGCCGGCGTACACAAGTGACAATAAACATTAATCCCAAAGGCTTATTGGATTTGCGGGGAGGAACTATTGTCTCGGAACCGTAAAATTTGATTACGATAAACCGGAGCCTGCAGAGCTTGCAGAAGTTTGCATTTTGGGGACGTAAACTTGAAAAGAAAGGGTTAATTTCTGGTTACTGTCAAGAAGTAATCTGTTTTTCTCATTTTGTTATTCCAGCTAATTATATTTTGTAAAAAAACCATAAATATGTCAATAGTGGGCGATATATTGTCCACATTTACTTTAATCATGAATGTGATATAGTATATTTTAGAATTGTTTTTACATCAAATAAGATAAATGTAATGAAGTCAAATTAAATTACATAACTAAGTGTAACCGTCTACACGTGGTTTACAAGTTTTATATTAATTTATATTATATGCATATGTAATGTAAACTATATATTAAAGAAAGAAAAAAGTAATTAAAAAAGATGATTTTCCATGTTCTTAAATCCTGATATGGAATTAAAGAAACTATAACGATCAAGAAAAATAATTGGTAATAGCACATGCCTCATCTCGGTTAGGTTGTTGCTAATATCTATGTGAAGGTAGCCGTTCATCCGGTAGAGTCGTAGTAACAGAGTCTTTTAGTATTCAATCAAGTTCAACCTTGCCTTTGATCCAGAAAACGTGATCAACAATTGTGCTCCAAAGCAGGAAAAACACTCTTACTGACTCAAAAATAGCCATCAACAAGCTATCTTGATCTGGTTTCCTCGCAAGTCTATTGGCTTTGGGTTTTGACCCATTTTGGTCAAAGTGAGTGAGTAGAGGGTCAGAGCACCGCTGTAGCCTTTTATTCCAACCGCTATTTTATAAAATGTAAACGGAATAGAAAATGGGCCAATTGGTTCGTTTCTAGCATTGCTATCAATGTATGTGAATGTTTAACCCCTTAAGGACCAGGCTGTGTTTTACCTTTTGTACCATTGGGACCGAGGCTGTTTTAACACTTTTGCGGTGTTCGTGTTTAGATGTAATTTTCTCTTCACTCATTTAGTGAACCCACACAAATTATATGTTGTTTTTTTCAGGACAAGAAGGGATTTCTTCAGATACCATTGTTTTAATCATATTATCTAATTTCCCATAAAAAAATAATAAAATATGATGAAAAATGTAAAAAAAACCCACATTTTCTGACTTTTACCCCAAAAATCTTTTACTCATCCAAAAAAGCTAATGAAAAAACCTACTAAATATATTCTACTATTTGTCCTGAGTTTAGAAATACCCAATGTTTTTATGTTTTTTTGGTTTTTTCTGCACGTTATGGAGCATTAAGTACAAGTAGCGTTTTGCTATTTCAAAACCATTTTTTCCAAATCTGGTAATTCTTCCCCCCATGTGCCATTTCGGGTATCTTTGAAGCCGGCCAATGCAATTTACCCCATCAAATCATATATTTTTGAAAACTAGACACCCCAAGGTATTTCAAATGCTAGAATTTTAACTCTTTCCATGCACTAATTCTACCACCAGTCTTTGTCAAACTTTGTGGTAGTAATTTATTTTGTGTTTTTTATCGTTAAAATTGCTCTTCAGGTATGGATTTACAGCTCCTGGTATACATCACTTTCAAACAACACACCAATATGTGTTCAGCAACATCTCCCGAGTACAGTCATACCCCCCATGCATGGGTTTGTCGGGTTGTTTCGGAGGTAAAACGCCACATTTAGGAAGTGCACATTTTTTAACTTGAACTTTTACATCTGGTCATTCTGCCCCCATGTCCTAATAGGACCATCTTTGAAGCCGGCTAATTCAATTTACCCCATCAAACCATATATTTTTGAAAACTAGACACCCCAAGGTATTTCAAATGCTAGTATTTTAACCCTTTCCATGCATGAGATTCTACCACCAACCTTTGCCACACTTTGTGTTAGTATTTTTTTGGTATTTTTTTTCACACAAATTGTACTTTGGGTATACATTTATAGCTCCAGGTATACGTCACTATCAAACAACACCCTAATATGTGTTCAACAACATCTCTCGAGTACAGTGATACCACCCATGCATGGGTTTGACTGCTGTTTGGGGTTAAAAGGCCACATTTGGGAAGTGCGCTTTTTTTTCCCTATTTTGGTCAGTCTGTGCCTATGCCCTATCTTTGAGCCTGGCCACTACAATTTACCCCATCAAACCATTCATTTTTTTAAATTAGACACCCCTTGGGTATTTGAAATGCTTTTATTTAAATTTTTCCATGTCAGGATTTTTGGGAAGATACAGCGCTAATTTTAGCACTTGCTCATAATAATAAACTTTATTTTTTTTATTTTATTTATTTTACTCTTTTTGGAATTTTTTTTTACATTTTGCTGGAACTGGATAGTTCCTTTAAAGCATAATAATTTTTAAATGTTACCATGTTTTTTTTAAGCTTTTTCTTTTTTTCCTTTTTTTTTTTATTTTTTATATTTTACTAATCACAAAGTGATTAGAAAGCTGGGCTCCATTGACTTGTATGGTTGAATGCAGTACCTGTATTCAACCTGCAAGTGGAGCCAGAGTTCTAGAGGGTCTGGAGACCGTCTAGCAAACTTTTTCAACTTTATTATTTTTTTTCCCGGGCCGCCGCCATCTTGCGGATGGCGAAGACTGCGTGCAGCTGCGGCTGTGACCGCTCTCCGGAGCGGTCACATCCCGTCCTGGGGTAAGTATTTGGTGTCGCTGGATGCCTCCTGATCGAGGCATTCCAGCGACACCATTGAAGTTTAGGAGGTGATCGTTGATCGCCTCCTAAACGCTTTTAACCCCTTCGAGACAAAGGCTGATTTTACTTTTTGTACCCTTTGTGACAATGGCCTTTTTAACATTTCTGCGCTGCTTGTGTTTAGCTGTAATTTTCTTCTTTCCCGTTTACTGAACCCACACACATTAGATATTGTTTTTTTCAGGACAAGAAGGGCTTTCTTTAGATGACATTGTTTTGATTGTATCATATTATTTACTATTAAAAAAATTATAAAATATGGTGAAAAATTTAGAAAAAAATGACTGTTTCTAACTTTTAGTTGAAAAATCTTTTACTCATCTATAAAAGGTAATGAAAAAACCTGCTAAATAGATTCTACTATTTGTCCTGAGTTTAGAAATACCCAATGTTTTTATGTTTTTTTGCTTTTTTCTACCCATTATGGGGCAATAAGTACAGGTAGCGTTTTGCTATTTCAAAGCCATTTTTTCCAAATCTGGTAATTCTTCCCCCCTTGTGCCATTTCGGGTATCTTTGAACCCGGCCAATGCAATTTACCCCATCAAGTCATATATTTTTGAAAACTAGACAGCCCAGGGTATTCCAAATGCTAGTATTTTAACTCTTTCCATGCACCATATCTACCACCAGTCTTTGTCAAACTTTATGGTAGTCATTTTTTTGCATTTGTTTTGTCATACACATTTTACTTCAGGTATGAATTAAAATGTTCTCGTTTATGTCACTATCACAAAACACCCCAATATGTGTTCAGCAACATCTCCTGAGCGCAGCGATACCCCACATGAATGATTTTGCCTGGCTGTTTGGGGGCAAAAGGGCCACATTTGGGGCATGCGCATTTTTCAATGTTGAACTTTGGCATTTGGGGATCCACTGCCCATGCCCTATTTGGTACATCTTTGAGCCGGGCCATTTCAGTGTGCCCAATAAACCCATATATTTTTGAAAACTAGACACCCCAGGGTATTTCAAATGCTAGTATTTTAACTCTTTCCATGCACCATATCTACCACCAGTCTTTGTCAAACTTTGTGGTAGTCATTTTTTTGCATTTGGTTTTCCACACACATTTTAATTCAGGTATGAATTAAAATGTTCTCGTATATGTCACTATCACAAAACACCCCAATATGTGTTCAGCAACATCTCCTGAGTACAGCGATACCTCACATGAATGATTTTGCCTGGCTGTTTTGGGGCAAAAGGGCCACATTTGGGGCATGCGCTTTTTTCAATGTTGAACTTTGGCATTTGGGATCCACTGCCCATGCCCTATTTGGTACATCTTTGAGCCAGGCCATTTCAGTGTGCCCAACAAAACCATATATTTTTCAAAACTAGACACCACAGGGTATTTTAAATGCTGGTATTTTAACTCTTTGCATGCACACATTTTACCACCAGCATTTTTTCAAAGTTTGCAGTAATATTTTTGTGTGTGTATTTTTCCCACACACACCTACTTTATGTATGAATTTACAGCTCCTGGTATATGCCGCTGTCACACGATACCCCAATATGTGTTCAGCAACATCTCCTGAGTGCAGTGATACCCCACATGCATGGGTGTGTCATTTTTGGGGGGAACTAAAAGGCCACATTTGGTACGTGTGCATTTTTTTAAATTGGAAATTAGATGTGTGGCCATCCTTCCCCCCCGTGTTAATTGGGACGTTGTTGAACCTGGCCCATTCAATTTACCCCATCAAATCATACATTTTTTAAAAGTAGACACCCCACAGGCATTTAATATGCCAGTATTTTAACTCTTTCCATGCGAGAATTGTTTTAAGCTAATATGCTAATTTTAGGACTTGCTCACAAAAATATATTTTTTATATATATATTTTTTTTATTATTATTATTTTTTAAAAAAATTTTAACATTTTTTTTCAACTTGGAGGTTCCCCTGATAGTGACATCAGTGGGAAATGATTTTTACATTTTACTGTTTTTTTACTATTTTTTTCTAATTATTATTAATTTTATTTTATTTTTTAATTTATTTTTACTAATCACACTGTGATTAGAAAGCTGGGCTCCATTGACTTGCATGGTGAATGCAGTACCTGTATTCAACCTGCAAGTGGAGCCAAAGTTCTCTAGATGGTCTGGACCATCTAGCGAACTTTTAAACTTTGTGGTTCCTGTTACAGGACGGCGGCCATCTTCCTTGATGGCGAAGATTGCCGGCAGCTGCGGCTGTGACCGCTCTCCGGAGCGGTCACAGCCCATCAAAAGGTTAGTGTTTGGTGTCGCTGGATGCCTCCTGATCGAGGCATTCTAGCGACACCATTTAAGTTTAGGAGGCGATCGTCGATCGCCTCCTAAACGCTTTTAAAACGGGCGTCCGCCGCCATACAAAGTATGGCGGATGTTGACGCCCCGTGGAGGGGCCAGAGATGGCCCCTTCGTGCCGATCGCGGCGTTGCTGAATGCCTCGAGGTCGAGGCATTCAGCAACGCTTTTTGGGTGCAGAAAGCGATAGTAGATCGCTTTCTGCACCCGTTTAAAGACGTGCCGGTCCTGGCACGTCAATTGTCGCAAAGCACATGCTTTTCCGTGCCGTGCCAGGACCGGCAATTGTCATTAAGGGGTTAAAACGGGCGTTCGCCGCCATACACTGTATGGCGGATGTTGACGCCCCGGGGAGGGGCCAGAAATGGCCCATCATGCCGATCTCGGTGTTGCTGTAATGCCTCGACATCGAGGCATTACAGCAACACCATTTAAGCTTAGAAAGTGATCGTTGATCACTTTCTAAGCTTGTTTAAGTCTCATGACGTGTCAGGCACGTCATAGGTCGTTAAGTGACCGTTTTGCATGACGTGCCTGACCCGGCAATGGACGTTAAGGGGTTAATGTTGTGTTTGGCTGGCAAGCAGTGTTGCGTAAGGACTGCTTTGTCATTAGCTGGTTAGACCCTATACACCTGTGGCAAATAAAGAAGCTATACTATCAGACCGGTCATATGAATCTGCTCCAGTGCTGGCCGTTTTCAAGATGTAAATGCGATGGACTGTACCATATAACAGGCGAAATCATTCAATGATGAATGGGATTCATATACCAAATGGTACGTTTGCGGCCGAGTAGCTGAGAATTTAAATATCTGATCTCATCGGTGACGATGCATTATGAATGGCTAACCCTTTGCGAGCTTCTAGCGCAACAGCATTTACGTTGGCCGTTCATCATAACGCACGGTTATAGTAAAGAGAATTCCGGAATATCATCGCATTGATTTATTAAGCTTTAGGCAGAGTGAATCTTGGCCGTTCATAATTTATAGTGAAGCCGGTGAGTTGAAATCTCGCCGCAACTCAACTGTAAATGTACCATTGTATGAATACACAGATTTAATACTAATTTTTAGCTTTTAGCCATCATGGTTCTCTCCTGCTCTGCGGCCGAAATCCTCATTTGTGTTATGTCCCATTGAGTCGCATTTTATTTTTCCGAATTCAGACACTCCTCGTTGCTAGACTCGAGGAGAACGGCATTACCTCCGATGAGAGCCTCACCGCTAGAAGCAAAACACATGAATATAAATAGGATTTAAATGAAAAGAATTACGCGAAACTTTTTAGCGGAAGAAAACACTATAATTTCTCGATCGCCAATGTTCCTTTTACTTTTATTGTTTTCTTGCCGGACATTTCTCGGTCAGACGTAAGCCGGCCCAGGATTTGAAGATGAAATTTCCTTATAGAGAGAACAGTAGGAGAATCTGACCCTTTTTTCTCGCAAGAAACACAATGGCTTTAACCCCTTAAGGACAATTCAATCAAACCCATTGAGAACAATGCATTTTTGAGCCCGTACATGTACAGGCTTTGTCGTTAAGGGGTTAAAAACATCGTCGACAATCAAAATGTCTCTGGGATATTTAATTCCTTTGTATTTTATCATTTATTCAATTTTCCAAAAAAGGGTTTTTTCGTTATGTGATTTATTTTATTCTGTAAACATTCGTTAGTTACAATGATAACTCTGATTCTGCTAAATTATTCATTTTTTTTTTCATAGTGCTAATAAAAAAATAGAACGGCAGCTCGGGTGTTTAGAAATGGTGTTTATCCATTAAGCAGTTGTTATTACTGTCAAAGGATTTGATGATTTTTAGAATAACATTTTTCTCTAATGATTTAGCATTTCCGAGTAAAAACAGACCATTTGGATATTTTGTGAAGCCCCCCCCAACAAAGTACATTTTATTCTGCATAAATCCAGCTGAAATTGTGTGGATCTATTTTAGCATTTTGTTAAATAAAAAGAAAAATGAATAGTCGGTGTGAATACTAAAACGTGCATTTTTAATGATCGGAATAAATTCACGAATTAACCATAACGTTCATTGACTCTGGGTATCAGGATAAAGTGCCAGATTACATGATAACAACGAGATATGGAAAAAAAATAGTTTTAGCGCAATTTAAGACTGCGCTATTGGTCAACAGAAATGCAGTTTATACGTAAATGCAATATAATGGGTTCAATGGGTTTAGGGACCGAGTCACGAGAAAAAAATACATTTTATGGTTTAATTAAAAGGAAAGTCCAATGGAAAAAATCTTTGAATCTGATAATAAAATACATTGCTGTATACAGTAATGTCAGCCGGTATTTGACAAAAACCTATATAGCGCCAGCAGATTCCGTGGCGCTGTTACAATCAGTGGAATCATTTTAAAAATCATACACAATAACAAACTGGTAGAAAAGTAGAAAAGGTCTCTGCTCTTGCGAAGCTTACAATGTAGTCGATGGTTGAGAGGGGAAGAGAAACAGTAGGAAAGGACTTCTTGGATGGGGATGAGCTGATAGAATCTGGATGTAGGGATGGCTTGACCAGATTTCCAGACAAACCGGCTCCAGGACATCAGTACGGTGCCCCTCGAAAGACACACCAGCAGGTCCCACTGTACAGCAAGCACTGAACGGGTCCCTTTACATTAAACTATCCCTTTGACTTAACTCTATGCTGGGGAGACATCACAGGGAGCTCCGATGCCATCCAGGAGGCCCATGATGCGCTACCCATCATACCTCTCACAGCCGCCTCTGCTATCTGCCTAGTCGTAACAAAAATGTGGCTGAAAGGGAAAAGACGTGCGGGCGCTCTACACAACAAAAATACATACATCCTGGAAAGATGTAAATGACCCAACATTGATATAAAAAAATAATAAAAATGGCTAAAAAAAATGATTTAAACACATAATTACATTTTAGACTATAATACGAGCACTTTAAATATTGTTCTGCAAATGGTATGCGATGCCTAATTTAACATTTAAATGGTGTGTGTGATCAGATTATAAAACCGCTGGAGTCCTTGTTATATTTCATGTGGCGCTGACCTCTCACAATAAGTATATAATTGAGACAGGTGAAATTTTATTGCGATCTCACATTTGTAATTTAAAACTAATTTTAGCTTACAGTGGGAGGCATCTGGCATTTTCATTTTTCCACGTTATTAACAATTGTTAACATTGAAATAAAATATTAAATCACAAGGCTCATAATTTATTATGTTTGCGGTAGAACTATACATCAGTTCAGCTTGATTTCACTCTATCTTAGCACATCTACCTCATCTCACATATCTGTGGTAGATAAACATATGTTTAAATAACATAAATATGTGTATTTAAATATTTATTTATGACATAAAATCAGCTGGGAAGTGATGTGTGATTAACCTGGAAAATATATTTGAAACTACTAAGTCAGGGAGAGTTCTTGGGACAAGTTTACCGAAGATACAGATAGTATAGGCACTAGACTTTTAGTTCATATTTGGTTCATTCGTTTTTGGTCAACAAATTTCATTCTCTATCCTTTCGGTTTGGATGAAAATCAGAGGGCATTTTACATTTTGAAATAAAATTCGTTATCACTTACTCATTTACTCACTCATGCTCTTTCACACTTTCTCACTCTCTCACACTATCATTCACGTTCTCTTACAATCTCATTCACTCTCTCTCACGTTCTCTCTGAATGTCTCCCTACCATCTCCTCTGACTGCTTCCGTGTCCCTTGTCCGCTGTCTTCGCTTCTCTTGCATCTTGTTCTTCTGTATTCTTTCTTCATCTGCTGCTCCTTGTGTCTACTTTCTTCATTCCTTCCACCTTGGACATGGCCTCCTGATGAACTTTCGCAAAAGGGAAGATCCTCCAGGTACCTCCTTCCCCCTGATACGGGAGAGGATAGCCACCATTTTGCTGAAGTGCACAGAGAGGCCTAAATAATGTAGAGGACTAAATTGGGGAATATTGAAATTCTTACAAATCTGAATGTACAACTCTAATAGGCACAATTACCTTATTACCTTCCCCAAATCCGCCTTAAAAAACTAAAATAGTGGAGAATGGTCAAAAGTACGGGTAATGTTTATAAGGCTAAAATGTAACTGCTAACATACTTTCCAAAGAGCTCCTAAGTTGTTTGTCTATGTCTCTTTCCTGCAGTGTTTTTAATAATAAGTACCACAAACAAGATGACCATTATCAAAATCCATGAATGAGAAAAAACAAATGTGTAAGAATTAGATATAACATTTCAAATCACAAGCTACCTGTGTGTGTATTCCATAACTTCACTGCCCTTCACTGTCATTTATCAATTATTTGGATCACTTTTATTACTTTACTGAGAGGTTGGTAGATAAATGGAACAGCCTCCCATCAGAAGCAGTAGAAGCTAATTCAGCAAGTGAAATCACAACATGCATGAATTAGACATATAGCTCCTTTTGAAAGTCTACATCAGAAAAAAAATGGGCAGACTAGATGAGCCGAGGAGTTCTTATCAGCCGCCAAATTCTATGTCCCTATAATTAAAATTTGCACATGAAACCAACGGAGATTCCTTTAAACTTAATGAATGTGAAAATGTTCCTGAAGCCATTGTCCATTTTGTTATTTTAATTACTTGTAGCATGTGTGTCATACGACGGGAGGAGACTGTAGTTGTATCTCCTGCTTACAATTACTGAAAATTGTTCCGGAAAGGTAAAAAAGGGGATTTCCATAATTAGCCATAACCTTTTGTTCTTTTCAAACAATGTAAACCCTTACTCCGATAAACGTGACAAGTATTTATTAAGTATAAAATAGAAGAAGGCTGTATAATTATAAAATACATCACTCAACAGGAATTTTCTGAAATGGCGAAGTATAGCAATTTAATAGGCTGTGATTGACAGTGGCATTTTTCTATATTTCATTTAAAATTACAGTTCTATTTTACCTTTACTAGGAACCATCAGCGTAGATATTTCCAAGGTTATTACTGTCATTGTATGAAATAGCCTTTCATGTTACATTTACAGATTTAAAAAAGTGAATTACCTGCGTCCTACAAAACAAAAGTTTTAGGTCACCCTAACCTAGGGTATGAAATGATATATATAATATATTTAAAGAAGCCCCAATAAAAAAATAATTTTATTGATCAACGATCGTGTATTTTCAGAATTATGCCTTATTTTATTTATCAATCTAAAAGTTATATTTAATAGGCTACATGCATAAAATTATAAATAATTATATAAATAAATATACAGCACTTGAGTGCTTTAAAAAAATAGATATGTTAATAGTTTATTTTTATCATTTGACAAAATGCAAAGTGAGTGAACAGAATAAGAATCTAAATAAATCAACTCAATATTTGGTGTGACCTCTCTTTGTATTCAAAACGGCATCAATTCTTCTAGGTAGAAGAACTCACACAAAGTCAAGGATTTTGGAGCTGAATTATTTTCTATGAATTCTATACTGTGTAAACGTATATTAATACGCAGAATGTGTAAATTGTTGATCCATTATTCCAGATACATTTTATTTTCTAGGTTTTATGTAGACTTGAGAGCCATGAAAGTTTTTAAAATGTTAGGAATTTTTTCCTGCTGAACATATTGAGATACCTGGTGTCTCATTTAAGTCGTCCTCTGGCTGCCTCCACTGAAATTAGGAAGCAATAGTGAGTAAACCTTTTGCACATGCTCAGTAGCGCTCCCGCTGAATCAACAGCCTACCGCATGTATGCTACTTGAATGAAGTAGCGTCCAGTTTCGGTACCTCTTTCACAAATAAAACAAGAGACACTTCTTTATTTCAAAATTTTATTAACGTCAGAATGGAATTATTTGTCCGCGGTGCGGACTTAAACACTTCAGCACCGCGACACTCAACCTTTATTAATATGTCATAAAGTGTCAAATATTATAAACACAACAAATTTGACACAACATATATCAATAATTATTGTCAAAACGAAAGACAACATAACCACTTGTAACCATTAATAACCAAATTAATAACCTGCTGGTATGGGCGTGCCCACCTGTATCTCTGCTGGAACTGCCGGCGTCCCCTAGCGCGGCAGTCACATGACCTTACGATTCACAGAGGCGCATGCCCCTGGAGTGTTCTGCACTTACACCTCTGTGCACCACAAGTAACCATACCTAGATGGTTAACTCCTGCACCGTACCAGCTTAACAAAACCAGAGTACCCGGCAGAGCCAAAAATAGGGGAGGGATGGGCGGGAAAAATCTCTTTGAAAATAATTGCCCCTATAGGCCACGACCCTTCCTTATATACCCCCCAGGGAGGGTAATTACCCCCTCCCCTCTGGCCCTGCACGTGCCACCAAACTTAACTCCTTCAGTGCTAAAATTTCCGCTTAGTCATGCCTTAACCCCTTAAACCGGCTTGACCATGGGTACCTCGTCCGCACTACATTCATGGGGCCCCTCTGTCCAATTCTTTCCCTCCGGGGCTGTTCTTGAATGAAGTAGCGTCCAGTTTCGGTACCTCTTTCACAAATAAAACAAGAGACACTTCTTTATTTCAAAATTTTATTAACGTCAGAATGGAATTATTTGTCCGCGGTGCGGACTTAAACACTTCAGCACCGCGACACTCAACCTTTATTAATATGTCATAAAGTGTCAAATATTATAAACACAACAAATTTGACACAACATATATCAATAATTATTGTCAAAACGAAAGACAACATAACCACTTGTAACCATTAATAACCAAATTAATAACCTGCTGGTATGGGCGTGCCCACCTGTATCTCTGCTGGAACTGCCGGCGTCCCCTAGCGCGGCAGTCACATGACCTTACGATTCACAGAGGCGCATGCCCCTGGAGTGTTCTGCACTTACACCTCTGTGCACCACAAGTAACCATACCTAGATGGTTAACTCCTGCACCGTACCAGCTTAACAAAACCAGAGTACCCGGCCAAGGCCGGAGAACGCGACCCCTTGCGCTTCACCGGCTCCCCAACACAGCCTCGGCCCTCTCTAAACCGGACCGAACGTCCAGCAGCCAAATGTCCAGACCAATGTCGGACAAATGAACACCGTCATCACGGAACAACCCCGTAACGTCACCCTCCAAGTCCCTATGCCTAACCACAATACCCCCCCGAAAAGCCACAAAACGCGAAACCGACCTATTAACCTGCTTGCGTGCCCGTTCAATACCGGCCAACGAGTTGGCACCACGCCAACGCAAACGGCGCACTATCTCAGACCAAACGAACACCGTCTCCGGGTAAGCGGCCCAAAGCTGAAGCAGGTCTGCCTTAATATCAGCTATCAGCGCCCGGATAGGAACCGAACACAAATCATTCCCACCGACATGCAGGAGCAGGATCCGAGGCACCCCATGGATCTGAACGTGGCGAGACACCTCTCGGGACACACGATCCCAACGCATACCTCGGAAACCGAGCCAGCGGACCGTCAACTGCGCGGGATCAAGACCCAGCTGCCTCCCATTCGGACGCACAGCAGCCCGACGCGCCGCCCAGAAGACATAGGAGTGCCCCAGGATCCAAACTGCTCCTAAAAAACAAACAAAGAAAAACAAACGTCAAGAAAACAACCTTCACAGCAAATGAGGACGAACATACGACAGAAAACGGCTAGACTCCCACCTGCCCAACCGCATAATCACCTCCTGACGCAACCCCCACCGCGCAGCTTCCGTAGCCGCCCCAATCCGGAAGGAATGGGACCCATACTCATCAGCCGACAAACCGAGGTTCGCCAGGGCCCGCTTAAACAAGGCAATGAACTGAAACCGGGACAGATGGGAACCGTCCATATGCACCAGCAAAGGCCCCCCAACCTGAGGCCGAACTGCAAGATAAGCCGCCATACAGTCATGCGGGCAAACCGAAGAACCGGGAAGAGACTGCAAAACAATAAAACGACCCCTGCCCTCCTGATCCGTCTTGGACCTCCGAAGACCCAACCGGACCCCCCCACCGGACAGCAAAACATCATCGAACAGCAGGCCACCAGGGACAGACTTGCTGGGACTCACAAGCTCACCAATACGGAAGGCACCAAAAAAGGCGAGGACAAACGCCAGCCGAAACAACAAGAACTCCTCCCGCGACACACAAGCCCCGTCTAGAAACGCCACCAAATCCAACAGCAGAGGGTAAGAAACCGGCCTCCTAGAATCACGCCTAGCAGCACCCCGCCGATACCCCCGCAGAGCCTGACGGACCATAAAGGTTTTAGTGAAATCAGGCTCACCCCCAGCCTTAAAATGAAAAGCAAGTGCCGCCATCCGGCGACCCAAACCCGCAACAGACACCCCACTACTAAACCAATAACCCACCAGCCACAACAGGCACTCCGCCCTACTAAGACCCCGTTCCAAAGCGGACGCCTCGGCCCAAAAAGCAGTCCATTCACCCCAAACCTGATCGTAAAAACCACGAGTAGCAGGGACCAGAGAACGTTGCAGAAGGACCTCTACTCCAGCTCGCCCAGACTCCACATCCAAGCCGGAAAATCCGTGCCCACCTTGTCCGCCCCGGGCGCCAAAGCGAAGAATCGGTCCCACTGCAAACGAGAAAGGGAGTCCGCTATACAATTGTCAACACCAGGAACATGAGAAGCCCTAAGGCACATATTAAGCTGAAGACAACGCAACACCAAGCGCCGCAACAAGCGCAACACGGGAACCGAAGAGGAGGTGAGATTAGAAATCGCCTGAACCACGGCAAGGTTGTCACACCAAAAACGAACCTGGCGATTAGCGAGACGATCACCCCACACCTCCACCGCCACCAAAATGGGAAACAACTCCAGGAAAGTTAAATTCTTAGTCAAACCCGCACGAGCCCAGCCGGCCGGCCAGCTCCCCACACACCAACTACCCCCAAAATAAGCACCGAACCCCACCGCACCCGCGGCATCCGTCCACAACTCCAGGTCCACATTAGTGACCGGCTCCTCCATCCACAACGTCCGACCATTATAATCACGCAGAAACAAATCCCACACCTCAAGGTCCTCCTTCAGGGATCTCGTAAGCCGCACAAAATGATGTGGGGCCGATACACCAGCAGTCGCTAAAGACAAACGCCTCGAAAAAACCCTGCCCATCGGCATAACCCGAGACGCAAAATTCAATTTCCCCAACAAGGACTGCAATTGCCTCAAAGTGACCTTGTGCAGCCGCCGAAAACTCGCAACCAAAAAACGAAGCTCAACCACTTTCGCCTCAGGGAGCCGATAAGACATGTCCCCCGAATCAATTTCAATACCCAAGAAACACAAGGAACTACACGGCCCCTCAGTCTTATCAGGTGCCAACGGGACACCAAAAAGACGCGCCACCTGTTGCATCGTGGCCAACAAAACCGCACACTGAGACGAACCCGCCGGACCAACACACAAAAAAATCGTCCAAATAATGAATAATAGAAGGGAGACCCGCAACTTCCCGAACCACCCACTCCAAGAACGTACTAAACGTCTCAAAGTACGAGCAAGAAATGGAGCAACCCATCGGGAGGCACCTGTCAACAAAAAACCCATCACCCCAAAAACACCCCAACAAATGAAAACTGTCCGGATGAACAGGAAGGAGACGGAAGGCAGCCTCAATATCAACCTTAGCCAACAACGCCCCCCTACCAGACACCCTCACCCAATGTGCCGCCCTATCAAAAGACGCATACGACACTGTACACAGAGCCGGGTCAATACCATCATTCACCGACTGCCCTTTCGGATACGACAAATGATGGATCAACCGGAACTTGTTTGGTTCTTTTTTGGGGACCAGGCCCAACGGGGACACCCGCAAATCAGGGATAGGGGGGGAAGGAAACGGACCCGCCATCCTGCCCAAACGCACCTCTTTTAGCAACTTGTCAGAAACAACAGACGGATTGGCAAGTGCCGATTTAAGGTTACGCGACCGAGCAGATAAACCCGCAACCTTAGACGGAATGCGAAAACCCTCCCGAAAACCCTCCTCCAGCAACCGGGCAGCATCCCGGTCGGGGTATTTAATCAGCCACGGCAGCATCATCTCCAGCCGCACCGGAGTCTCCCCTTTTGCCAGCACCGGCCCTACCCCCTTTCTGCCGCTTGAGGCACTTAGTAAGCGGGTGTGCGCCACTACAGCCGGAGCACTCATGCTTAAAGCGACACAACGTGCCCCACTTGCACTGTCCCTCATTAAACTTCCAGCAGTATCCTTTCTGTTGCCCAGCCGACACCCCTGATCCGGAAGTGCCGGCTCCCGTCTGAAAAGGCTGAGACCCAGGACGACCCGGCGTCATAACGCGCAGCCACAGTGCTATATCTTTATGGTCCCAACGGACCCCAGGACGCACCGCCATGCGCTGCCGGAACTGCTCATCATACCGCAGCCACGCCTGCCCACCATAAACCCGATACGCTTCCCCAATCGAGTCAAGGTAGCAAAATAACCCCGAACAATGCTCAGGCGCCTTCTGACCAATGACACTGGCCAAAATGGCGAAAGCCTGCAGCCAATTAGAAAAGGTGCGAGGAATCAAACGGTATCTACGCTTCTCCTCATCCTCCTTTTTAGTGGCCTCATTTTTTGATGGCCTGTCAAGATTAAACTTCTCCAGAGGGAGGAGCGAAAATATTTCCACATATTCCCCCTTCCAAATCTTTTCCCTCACGTCCTGCTTCAAATGCGTACCCAAAGGAGCCTCAAAACAAACATATATCTCCCCACGGGCAGCGTCCGCTAGACGAACAGGATCCACGTCAGCGCGCGAACCCCCAGCAGCAGGGTCAGCAAAAGCGCTGCTAGCGCTAACAGGCGCAGGAACAGGCGAAACAACAGGCGCAATAACAGGCGCAGCAACAGGCGCAGTAACAGGCGCAGCAACAGGCGCAGCAACAGGCGCAGTAACAGGCGCAGTAACAGGCGCAGCAGCAGGCACAGCAACAGGCGCCGGCGCAACCTGCCCCACGGCCCCAGCCGGCACCCCAGTAACAGCCGGTACACCACCACCACTCCCTAAAGCACTGAGACCACCAGCCCCAGGCGCACCATATGACCCCCATACCTGCGCCGGCGACGCACTCTGACCCCCCAAACCACAAGTCGTCACCAGGTCACGAAAAACAGTAAGCAATTGGAGCGCTACCGCCGAGCTATCCCCAGAAACCGCAGAAGCACTCCCACTACCCCCAGCCAACCCCCCAACAGGTGTAGAGTGTGAAGCAAAATCAGAAAATAAAGGAAACAAATGCTCACCCTGAGATGCAGCGCCCCCAGCGGTGGATGTAGAAGGCACAGCCTCCGGAGAATGTGCAGCTGCAGTACCGGAACGGAAGGCAGCGGGAGTGTCCAGCAGGTCGTCCGCGGCCTCAGTGCGTGGAGCAACTGAGGAACAGCCGGCAGCAGCAGCCTCCCCAGCGTCTCTGCAGGCACCCAGGGCTCCACTGGCCCCAGCACTGGCCCGCAAGCCAGGCCGAGACGCAGCCTGCGTGGGGTTTGGAGCCCTCAGCGGGGAAGCGGCCCTCCGCGACGATCGCACCCGGGCGCGAGCACCGGGGCGCCCAAAATCGAGGCCGCGGTCGCGGCCTGTACCGCCAGGCCGCAAGGAACCCGCACCGGCGGCGCCAGACGCCCCGGACGCTCCGGATGCTCCGGCAACGGAGCCCTCGACCCCGCCGCCAAGCTCCTCCCCGGAGCTGGACCTAGACTGCGGCGGGGATGATCGGTGCGGCGTCACCTCCGGGCGAGGCCTGCGGGCCCTCCCGGAACGCGCCGGACGGGAACTCCGGCGCTTGGTAGGCCCGGAACGGGACACGGGGCGGACCGGAGACGCAGCAGCCACTCTCCGGCCAGACACCTCTGGGCTCAGCCTGACGGGAGGGCGGGAGACCCTGGAACGGCTTGACCTCGACGTCCCAGGGGCAGGTGAAGGACCAGGAGCCGGAGAAGAAGACAAGACCCCGGACAGACGCTCCCGGAGCCACTCAACATCTCCCCCAGCAGCCTCCTGAAGTTCCTGAAGCAGGGATTCCATGCTGGACGCCATCAGGACCTGCAAGACAAAAGGTGAAAAATCTCTTTGAAAATAATTGCCCCTATAGGCCACGACCCTTCCTTATATACCCCCCAGGGAGGGTAATTACCCCCTCCCCTCTGGCCCTGCACGTGCCACCAAACTTAACTCCTTCAGTGCTAAAATTTCTGCTTAGTCATGCCTTAACCCCTTAAACCGGCTTGACCATGGGTACCTCGTCCGCACTACATTCATGGGGCCCCTCTGTCCAATTCTTTCCCTCCGGGGCTGTTCTGAAACATCAGTCCAAAGATGTGATTGGCTGCTCCTGCTTCCATTGATTAGCATAGTTCTACTGAGCACGTGCAAGAAGTGTACATATGAATGCTTCCTGTAAAGTAAAGGACGGCTGTACCAATTTTCATGCAGTAAAATGCAAAACTGATTATGCACCTAATTTTGTTCTCCTTTACATTTTGGAAGCTGTGAACCCACAACATGTGATCAAAGGAGCTCTCAACGCAAGTGAAACAAGAAAAGGAAAGAATATAACCCATCAGTGAGATGGCAGGAACATTAGGCAAAATTAAAAGTTTAGTACATTCTGAGAAAAAAAAACAATGCACTGCTGAACTCTGCAACACGAAAAAGGCCTGGACGTCCATGGAAGACAACAGTGGTGGATGATCCTAGGATCCAATCCATGGAAAAGAGAAACTTCTTCACAACATCTAACCAAGACTTTACCTTACTTAACTTAATTTCCATATACGTGTCATGTGGCTCCCACGACCTGGAGTTTCCCCGTAGTGACCCGAAAAAAGCAGCGCTTTACCCAAAGTCTCTGTGTTTTTTCCAAGATATTGTTATAAAGGGAAGGGCGTGTGGGCAACAAACGGCCTCGTCCTGAAATGGGCCAGCCTCCTTAAATAGCTCTTGCCATTCTACCCAAGTGGGGTATCCCCTTTTTTTTGTGCCATCCAGCAACCAAATCCAAGAGCGGTGGTGGGTTCTGGTCCTCTCTCCCTCTGTCATGGCTTCCCTTTAGACAATCCTCTTACTCTGTGGCTTTTCTTTATAATCTGTAAATACCATACCATAGATTTATAGAAAATACTGTATGATTTTTCTGTGTGATCCATTAAGTTACAACAATTCTACATATAGATGGACATTTTAGCTGCTGTTACCATTGATACTTTTTAGTCCATCTGTCAGACACTTCCAGATCTGATCCAATGTATAATAAAACAATTATTTGCTCCTTTTGTTATAGGAAACTGCACTTGAACTTCAATCCGTGGAGGCATTCTGGAGTTGTGGAACTCATAAAACAATATCTGGACAGCAACATAACCACAGACCTTGCCAACCTCCTCCAACAAACATTATATTACCTTGGCACACATTGAACTTGAATTATAAAGCAACAGAAAATGCGACATTTTTGAGAAAGCATAACAGTATAATTTAACAAATTATGACTTATAAATAGCTTTGTTCTATCAGAATTCAGCTATAAAGCCTTTGGAATGGCCTGCTGATTTAATTGGTGTCACATCTGCCAAGAGAAACTATTAGACATTTCGCAGCGATGGCTACAAACAGTTTGTTTTAGCTGAGATGGGGTTTTTGTATCCTGAAGATACCAAAATAGTTGAATCTCTCACTTAGTAGATGCCGTTTGAGAAGCCCGCAGTGAGGTTTACTGCTGACCATCTGAAGAATAGTGATATGCAATTACTTGGGCATGGTCACATACAGCTTGACATAAGCCCAAATCCTCTGTTTCTGAGGCCCGTTGACATATGGCTATTCTAAGACATTCTTACTAAGGGGATTATGTGTTTCCATTAATGGAGCCTTCATGGCAAACCTTAAAGTCTTAAAGTTGTTGGGAATTTATAGCTCGATGGAGCAGAAAGTTACCATCCATTTTGGGTAATTCAGTAGACGCGTCTTAATGTTTAAGATTCTAATTATTCATTGATATCAGATACAGATAATGTAACAAAATGCCACAGAATAAAGCGGGAAAAGATGCTACATGTTACATAAGACCAAAAATATATATTTTTTTCAGTATTTTTAAGTATTATTTTGTTATTTTTTTTTCCATGGTAGAAATCCCCTCCACAAGACCTATTGAAGCCCCCTGGAACCATGCACAACCTGATGCATTAAGCTGATTTCCATAAGAAACCCATCCTTGTAAGTATGATTTCTAACAGTACGGCCCCCGTGTCAGTATCCATTTCTTGAATCTTGATCTATAGTGAATCCAGCGCGCCTAACCTTTTTTTTTATCTTTAAAGAGTAATGTTCTTTTGAAAAACCTCAAAGATTTAGTGGCCACACATACTGCTGCACCTAAGGGACGTCCATATCTGCGGTGTTTATCAAGGTTATATTTTGTACGGCTATTCAACTCTATTTTCTGGATACTTCTTGAAATACATCTTAAGAGGCTGACTGGTAAATAGCTTATAGGAAAGGTTTTGAAAATGTTTTGATTTGAAAAACTAGAAGAAAAAAAAACTTACATTATTATAATAGTAACCCATTACGATTTAAATTTGGTTAATGATGTCTACAGTATCAAAAGTTACATGTATGAAAGTAGTGGGGACCGTGCTGAACTCAGATTCATCTACCTGTTATCCCTCCATAACCAGAAACCCACCAATAACCACAAAACAACTTTCTTGGATATAAACAGGGCACATCATATTGAACTGTTTGACTGTTCCACATATCCACCACCCTCTCTGTTAAATAAATATTCCTTCTGTTAAGTAAAACTTTCTTAGATTAAGTACAAGTAGAAAGTTCAGGGGCTCCTCTAGAACTCAATGTACTGGAACGTAATATCAGTCTGCGCTACTGCTGGGAAGGAAATTAATTGTCCAAAAGTAAATGAACAAAAAACGGAAAAAAAAATCTGAAATGGGGCCTCATGCAAAAATGTTACTTTAAGCCTCAGATTAACAAAGAGCCATTGTATTGTTTACTTCAAACAGTATAATAAGGAGCGAGTAGTTTTCTCTAGCAGAAAATATTGCCCTTCATTGGGTGCAAATGAACGCATACTTACTTGAGCACGTACAGAGCCAGCCTTAGGCGTTGTGGCGCCCTGTGCGGAATACTCCTCTGGCGCCCCCCCCTCACTACCCCTTCAAATTACCCCCCTGCCCCTTCAAACTAACCCCCCCTGCCCCTTCAAGCTACCCCCCTCTGCCCCTTCAAACTAACCCCCCTCTGCCCCTTCAAACTATCCCCCCCCCACCACCACCACTTACCTTGTTGCCGGAGTCCTACGGTGAGAGCGGGAGGCATCCGTCTTCTCGCTCTGCCGCGGTGCCGGCATTTCATGTTGAGCGCCGGAACATGAGATGCCGGTCCCGCGACGGAGTCACGGAGAGTAAGGGGCGCCTAGCGGTTGCTGAGAACTTCACGAGCAACCGCTCGGTGCCCCTGCCCGGGACTTAGATTAAAGCATCGTTTTTTTTTTTTTTTTTTTTAAACTTTATTTAACATGAATGATGTTAAATAAAGTTAAAAAAACCCAAAAAAAACCCCGATGTTTTAAGTTAACTCCCGGGCAGGCGCCCCTGCTACCATGGCGCCCTGTGCGGTCGCACAGGTTGCACACCCCTAAGGCCGGCCCTGAGCACGTAAGACTTTGACTGCTGGGTATGGAGAAGGCTGCTTTCAATTGTTTTCAGAATTTTTGGTTTCTAGTAGGAAGCTCATAGTTCCACCATGCATGGTATTTGTGGTTGGCTCCTGGGGTCCACCACCAATCACCCTTCCTATACTAAATGGAGATTCCTTTGGGAAATTCCTTTGGAAATAATATTATATATATCTAAACAAAGGAAATAATATAATAAGTACCTTTAGTTTAAACAATGAATTAAAATTAGAATAGATAAAAATGGAATGTTTGGGTTAGTATTTTAATCTTAGATTAGGAAATAAATATGAAATTCGGAACACAACAAACTATTTTGATTTCCTGGTTTAAGACTCAATATCTTCCAATAATAACAAATGCGGTAATAATAATATTATGTACACATAAAATAGCTTCACTTAGTCGGAACTTTTATATATATATATATATTAGAAAAAAAAAAGCGTTCAGGGGTTTTGGGCTGTGAAAATTTTTATTAGGATTTATAAAAAAAGGAAATGCTCTGAAAAAAAAAAATCATGGAATTTATTATCCCCATCAGAGCTAAAATTCAATACGCATCTTGCTAACTAATCTTTTCTGCCAATAAAACCAAATGGACGTCATAAATGAGGTGGGAACAGATGCATCATTTCCCATTAGAGGATTTATTAACGGCAACGCCACGTCCATTGTGTGCGTGTTAAGAGTTTGCAATATAGTGGGATGGAAAAAGACATTACAGGTAGAGATTGATGGAACATTGATGTATGGCGCCAATAAAAAGGGAGAAGGTATGGGTTAAAATCTAGCCGTATTAACCATTTGGCAGCCAGAGAAGAATGTAGTTCACTGTTGGATTGCATTGATGATCGATCTGGAGGACAGAAGGGAAAATCTTCAGTAAAATAAAATGAATCTGCATAATTCTTAACTTCCTCCACAATTCCTTTCTATTTCAAAATGTCAAGCTGAAAGCTTTAAATGGCAATCCGATAAATGTCTTAAACCACGAACAGTAGCAAGCAATAGAGAAAAAACGACATGCCGTATATTTAGACCATTTCCCACGGCTCCGGTACTTTTTATGGTGGTGGCGGAGGCGACCCTTGGAACAACAGTCCCTGGAACCCTACAATGAGAAAGTTCTTTATTCCGTGGTAACTAGACACATAGCTCTCCCTTTTCTGGGGGAGTGGCTTAGCAATGGGGTAGGGCTAATCATGTATTGGGCGGGGCTAGCCTAAGACAGCCGAATTAGAGGGGAAGTGGGCGGAGAGTGGTCACACACCACCGCCAGAGAAGAGGAAACTATCCCAGAGACCTGGGGAAGGAGGACTTGACCCAGAGAGTCCAAGTCAATGTCTAAGAGTTTAATTACATCCCTAACAGTGACCAAGGGTGCCTGATCTTTTGTTTATAGCAAATTCCTTACCGCCATAGAGAATAATATGCCTAGATTTTACAACATGTTATTTTTTACTTTTCTAGCTATCCAGGTGAGATTCCTTTTTCCAAAGATGGCTCATTTCACAAATCTAATTAAAATCTCCAGATTACGGTGTCTCATGTCAATTTCCAACTTCTTCGTTGGATGCCACTCCTTACTGATCCCAAGATTCGGTAATAATGGAACAGACAACTTCCACGACCAAAGGTAGAAATCGCAGCCTGTACTCATCGTCTAGTTATCCATTGTATTTGCTCTGTACTGCTACATTGCATTGAACGTCCTCGGCAGAGAGACTAAATATTTTCAGTTTGCTGTCATGATCGCTCCAACCCTATATCGAGTGTTTAGGATAGAATGAACAGGGAATCAATATGCAGTCGCCATATATAATCTCCCGACGATCCTGACCGACCGGATTTATTGGACTAATCTCTAACATGCTGGAGTTAAGTAATGGGGCAACTTGATATATTGGGACACTATGCTCATCACAAGGGGGCAATGGAGCAAACAAGGAGGGCGTATACATTGTTTTTCAATTCTGTCAATGTCTTTATTCCCGTATAGTGAATTTATTGCTAAATATTGGTTAGGACTTGGATGGCTTGTAAACGTGAGGATTTAGGTAGAAAAAAACCTGAATATATATATATATATATATATATATATAATATATATAATATATTATATATAATATATATGTGTGTATATATATATATATATATATATATATTTGTTAAATGTCTGGTTCTGTTCTTTTGCCCTGGTTTCTAACAAGGCAGGCTTAAACAAACAGAATTATTCACTTTTATGATGTATAAAGCATTACAGCGCTGCGAGGTGTGACCAATTCCATGCTCCCCTCAATCACTTCGACTTAAACAGCCTCTAAACTTTTATTCCCGAACTAGAAAACACACCTTTGAAAATTCACAATGTATTTCAACGCCGGTCTTTTTACAAACATATTCCAACGGAATTGCCTGTGGTTTGAGCATATTGTATGCAGCTGGCATGAAATCCCCAAAGTCGGAATAAAGAAGGTAAAAAAAAAGTATAGAGAGAGAGAGAGGGGCTGGAAAGTGAAATGGGGGAACACTTATTCCACATGACTTCATTTTAATTTTCTTCCTTTACAACCTGAGGTCCCCCAGAGCTGGGAATGATGTACTTTTCGATCTTGCAGCACGGTAATAAAGAATAATGTTAACCCGCGGAGTAGATTAGCTGACTTTTGCTTTATCTGTGAACATCAGGGAAGCCAGATGTTAAGTGCAGCTGTGTGCACAGAGCCTGAATACATTTTATATTAAGGACCTCATTCCCCAAAATATTAAAGAGTAGAAAAAGCACAAAAAAAAAAAAAATCACATATGCGTAGAAGTTGCTCGTTTTGGTGCATTCCTATAAAACCTCTCTCTCCGTTTAGTGATTATTCTTACAGCGAGAAGATCTGATTCATTCTTCACAGCTGGGCGCTACAAATCCATTTCTCGTTCTAAGCATAAAAACACCCTTCAAACAAAGCATATATTTATTGGAGAAAATAAAAACCCTTTTATTCAAGGTCAAAATGCCATCGGTTTTTTTTTTTAACCCCTTAATGACAAAGCCCGTACATGGACGGGCTCAAAATGCATTGTTTTCAATGGGTTTAGGGGCCGACCCATTGTCCTTAAGGGGTTAATAAGAAAAGCTTGCACATTTACGCATTTTTAGTACGGTTTGGGTTGTGAAAGGTATTTTTTTTATAATGAATGAGTAAAGGGGGAAAGTGTTTTAAGGAACCGCTGTTATAAAGCATAAAGGAACAGCGGACGAGTTTCATGGTAATTTGTGTTCTTCTGCTACGGAGTCCTCAGATTATCCTTTTAAAGACCTTTGAACATCGTTCATGGGGTTTATTCACTAAAGCCAGACTTTGCAGGTGGTTGGCAATTTCAATAACTTCATTATGACGGGGTAACCCGGGAAAGCTGCTCCGGCTGAGCCTTTTTGTGCGTGATGTATAGTTCTATCAATGCGGTGATTAATATTAAATATGAATCATGCACAGTCAATCAAGTTCTTCTTGAAGGAAAATCTCTGGTTGGGCTTCCATAATGAACATTACCAATGACAGCTTTACTTTATTTTGGTTCTGTTGGGTTCTAGAAGGACTGGTTGGGAGCGTAGAGCATTTATTCCTCTAAAATAATGTTTTAAAATGAACCGAAAGAAACCATGTAACCAGTTAATAGTATCTATTATAATAATTAGCAATTTATATATTGTGTTGGTTCACAAGATGTGTCATTACTGCTTTCTAAAATGTAGATTTTTTTTAAAGCAATAAAAATATAAGAATGAATAAATCCTGCTACGAGATATACATACAAAGGCAGTAAATGGCACAATAATAGTAAAATAAGAAAAATAGTCAAGTGACCATTTCAGAATCTCAGAACCATAATGTTTTTAGCGAAGGAACATGAGGGTGTTCCATTCTTTTAGTGGGAACAAGATTACTATAGTCGGATCAGACTCATGGAAAAAGAAACTCATTTAACTATTTAATGTTTCAATCAAACCATAAGATATTAAGGAACCTTAATAAAGTCATCCAGATGATCGCTAGCCCTAGCTGTTGTCTTGCTGACGTTCAAGTCATTTGGCTAAGTATCTGACAAGTGAATTTTTGGAAGTCTTGTGAGCTACCAAGACACTTCTTCACTTAACAAAAAATAGAATTTGATGGCAGAAAAGAAGCAGCCCTCTGGTCTGCTATACTGTAAATTCCTTATACATGTTTAGCTTAAATACATGCTTACTTCGGACACTTATGTACATATCTTGCTTTGGCTTTGTTGGAAGCAAATGTGATGTAGCAACTCGAAAACATAATACAGATAAACCTGTAAAAACAGATCCTTACAAACATTTTAGCACAACACGTCAGGGATTTCAGCAGCCCATGCTTGGACATTGTCAAAAGCACCACGCTCAGCATGTTATCCATAATATTTTTTCTTCTACGTCCTTCAACCATGAAGTTTATTTTGTCAGTTACTAAACCTCATTCATGTGTTTAGCTCATTTATTTTATACACTCTACACCATCTAAGAGCCTTGCTTAAACCTGATTTACAAAAGACATGATTTTAGGAATGACCCCTGAGACATAGGAGGGCTAAAGGTAGTCATCCTGTCCATGTCCATTTCTACTGATCTCCATCCACTTCAGGCTGTTCTGCTCGATTTATGTCTTCAAATTAATTTATTGATGTTTAGGTTTTGGTTTATTATTAAGGGTCCACTGAATTAAAAAAAATACAAAAATAAGGGGACGGAGGGGATTGGGGACGAAGCTGTTAAATGCCCCTATGGTGGTCAGTGGAGTTTATGGGTTCTGGGGGCCTTTCCTTTTCCATTTGGTCTGAGCAGTCGAAGAACTGTTCCTGGTGGTGTTTTTAGTTCTTTAGTTTGATATAGTTGAGTGGGTTCTCGTCGGAGGTATGGTATCCATGCTGGTTGTGAAATAAGTTATTGAAGATGTCCCTGGAGAGGGGGGTTAGTGGGAATGTTATGGGTTAATAGAAAAGGGGTGGTTAACCTCCAGGGGGTAGGGATTTTGAATTGAAAGTACTTGTAAGGAACCCAACATGGGGACACTGTTTACATGGTTACAGTATTGTGGAAGTTTTATATACATTTGCGTGCCACAGCGCTGTACTTACTAATAAAAGCTGTAGTCTTTTATTAAACCCAACGTTGGTGTCTGTCTCTTATTTGGGGGACAATATCGAAGGGGGGGGGTTATTGGGTGAATTGGCCCAATCGAAGATATAGACCCAGTTCCTAGAAGTTGTGCTGGGGCCAGGTGGCCTTTGTGTCTTGGGACACCAGAAATCCATGTCTTGGTCTCTGCAACAAATAAAAATTCTGGGACTGTAGGAATAACCGATCTTTACATCTTAAAATGTTTTAAAGAACAAAAAAATAGTGTTCATAAAACATATCATGGCCTCACTGTGAAAATACAATAATTTTATTCTGTATATGAATGAATCACATTTTTTTTATTCATTCACTACTCAGTTCTTTACAATGACTAATGTAACACAAGAACATACAAATTACAACACGGCCGAGGCCACGACATTCCAGTCCCTCACAATGAACAATGCATGTTTCCGCGACACACAACCCGACTCGATACTCTAGTTATTTGCTGTCGGGAGCTTTATTTTTCCCGCAGAGCTTTTTTATTTAGTATCGGGAAGTGATGTCAGACAAAGACCTCCTTTAACCTTCCTCGTTATTATATATTTTGTTGTCACTAGACGGAGGTTGCTTCCTACCTTTATTTAGATAAATAATATATTATTATTATTTATTCTTCTTAAATCTAAATTTATTTGACTTAATTTATAGGGTTGTTTTGGACAGCACATTATCTTTTTAAGATATTTATTCATAAAAATTAAGTTTTAGGATATCCTTAAGTGAGTCACCATTTTTTTTTAAATAACATATTTTTCCCCCATTTAGGGCAATCTGAGTATTTTGCTCCTGAAGGCTTATTCTTTGGTGTAATTTTCATTTTTCAAATCAATTACATTGACTGACAAACATACGAGATAGAATGAAAAAAATGGCGGTAATAAAATCATCCTAGTTGTAAAAATTAATAATACCGTACTTAGTCTTGGGTTCAGCATTAGTGCACTAAAAGAGACTGCTGGATGAAATAAATCATAATTAGAATTTACAGTCTAAATGGGATTAATGTAATTGCAGAGGTGAGTCATAAAGGTTGTAATATATACCGGTAGTGTTTAGCCTCCCAGAATGAGTGGATTTTGAAGGTGCCCCAGACAAAAATATGAAGTATTTTATGAATGCAAAATAGGTGTGGATGTTGGGTGCAAAGCGAGGTAGGACATTCCCAAACTTTATGGGGAAATGTCTAAAATAGGTGGGACTAATGTGTAAAGAGGTCCACTAACTAAAAATATGGAAAACCTGCCAAGTCTTAAATGGAAATCTAGCCAGAAGAGAGAGTTTAATGGATTGGGATGAAAGAGGTTCTGCTCTGGGTTGTCTTCTGGCCTTAACGCCATCCTGCTCTTCTAGGAGATCATGGTAATCAGAGGTCCGGAGCGCCTCTACGTAAGCGGGCTGTCTAGTAGATATGGGTCAAGCTAATAGACACATTGTTACAAACTTAATCACAGGTAACCACAATAACCCAACATAAACGCAATAGCCAAACCAGATGCATTTTCCTCCCCACAGAAATCTACAATCTGGATAGCTAACACCCCACAAGTCCCCTATGCAAGCAGTGCTGCATTTTATGGGGCACCATTTTGTATTGATCACGCTACTCAGACTGAAACTGTCTATGCAGCTGGATACTGGAGCGGCGGCTCCTCTATTACGTTCAGAATCATCGGCTAGCGACAGTCTCTTGTCCTTCTGGTCCAGAATGCTGGAAGAATAGTCCTTCACTGGGAGAGGCATTCCTCTGGGCTCTGCTCAAGACTTCAGGGCCTTTTTAAATCAATATGTGTTGATGTTACTACGGGCATACTTCCCAAGTGTCTTTGTTTATATATAATATATATATATATATATATATATATAAATATATATATATATATGTAATATTGCAATAATATGTTGTCCCAACAGATGGAGCTTTACAACCTCTAAATTAACAAATTAAAAAGAAAATGTGTTTGCATGCAAAAACCATACACAGTCAAAGCATGAAAGGGGGCATCTAGATTCATTCATCTTATTTATGTTATCTTCTATACAAAATCAATTGGAATCAGCAGACTGTGCGTATTTAAAATATATCATTTTCTTTGTAAACAATGCAGCCTAACTAATGGTATGCATAACCCGTACGGTTCATTTTATTTAGTTACAGAACGCGGTAGATCACGGACATTTGGTTATGTGAGCCATTCACTTTGAAGTTAGACCCTATCCAAGACATCTCCATGCAGGGGCTGGGTGCTGGGTGCTGATTCCGCCGGCCGGCGCTACTTTAATACTTTTTTTTAAAAAAAATTAATATGGCAAGCCGGATCGGCTATTAAATGAAAAAAGAAGTATTAAAGCAGCGCCGGCAGGCGGAATCAGCACCCAGCGGCCGTATGCGATGGCCGCCAAGTGATGGGAGCAGCGTGAGGGGTGAAAGCTCCGCCCCCTCGCACTCACCTTTCACCCCTTACGCTGCTCCCATCACTATGCGGCCATCAGACTGTTGGAAATCGAATCTAAACGGCCGCTGGGTGCTGATGCCGCCGGCCGGCGCTACTTTAATACTTTATTTATTTTTAATATGGCAAGCCGATCCAGCGTATTAAATAAATAAAAAAAGGATTAAAAGTAGCTCCGGCCGGTGGCATCAGCACCCAGCGGCCGTTTAGATAAGTTTTCCAGCAGTCTGATGGCCGCATAGTGATGGGAGCAGCGTGAGGGGTGAAAGGTGAGTGCGAGGGGGCGGAGCCACTTCACTTGACTTGCCCCCCAGGCCTTAGGCTGCCAGCCCTCCCCTGTCTCCATGTCAACTGCAAAAGACACAGTGATGAACTATATTAAAATCCCTTGTAAGAAACGAGTTCTTCTTACTACAGTAGATAAACCCTCTGGGGTGACCACCTACTGAAATATACACTGAATAAACATATGCTTGAAAATGAAAACCTATGTACTGTAAAGTCTTCAGTATAATATATACCCGATGGGAAAAAATGAAGTACTTGTGCATAATACGCACACATCAGATGAGGTCACTGGCTGATGATCGGTGAGACTGATCAGTGACCTAAAGAGTCATTAAAGAGTCATTATCGATCAGATGGCAATTTATTAGGTTAAAAGTTGTTAAAAATCAGTGAGAAATTTAGGGAATCCGGTCTGAGAATCTGATCAATAATCAGTGACCTGAGATGTCACTAATCAGTAATCAGGTATGTAATAAAAATATAAACATAATAACAAACTCGTTTTTATTAATAATGTTTGTGTTTACCCCTCTCTCTCTGATTCTGATTTATTATTATTATTATTATTATTACTTTTAAGGTTGGTGCTCCATAGGCTCTCATCAGGGCCAGATTAATGGCCGAGCACAAACGGCAATCGCTCCAGGTCCCAGGATTCTGAGGGGCCCTGCACCAATTGCTCCAGGGCCCCAGCGTCCTGACAGGTCCATGCCACTCACCGGTCACACGAAGCAGTGATCCTAAACATGTGCAAATGGGCCAAAAACCCTTACTATGACGGATCAATTTTTCTTTTTTCTTATATAAGTGTTGTGGCTTCATTACTCGGGGGGGGGGGTCAATTATTGTTATTTTTTCTAATAGGGGGAGGGGATTCAGTCTTATGGCTCGATGTGTCTACATGCCAGTCCCTGCACCTTCATCTACTTTCTTACTCTGGGGGATCAATTTTTGTAATGTGGGGGGATTCAGTCTGCCTGCCCCATCTTGTGCCTCAATATCCTTTCTTACTCTAGGGGATTCATTATTTTATTTTTTCTAATATGTTGGGGGATTCAGCCTGCCTGCCAGTGCCTGCCCTGTGCCCTGCCTCTACTGCTGTTGCTCAATCTCCTTCCTTAGTCTGTGTGTATCTGCCATCGTCTACCCCTACTACTGCTGCCGCTGCCTTATCACCTTCCTTATTCTGAGGGATCAATTCATCAAAATAAACACATTTTTAGAGAAATTCAGTCCCATAGCAAGGTGCTGAATGGGCAGGTGCTCATTTAAGGCAATGTAAGCAGCCCCTTCTCTTTGATGCCCTCTTACACCTCCAACGTCTATGTTATCTCCTGGAATAGTGGAAACAAAGCCAAGGACTTTAAGCTAATAACTTTAACGTACTGAATGTTTAGGCGTTGCAGCGATTTACCGCTCTGTGTTCAGACTTCTGACGTTCAAAGCAGTAATTAAAAATTAGACCATCGCAGTTCTGCCCAAAATTAGAATTACAGAAACTTCTCTCTTAAATTGCAGTTCTTCTTGATAAGAGATACAAATATAATTAAAACAGGCTTATAGTGCAAGCAAACCAATAAAACATTATTTTTACTGCCAGTCATTTTTTTTTACAAAAGCGTTCAGATTACTGGCAATAAAATCCTCCTTCATTATAATGCAAGATAATGGCCACCAGTGTTTACCTATGTTATAATAACAATTTTCCATTAAGCTCGTTATTTTCATTCCGGTAAAAGAAACAATTTATGTTCCAAACAGTAAAGAAAAAAATATGTTTAGAAAAAAAAAAAATCAATGTGTGTTGAAAGATATAAAAAAAACTGTAGTTAAAAATGTTTTTACTGAAACGCAAAAAAAAACCCATATTCATAAGGGGACCTGTATTATTTGGTAATTATATATTTTTTATTTGGTACAAAATATGTTTTTTTCAGCTGTTGTTGTTGGCTGTATCAATACCAGGCTACTTTCACATTGAGATAAGCACAATTAATAAAGAAAATCAGCACCTATGGAAGAATACATATGAGAATTTAAGAATGTACACACACTAGAGTACATTTTTAACCCCTTAATGACAAAGCCCGTACATGTACGGGCTCAAAATGCATTGTTTTTATGGGTTTACGGGCCACCCATTGTCCTTAAGGGGTTAAAAAATAAAAATGTAATTCCCGACTCCTGACATACGGTTGCAGGTTCTCGGGAAAGGCTCCCCCCGAAAAGGTGGGCCTAAAGAGATTTCTTCTTAAAGACTGGAAACCAGAGGAGAGTTTTGTAAGCCAGGGCAGGGCAACTCTCTAGGACAGGGGCAGTCTTTGAGAGGCCTTGTCTACAAGTAGAGGTAGAGATTAGAGCGGAGGACAGGTAAAGATCTTCAGATTAGAAAAAGGGACTGGGTAGGTATTCGGCAAAAAGTAAGCAGTTTGGGGACCCACTATGCAGAGCTTAAATTAAATTAAAGTGTACAGGCAGCCAGTAAACATGTTGGGGTTATTAGAGGGATAGGTAAGGAAGACCACCTTGGCAACTGCATTCATGCTGGATTGGAAAGGGGCAAGACATGTATGAGAGAGACCAGGCCCGGACTGGCCATCGGGCACACCGGGCATTTGCCCGGTGGGCCGGGCTGCGGCAGGGCTTGATTGACTTAGGGGCTGATGGAGCTGCAGCTCCAGGCCCCTACCTTAAAATAGGCCCAGTCAGTCCGGCCTCATTAACGCAGGGCATAAGGGGCACCTGCCCCTTAAGCCCGCCACAACTGCGACCGTGTCGGCCACTCTAAGGTTCCAGCCTTACGTGTGTGCGGCCGCACAGGGTTTAAATTAAAACATCTTTTTTTTTACTTTATTTAACATCCTCCATGTTAAATAAAGTTTTTGTTAACTTTATTTAACATGGAGGATGCTAAATAAAGTTAAAAAAAACTCAGATGTTTTAATTTAAGCCCCTTCGAGTGGCGGACCCGGTCACAGTTGCGGTGGGCTTAAGGGGCCCTGCGTCAATGCGGCCGTAGAGGCCGCATAGGCCCAGTTAGTCCGGTCCTGACTGGGCCTATGTTAAATAAAGTTAACAAAAACTTTATTTAACATGGAGGATGTTAAATAAAGTAAAAAAAAAGTCAATCCGGCCCTGCCGCGGGCCTGGTCGCAGTTGCTGCTTGCTCCGGCAACAAGGTAAGTAGGGTGAGGGACGGGGGTGCAGTGAGAAGGGGCAGAGGGGGGTTAGATATTGAGAAATGGGGAGAGGGGATAGATAGTGAGAGGGGGTACATATTGAGAAATGGGGAAGGGGGTACATAGTGAGAAGGGGCAGATAAGATGGGGAGAGGGGGTAGTGTGAATGCGTATGAGAATGAATGAATAAATGTGTGGATGAATTATGTGAATGCGTATGACAATTAATGAATTCATGTGTGGATGAATTGCTTGAATGATTTGTGAGACTGCATTAATGAATGTGTTAATGATTTGTGTGAATGAGTGAGTAAATGCAAAGATGGTACATGAAGGGTTGGCGTTAACAATAAATAAATAAATAAATAAAAATGGGCTGCTCAGGCTTAAATGCCCGGGCCTATTTTTTGTCCCAGTCCGGGCCTGAGAGAGACCAACTAATCAGGATCAAGAGTGTGTGAACAAGAGCTTTAGTTTCATCTTGCATAAAGGGGTGGATATGAGCAATGTTTAATATTTTGGAAAGTGTATAGGCTGTGAATGTTGTGGTTGCACCATTGATGTTGAGGGAGGGAGATTGATAGGAGATAGCAGGATAAAAGAGAAGGAGCTCAGTTTTAGAGAGTTTGGAGTTTAAGGATTGTAAGACAATTAGAGACATGGAGGGAAGAAGAAAGACTAGATGCAGAAAGGCAGATCTGAGTGATATTATCAAACGAGTTATACTGTAAACCAAAGGACAAAGTTAGTTTGCAAAGGGTTAAGGGGAAAGGTGGTTATATGAGAGGAAAGAGGAAGAGCAATAAAACTCCTCTTCAGTGACTGGAGAGAACAGACTTAGGGAATAGGTGGAAGGCATAGGGCTGAGTAATATGAGATGGAGATGGACATTTATTCCAGCTATGTTCTGCTGTTCAGGAGCAATGTGGAAGTGGTGTGTGCCAATGCTGGAAATGCGAGCGTCTTGAAGAATAAGCTATGGTTGGGCTGAACTCTTGAGAGCAAGGATCGAGATGAATAGACGTGTAGAAAGGTTTATCCATTATGGAGATGGGAGACAGGGGAAGGTCCCTGGAAAATACCCTGGAGATCACAACAGCAAAGGTATCTGGTGGGGTGAGGTGGCACAGAGACATGTGAATGAGTGAAAAAACAGGTGGTGGTCAGAGAGGAAGAAACGAGTGAATTTGAGCATTAAGGACAGACTAAAAATTTATAAGGTCAAGGGTCGGTCAATTCTAATGAGTGGGGGAGTGGGTAGACTGTGCAAGAATGAAGGAATAGCTACTTAGAAGCCATAGAACTCATTGGGTGGATGTTGAAGGCCACTAAAGATGGAAGAGGTGACACCAGAGGACATAGGGTGCGGAAGCTATGCCGAGAAGCAATTAAAAAATAATTATACATGCAAGGGGGCACGTGCAGTCTTTACCCTGATGTAATGCTATTGCTGGAAAATACATATCCGAATAATTTACAAACATGAAATAAAAATAATATTAACATAAGTAATTGATTTCTTCAGTGCTAAATTCCAAAATGTTTTTCATTTCAGAGATGAGAGTTTAATTAGAAATTGATTATTTTGATAAGTTATTTGTATATCTATGTATATATATATATATATATATATATATATATGCCAACTGGTTCCTGTAGATTTTGTAAATTGCTTTGTGGGTGCATGGTGCTATCTGATCATTAGGGACGTGTTTATCATGGAGCACATTTTGTGTTTTTCTAACACCTGTGTTGTTAATTGGGCACCTGGGATTTTCTTTTCTAGTGACATCATTCTGAAGCCAAGTTCCAGATAGAAGGCCTCATTTGTTCATTTTGGTGATTTTTCTATTTGTCTTTACATATGGTAATTGTCAAAAACCTTTCTTCGGTTACATTCTCTAAAGTGTATTATTTCATTTTCTCAAATTTTGTTTGCTGGTGACAAATATGTATTTAAATATATTGGTTTGCTTTCTATATCAAACTGGGTAAGCCTTCACCCCTAACACTCGTGTTAACATGTCGGCAAGTGTGCCGGTAGTATGGACTGGTCATGGTTTTAATGTGTGTGACCTAGAAGTGAAACACTGAAAGTCAAGGATACCTGAAATGAAGCATGGCAGCATCATTAATAGGACGCTCCTGACATCAATTTTCTTTGTGTCACATATACACTACTGTTCAAAAGTTTGGGGTCTCAAATAGTGGTTGTTATGGAAAACACGGAAATTTCTCGCTGTAGCATAATTGCAAAAGTGTTTCTAACAATCAATTAGCCTTTTAAACTTGGATCAGCAAACACAGCGTGCCATTGGAACCCAGGAGTGATGGGAGTGATAAAGGGCCATTGGGACACAGGAGTGATGGGAGTGATAAAGGGCCATTGGAACACAGGAGTGATGGGAGTGATAAAGGGCCATTGGAACACAGGAGTGATGGGAGTGATAAAGGGTCGTTGGAACACAGGAGTGATGGGAGTGATAAAGGGCCTCTGTACACCTATGAAGAGATTCCTTTAAAAATCAGCCGTTCCCAGCTACAATAGTTATTTACAGCATTAACACCATCTTTGCTGGATTTTTTATGGACAAAAAGTGACCCCAAACTTTTAAACGGTAGTATATTTAAGTGGCGGTGCAGCCGATACCTTAATACCTTCCTAAATAGTTGTTTCAAGCATGGCCGTGGGTCAGGCAGTCTCAGTCAGACACCATACAGAGACTTAGAAGTATCTCATCACAACCTGGGCTCTGATAGGAATAGTGTGTGTAGATAAATGTGTGTGAGGGTAAGCATGTGTACTTGTCTATGTATGTGGAGCCACCAGATGGAGCATCTGCCATGATGACTGCCTGGGAAAAGCGAAGGTGGGGATTTTCTGGTTAGGATTTTATAGAAGTTCATGAAGTTTGGGTAAAGACAGACGAAAAAATACCTAATGGCCTCTTAGTTTGTCGCATTTAGTATCAGGATTTCAGCAGAAGCTGAGAAAGGGGCATAACATTAGTAAGTAAGGATGCTTTGTGTTCAGAATTCAAAAACATGGCACTGATATAATTTCTTTCCCATTAGAAACTAAGTATCGATTATACAACATTTTTGAAATAATTATATTTAGGTGATGTATCTTCACCTTAAATTTATAGAGGTAAATTAACATAAATTTGCATATAACCAAACACGTTCAAAGCTTGCCTCTAATTTTTGGGGGTTATTAGAACCATTGATAACTATATAATCCAGTTCAGTGCTTACAATAGAGCGTTTTCGTTAAAACATCTCCAAAAATCGATTAATCTGCCGTGTTAAATGAGTATTCACCTTGATGGATGTACAGATGAAAAGGAGATGACATGTCTCGGCATTTACACCGTATCAGCCCCGCGCAGGGGCTACTTTTCAAATGATATCTATCGTGACACATAACAGATGAAGGTGATAATAAGGCAAAAATGACTGTTCAAAAATATTCTTTAAAAGGGTACTTGCAGTAAATAGTTTCCAACTATGTGCTAATAATGAGCACATTATTAACCCTTAAATCTGTTCCCCCATCATCACCCCTAGAGACCTGCATTGCAGGTATAGGTCAACTGAATAAGATATACAAACCTTGCAGGTATTAATATATATTACATGGAAACACAGCATTGAAGGTATAGATCAAATAAACAATGCATGGAAACCCTAAATTGCAGACATAGATCACAGGTATCACACACACCATTATGGGCCATTATGAAGGGCCATCCATAGCAAACATCTCCAGCAAAAAGAGCAGAGATGACTTATGTATAATTTAAGGAGTGAGAAGACTTTAAAGAAGTCCCGCTGATTTAACTGATAACATTATACAGGGTCAATCAAGCTCTTCCTTCAGTGGAAGCTCACCGAGGTTGGCCCTATATAATGTATGGTGAAGTCAAGGAGCTGAAACACCGCTCTCCTGATACCTCTGCTGATGACTCTCCCTTTTAGTGAATAGACCCCAAAAATATTGTTTGATCTCACAATTAGATAAATAAGAAACTCTTCTACATAACTGTATGGGAGTTTTAACCCTTTACGACAACATGGACTTACCGGTATGTCCGTAAAAGACGAGGCAAGATGCCCATTAAGGCGTACTGGTCAAGAGACAAGTCAGGTTGTCTCTTGTCTAACTTGGACTAAGTGGATTGCAAAAAGTATTGTACTGAAAAAAATGATATCTATATCTATAAATCTCTATAATTGAAATCCTGTGGGAGGGCATCAAATACCTTAATGGGGAATCTTGATTACACCAACATATGGTAAAAATGGCAAAAAAAGTACAATCATCAGAGTAATACAACCCTCTGCACTGAATTGGCTAAAGAGGTTTAAAAGGATGGCTATGGCCATTGCATAGGTTACATTAAAGCCACTTTTCGTTTTGTACCAGAATCGTTTTTTAAGCCTAAACTCCTGCATGTCAGCGCAGAAATTTGGCATGGAGTAATTTTTTACTCTAAAAAAAATATAAAAGCTGAAATTTGAATTTTAGGAGTATTTGTCGGCTGTTCACCATGCATTGTATCGATGTTCCAAGTAAAAGACACGCAGGTATAAAGCAGAATCTACAACATCGGTGGCTTGTAAAATGTTTAGTTAAAGTTATGGATTTTTATTTCATGGCTCATGTAATTAGATTGCTAACGCTGCGTTCTGTGCTAAAGAAATCCTCGACGATATCTTTTCATAATAGCAGAGAAATGATCCACCCACATCTGTTCACTTAGAAGAAAGCGCTTGTAGCCAGGACTGATGTCTTGTAATAGTTTGCCATTGAACGCTCGCGTCGGAATGATAAATTGTTGCAGATCGATCAACGAAGGACTGGAATCGCATTACACGTTTGCCGCAGACTATCTGTATTACCCAACACCAGCCTTCTCTGTTACACGTGAAATACACGGATGTGAAAACAATTTCTAATTATTAAAATAAAATTAGGATAAAAGTTGGAAAAAAAGAATGTTGAGAAATAAACTAAATAATAATCATAATAAATAATAATGACATATTTGCCATTCCCTGGCACACTTAGCCCCAAGCCCCTAATTTCAGAGTTTGAGATGATATTTAGGTGAAACTTTCCTACCTATATCTGTAATCTTATTTTAAATAGAATATTCAATGGTTAACTTAATATCGAACCACGTGAAACCAAGAACTTGGATTTTCCCCAACTCAACCGAGTCCATTTATCATGCCAGGGTAGCCTTCTATTGACAAGGACTGCATTTTTAATTGAAACAACGTGTTTTTTGCCTAAAAAGAAACACATTGGTGATTTTTTCATTGATCAACGATGAAACAAACGGGTGTTATTGCCCGCTCTACATATACTGAGATTTAATGTGTTATAGAACACTGGATTTGGGATGGTGACCGTTCTTCCTCAAAGATCTTCCGTAAGCTTTAACCTCATGTATAGCTAACATAGTATAAGCGTTCTGAATAAAAAACGATTTTTGTGCAAAAATGAGGTGTTATTGGCATAGCAACCAATAGTATGATGCAATCAGTAGGACCATACTACCGATCATGTGTAAGAATGTTTTTTTGTGGTTTTTCTTTGGACACAGTCTCCCAACACACATGGGATCGGCACATGGCTCCTAAATTTGAGATGAGACCAACGACTGATTAAGGTTTGAGCGTTTACAGAAAGAAAAGACTGGCAGACTAGACGGGGCCGAATGGATCTTATCAGCTGCCAAGTTTTATTTTTTCTATATAAAAGAGAGGAATACGTTACAGAAGATTCCCGGCTGAATGGCCGCAGTGCTGTCATTTGAGCTGATAGTAAAGTTTTGAGGTGTGAGAAACAATGTAAGGTGATAAAGGAAAATGAACAATGGGTCATATCCCGATGTACTTTTGCTGACGGTAGAACTAGGCGCTGAACACAAATAATAATTCAGCAGCGATGAACAATGCCTTTTCGCTTCTGCCACCAATCTTCTGTCTTCGAGTCGCTCGATCACCGTACATCACTGTTTTTTGTTTTTTTTTGCTTGGGTAACTTTGGCTGAACGTTTGCAAAACATAAACTGTCCATCACTGTATGACCTCAAACCTTCGTCATACTGATCGCCCTTGAGGCATTCCAAAAGTCATACAGAAAACAGACCCATCTCCTAAAGTCTGAAACATTATGTATCTTAGTTGAATTTCAGTGGGAAGTGTAGCTATCGCCTATGGCAGTTCTAGTTTTTGCTTTATGTTTTTAGACAGCTGCGTGTTGTCACTTGCATGTGTTCTAGGTCTGTTCTCCTGGCCCATGGTACTGGGGAAAACGCCCCCTGACTCCTTATCATACTCCCTGTTGTAAGCAATGGAGTGGCTTGGTCTTAATCACCAAGTCAGACTCTCTGACTAATACAAGTCTCACAAAATCCAGCTCTTCGCACCAACCAACTTGGACAGCGCTGGAGTAAGAAGCCATAGTCCCATAAGGTCAATGCTTTAAAGAATTCCATAAAAGCTATCTCTAGAAGGGAGAAGGGTTTCCTCTAATTTCTAACAAAGTTTATTTTGCAGCTAGCAGTATAAAGCCTGTTATTTCGACAAAATGGCCAGGGAATCCTCTGGGGAAGGAAAGGGGCAATCAAAAGGGCCACCAGCCGTGTAAGCTCTAAAAGATAGTGGGTGATCAGTCGAAAAACATATGAGAGATTGATGGCAAGAATTTGTGTAACTGCGGGCATCACCACCAAATATGCTCCATGGCACCCTCCATCTGACAGTGAACACAT